>NC_133868.1:4028714-4198844 GCF_044706935.1 Curcuma longa | reverse complement strand
CACATCTTGAGAGATTGCTGGTCCAGAAAATTTGAACAGCATCTCCCCTGTAATAATTCAAAATCCTTGGTACATTATGATAAAGGCCCACACGACCACTCACTAGTCCAACACATGTATATAAAATACCAATGAGCAACAACATACCAACAATGTATAACCACAAACAACATACCAATAATATATAAACGAAAATCTCAAAGCATACCAATATAACTCACAATAAAACGAAATATAAACTCCATAAGTCCAAAACAAAACAAACTCCGCAACCAGAATTATAACAACAAGTCCACAGCTATGAACACAAATCCAAAAACCACATGAAGTAAATCAAACATATACTCCTCTTGCTGTGAGATGGGGGCAGTCTGGCAGCACTCCAAGCTTCAAAGGTAACATCCCTATCTGCTACCTGGGGAGAAAGAAAAGAAACCCCAGGGTCTGGGTGGTGAGTATAAAATACTAAATGGGTACTGGAAATATAGTGCACAACTAATATGTATTCATGGATATCAAAAAAAGATATACAATCTCTCCAAAATGATACTTAGTAAACAAGGTCACAAATACTACATATATCTCATCACCTCATCATATAACAGGTAATAGATAAAACATCATGTATGTAATGTCACACAATGAAACAAATATATATCATAACAAGTGCAACATATACAAACAGATGTAGTAAAATAAACTACCAACAAATGCATGCACATCACACATGCAACACACATCACAGGCAGCATGCATGGCCACTGTCTGCACTCGTCATTCCTAGACACCCACACAATGAACTGGAGCACACGATATAGGAAAACTGTACACACTTCAATAATAAACCACTACACAACAAGTGGGGAGCGTGCAGAATATCTCAAGGTAGCTATCTAGCTACTCTTGGTCACATCCAACATAGTGCGACAATGCTCTCGCTCATTTACCACTATCTCACAGTGGTCAAGTGAGTGTCAACCATAACAAACAACTATCAACCACAATCAGGATAAGTCGTCAATCAGACTTATATAGTAGTAAATCCGTGGCTAAATAATACAACAAATAAATGAGACTGTAGTGATAGCAACTAGATCATATCACAGGTCAACGATTAAGTATTAAGCATCGAGTGTAATAAGGATAACGTTAAGATAATTAACAACTAATAATAATAAGTCATGCACTATAAAATATTTGTACTGATCAAGTACAAGCGTATCCATCTGGTATGACGAACGTCGAAATAAAGACCCAGCAAATTCTGGATATAACAGAACCACCCAATCAAGATCCTGCAAATTGCAATACATGATGAATACAATAGTACATTTAATTTTGCAGTAAAATAGATCCCCTATACACGATAGTTTATCTCCCTCACTTAATTTATCTTAATCCAATTAAACTCATGCCAATTAAACTCAAACTAACCCCCAGCTGAATCTAAGCTACCGAAAGCAAACCACAATCAGTAGATTAACATGATCTCAGCAATATGACTCGATTAGTCTAGAACAGATCCATTAACAACTGAGACAAAATCCTAACAGAACCATAATCCACAACAGATCAATCCATTAACCCTAGCTCCATCGATTCCCAATAACAAGCAAAATCTAATAGAATCAACATAGACATCTCAACACTGGATTCAAATCAGCGATGAAAACCGATCAATCCTTATCTCCACCGAAACTCAACAGAACAAAATCCTAATAACATTCAGAAATCTCAACATCCCAAAGTAATCTACATAACACTGTAAAAACACTCAACAGGACTCAAGGAAAACTTACCTCAGATTGACTGTGCCCAAGCAACAAGCTCCGACTCCCTCACTGCCGAAAGCCACCGTCACTCCATCGATCTGTTTCCCACAATCGGTGAGCTCAACAACTCAGAGATTTGAAGAAAATCCCAATAAAAATCGCACACAACTAGCAACTGAAGCTTATCGATCGATCCTCCCTCAGATCCGAGCTCCCCTGTTCGCGTCACGATGATCACCGCCCCCCGACGGATCTCAGCTAACCCTGGCGAGAATTGGATCAGTCGGTCGGAGCTCTTGGCCACCAGCGACCACCGCGACGCTGCAGAAAGGGAAGAAGAGAAGATCGCAGCCTTGGATGAGCGTGATCACGTGATCGGGAGAGAAGGAGAAGAGAAAAATAGCGAGCTCTGAGCAGAAGAACGTGATCGCGGCTTTAAACAGATTTAATGGGTTTCGGGCTAACAGGTTTAAACAGATCCGATCCACTAAACTAAATGGGCTGATTAAATGGCTAATTGGGCTGATTAATTGGGCTTCAATAGTAAAACCCAATTTGAACTCAACATGAAACCGAATCAACTGGCTTAAGATCCCTAAATTCAAGAATCCAAATTAACCCTTACCTTCCTTCTCCTTGTTGTTGAAACCTCAAGCCGATCAAAATTCAATTGATCTTACAGATTCGGTTTCTCCTTGTTCTTCTTCCTCTTGCTTTGCAGTCGGAACCCAAAGGAGCTCCTGATCGATCTGCTCAAGACTCAACCAATTGAGTTATGAAACTCAATCAGATCAAAGCAATCAAAGGAAAACTCACCTTGAGGGAACCCTAGATCCCTAATCAAACTCCAATCGGTGCAACCAAGGAAGAGCTGCCGAACAACCAACCTAGATCCAAATCCTTTCGGCTGGAATCAAAGAAATCAACAAGGAGATCTCAACTCAAAAACCCATAGGAACCGGCAGAAATCATCGATCTAGGCTTTAGAAAACCCTAGACATCAAAGATCACATGAGTCCTTACCTCTCCCGAGCTCTCCCGTTCGCCGACCGTCGCCGTCGCCTCGCGATTTCCAGCCAAGCCTCGGCGACACACAACCCTCTACAATCGCCCTTGATCCCCACTTGCTCCCTTGACCTCGGCACCGGCAGATCGGGTTCGGCTGTCGCCCGATCGGAGAAGGGAAACGGAGAACAGAGGAATCGAAGGTGGGAGCAGAGGAGCGAAATCGTGAAATGGCAGAGAGGATCGCGGTTCTTATCGGTTTCTTAATGGGCGGATTTGTGTTAACGGGTTTGGATCCATAACCCATAACCCAATTACCCATTTAGAGTTGAGTTTAGACCGGTTTCGGTTCAGGCTATTACTGTAGCAAACCGGACTAACCTTGGTTCGCTTGGTTCGCTAACCAATCGAACCTCGATTTGACTCAAACCAATTTTGTTTGATTCATCTCTACAAAATGAATCTTTTCATCCTTTTTGTTTTATCAAAACCTCTTTTATTACGAACCAAATCGAATTGGTTCAATTTGGTTCAATCTTGGTTCAATGGGTTCACCAACCAAATGACCTCTGATTTGAACGGAACCACTTTCGTTCATTTCGTCTTCATAAGACAAATTTATTCCCTTCCACCAATAGAATTTCTAATCATACCCAATCAGGATTAAATTATTTACAATTTAACCCCTATAAGTTTCAATATTTTACATTTGCATCAGGCTCTGATACCACTGTTGGGATCGTCCCAATGCAATGCACGTGTTTACACATTTCGTATATGTGCGCAGCAGAAATAGATAAATAATTAACACTAATTATTACACAACACACACATGCATAAACAGGAAATAACAGTGTACAAGGCATGACAGAAAATTAAAATTTTTTAAATAATAAATTATTCTAAACGCGTACCTCGCGGATGATGACGTTGAGCAGTGTTGGCATCAATCAAGTGGTCCTCGTCGAAGTCCCGCCTCTACTGGTGATCCACGCTTAGCTCTCGTCTGGACGGCTTTGAAAGCCACGAGTCATGTCATCATCCTCGGTACTAGCCAATGATCGATGACGATCGAATTTGAGAGAAGCCTTATTCTGAAAATCACGCAACAACGTTTGTCGCGATCGTTCTGGGGCTTTCAAACTATCACCGAAAATCATATTTCTGATGTAGTTTTCGATGGTCAACCATTGACCGACAATAAGACAAATGGTCAGAAACCTTTTCTGACATTGATGGAAAATTCTCTAGAAGCTTTACAAGCTTTCGAGAAGATGATATACGATCATAAGACAATCGAGGTAGGTTGATAGCGTCTGGACAACCTATCCAATGATCAGAAACAATTCCAGAGATTGGATAGTGAATTTCGATGGCAAAACTCCCGACAATAATATGACAGTTACTTCGACAAACAATTTCAGAAATCGTTTGCGGAGAAAGAAAACTAAGTCAAGGCATTTTCCTTTCCCCTTCCCACACGGCCGAAACACAAAATCTTCTCCTCTCCCCACGGCTACTTCTCCAGCAGATAGCAACAAAAATAGCAGCTACCAACACTTGCGAGAAGCAAGGGGCGGTTGGTGGTGCTCGTGATCAGAAGCCAGAAACAACAGGCAGGCCAGAAGCTAGGGTTTCGACGATCATCCACGCGAAGAAGACAACGGCGGTGGCGAAGAAACAAAGGAAGGGAGGAGAAGGATCTCGGTCGGCGTTTGGAGAAGGAATCGCGGTCGGCGTTGTGGTCCTTCTCTTCCTCAGGCGACCGACAAGCAATGCGAGAACCGGCACTGTGCTTCTTCTCTTCCTTAAGCGGTCGGCAAGCAACCCGAGAACCAGCATTGTGGGCAGCGACGTTTGCATGGGAGGGAGAGGATGCTAGCTAGGGTTTTCCAGCTGTCTCCACGCTGTCGGTGATGAAACTGTCAACTCCGACAACGCTCCTCACACGGATGGGATGCCCGATCCAATGTCGTGCCGAAGGAAGCAGAAGAAGCCCATCTCTGTTTTATCATGCGATTCAGGCCTTTACACTCCGTTTGGATGGGGTGAGGGAAGGTTCATTAACGGAAGGGGAAGGAAGGGGAAGGGAGGGAAAGGAAAGGGAAGAGAAGTATTTATATTTTTCTTGTTTGGGAGGAAAGGAAGGTTCATTAACGTAACATGTGCTACCTTGTTTGGGAGGAAGGGGAAGGAAATGAAGGTTAAATATATAAAATTACAAAAATATCCTTATTTGTTAAAATAAATCTATAATAATTTGGCAATAACTATTCGTTAGATATTTTATTTTGTCTAATACCTTGATAACTATTCGTTCAATGACATAATTTGAAATGACATAATTTGCAAGCTCAGTATAACACAATCCTTGACTAGTAAAGAAGGTATCGACAAATTTAAGATTTTATAGGATGTATGTGCAAATAAATATCTTGGAAATAAACATAAATCTTGTAAATGTGGTTGGAATCAACCTTGTTCTTGATTTCACGAAGCAACATAATTACGTAATTCATTTGTTGTGTCCATGTTGAAATGGTTAATTGGCTCAAAATTCATACAGCTACAAAAGGAGATGTTGGACAGTGGATTTTTGGGATAGTCATCACCAAATTCATGATCTTCACATTCACTTTTATCATCATTTGCCCATAGTTCCGAATTAGACCTCTACCACCACCCCAGTAGACATACTTTTGGGTATGATTCAGACTTATTGACATCTTGACTAGTAACTTCCCTTATGTACATATTATCATGGTTTACTTATATGCATTCTAAACTTTACATAGTTTACTTATGTGCATTTTTTAATATCCTATTGCTTGGTAGAATAGAAAAAATTCAAGTTTTCAAAAACTCACATTTTTTAAATATACTATTATATTAGTTTTTCAAATGTTTAAAAAAAGGGTTTTTACTTTCTTTGAAAAACTTATTTTTAAATTTTTTTCCTTTCAAAAGTAAAGAAAAGAATGATTTAGCCTTAGACTAGAATATACCTCTAGAAAGCATGTTCCTATAGATCTAGATGAAGCATATCACAAGCACATTAGTTACCTTGATTGTGATTGTGAAACTTAGAATGGTATGAAATGCATAAGATTCTAGCTTAAGTATTAGATGTTTATGTCAATACATCGAATCTTACTTGGGCTTTAAACAACACATTGAATCAAGTTAAGTGTTTCTAAGCATAAGCTCAATGGAATGATACACTTGACTAACTTGGTCAAGCTACTACCTCCTAGTAGATTGCTAAAACCAAAGTTGGACATTCACCCCTCGAATAATAATTTTTTGTCTAAGTATTTTTATCTATTAACATGCTTGGACTCAAATCCTTTAATTATTTTTGATTATGTCAAAGGGGGAAAGAATTATGAGATTTCAAGTATGTCAAGTTTTTCCAAATTTCAAGTTTTCCAAAATTTTCAAGATTATTTTGAAAAAAATTCTATTTTTTCAAAAGTTCAAATCTATTTTCAAAAACTCTGATATTTTGAACTTAAGTTTAAAAATTCAAAATTTTTGAAAAAGTTAAAAAGTTTTCAAAGTTCTCAAAAAGTTTAAATTTTTTATAAATATTTTAAGGGTGCATTTGGTTGGGGGTCATCCGTGATTACCTTGGTTATGTGATTATCAAGTAATCACATAACCAAGGTTATAAAGAATAAAACATAACCTAATGTTGTTTGGTTTAATCCTAGGTAATGAGACAAAACCTTATTTGTTTGAAGGTTTTAATATATTACTTACTTTAACATTTACTATATTACCCCTAGTTCAATTATAATCATTTTTTACAATTAAATTAATATGATATTTAATTATTTTTAAAATTAAATTAAATTATTAATTATAATATTAATAATATAATATATATATATATATTATAATTAAATTATTTGTAGAACTTATATGGTATAACAAGAATAGTTTATATATATTAGTATTTTTTATTTTCATTTTTTAAAAATGAAAATAATGGAAAACCCTAATCGGCGATTCGCGCCGACGACTTTTCACGGGATTCGAGATCAATGGCGTTGACTGCGAACCCTAATCGCGATCGGCAGTTTTGATTCTCATGCACAACCCTAATCGTGCGATTAGCTTGCGGTCGGCGATCTCCTTCTAAGCGATCGAGGATCGGCGACGATGACGCTCCGTTCCCTCCCCTCACATGATCGTTGGTGACGGCTTTTTGCTCTCCTCTCCCGTGAACGACAGGCGACGACACTGGATCCTCCTTCGGCGGTCGGTGACCTACGCTGCCACAGGGAGCAAAGCCGAAGACGCTCGGCCTTAGGTGCGCGATCAGGGGAGACGGTGTGAGGCTTGATTTCTGCGTGAAGCGCGTGATCGGGAAGAGTTTCCACGTGAAAGAGCGAAGAGTTTCCACCGCACGATTGTTCGCTAGGGTTTCGCTTGCGCGATCGGGGATGGGAGTCGGGTTTTGCTCGCGGAGGGTTTCACCGTAGGCTTTGAAGGGTAATTTTGTAAAGAAAATTACCTTAACCCCGAATCAAGAAAAAACTTAAGTTTTCCAATTCTGGGTTGGATGTCCTCTTTTGCTGACGTATGCTGACGTGTTGGACATGAAGAATTACTTGGGAATCGCCGATTACCTAAACCAAACAAGGTTTTGGTTGCTTTAGATGGATAACCAAGGTAATCACGGATGACCCCCAACCAAACGCACCCTAAATGACTTGAATGATTTTGCTTTAATTTTGATCAAAACTAGTCATGTCAAGGGGGGGGGGGGGGGGGGAATTAAAAAGGCTATTTTTCAAAACTATGCTAGTTTTAAAATAAGTATAAATTTAGGGGGAGCCTTGAAAGTAGGGGAGTTAATGTTAACACAGTGCATATCATATTGCATTTGCATGAAATATTCTGTTGAACTTAAACTATTGTTAATTATAAAGTTATTTTCTTAACTTGAAACTTAAGTTGTCATAATCAAAAAAGGGAGATTGTTGGTGCGGGAAACACCAGATAATTGAATCTTAGTTTTGATAATGGCACGAGGTTTAAGATAAGTGTGTGGTTGGACTAACAAGTTGATCTAGTGTGCAGGGTGCACAGGAAAGTCCTAGTTGAGGCTAGGCAAAGCAAAGTCCTAGTTGCGGCTAGGCAAAGGCAAGTCCTGGTCTGGAGGATCAGGCAGAAGACTTAGCAGGTCAAGTGCACCAGGTGCAAGTCCAAGCAGTGTCAAGAGGACTGGGAAGCATGGTAAAATCCAAGCAGGTCAGGAGGACCAAGACTTAGTTGAAGTCTAGGCAGTCAAAGGACCGGGAGCCTAGCAGCAAATTCATAGGGGCCGAGGACCACAGCTAAGCAGGAAGTCCAACAAGTCTGGAGGACTTATTGGCAACTCAAGTAAATTCTCCCGAGTGGAGTGGATAAGGACGCGTTCCCGGAGTAGAACTATAGGCGTCGGTCTAACCCAAGATTTCACTAGGAACCTGAAGTTAAGACAAATTAATAGTTCTTCGAATTGTTATCCAACTCTGTTATTTTGTATTTTGGGAACTTGTAATGCAGATTGGAGAGATGAGGATTTTGACTTCGAGCGACTCTATCCGAAATCCAGTCGACCGGACGGTCCAAGTGCTTGGAAGGTGGAATCCAGGCAACTCGGGTTCGGATAATCACAGCGGAAAGCAAAGTACATCCATATCCTCCACGTCAGCACGGAGTCGACTAGAAGGGGAATTCAGGCGGCTGGAAAGTTGAGTCAGCTGCGTAGATGGCAGATCGACGATCTACGTGGAGTCGTTTGGAATGGGAATCCAGGCGACTAGAAGGCTTTATAAAAGCACGTCGAACAGAGGGTTCAAGACATCAATTCAAGTCATTCAAGAATGGGTCGACGACACCCTAAGCGAGAAGGAACACCTGAGCAGTCATCGTAACGCTGGAGTCGCGCCGAAAAGAGACCTATCTTCATCTCTGATTTTGGGTAATGGTTTAAATTCTTGTATTGTTTAATTATGATAAAAAAATTTTATCGTATTGGCTTTTGTAATCGTTACAACTCTTTTCCATAAGGAAAAGAGTTCAATAGTGGATTGTCCATCGTAAACGATCAAAGATTGTGGGCCTTGGAGTAGCAGCCTTTGGCTGTAAACCAAGTAAAAACAAAGTGTGTCTTTCTGTGTGCTTGTCTTAATTTTTGTTTTTACAATTTCCGCTACAAATTGCTTTGATTTACGAACGAGCACAATTGACGGATTTTAAAACTGGAGAAAAACTCGATAAAAGATAGTGTTATTCACCCTCTCTAGCGCTTATACGATCCTACACCTTGTGGTCAACAAGGAGCTATAAGGAAGTGTCAGAGATAAGGAGAAGTCCAAATTGAAAGTTCAATTAAAATTTATATTTAAAAAAATTATTTTTAAAAATCATAAGTTATTTATTCTGTTGATTTGGATTAACCTCTTAGACACATAGGGAGCTTGCCTTTTGGGTAATAAGGAGCCTTAAAGAAGTGTCAGATTTAGGGGGAGGTCCAAAATCAAAAGAGCCAGCATATTTCAAAATTAGTTTTTATAAATATTTAAAAATCCATTAAAAAGCATTTCAAAATGTGGTTCAAATTATTTTTAAAATCATCCTTTTGATTTGAGTTAAACCCTAAGACACAAAGGGATGTTGTTTTGTGATTGACAAAGAGCTCTAAGGACGTGTCAGGTAAAGGGAAAGATTCTGATTTAAAAGGATAATGAATAGTTTTTCAAAAATTCTTTAAAAACATTTTAAAAATATCTTTTGAAATACATTGAAAAATCATTTTAAAACTTCTTTATAAAACCATTTTGAAAATCTTTATAAACTGGTGTTGAAAAATTAGTTTAAAATTATTTTTGAAATCTATTATGGTCTTTAAAGAATTGTCTAAATTAAGTTGTGACCATAGAAAAAAATCTTTATTATTGGTGCAAAATAATAACTTTTTGATGTATGAAAAGAGGGAGAAGGACTTAAGTTAAAAATCTAGAATTCTTTTAGACTATAAACCCTGACCTAATTTAAACTTAAGAAATTATTAAACATTAAAAAATGGGAGATTATTGGTGCAATGAGCACTAGTCTATCCTCAGAGTTTTGATATTTGATAATACACCTAGGTTTAGTCTGTTTGACCAAGGATTAATCCAAATAGGACCTGATATTTGGATGTGAGTGAAGTCTAATCAGGTTAGTTTAACCAGATGACTAGCAAAGAAGTCTTAGTTGACACTAGGAAAAGGAGAAGTCCTAGTTAAGGCTAGACAGGGAAAGTTCTAGTTGGAGGCTAGGTAGAAAAAGTCTTAGTTGGAGGCTAAGCAGGAGAAGTCTGAGCTGGAGGCTAGACAGAGGAAGTCCTAGTTGGAGGTTGGACAAGGAAGATCTGGTGAGTGAAGCTGGGAAGAAAGTCCTGGTGAGTGAAGCTGGGCAAGAAAGTCCTAACTAGAGGTTAGGCAAGGGGAAGTCCAAACAGATCAAGGATGATGGGATATTTGACAGGTGAGAAGTCTACCTATTTAAATGACAAGTCCTAACTAGAGGTTAGGCAAGAAAAATTTCAAACAGGATGTTTGAAATGTGAGAAGTGTACCTATGGAAGTGACTAGTTCTAACTGAAAGTTAGGTACAGATAAGCCTAATAGGTTAGACCTACAGGGTAAGGCTTCGGTAAGCCTAGTAGGTCAGATGGACTATAGGTAGGCTTTGATTGTTTGTTTGTTTGTGTGTTAATCTTGCAGGAACTAGGAGCTAGAAGCAAAATGGAAAAGAAGCATAAGAGGAACAAACCGAAGCAGCCAAACCAAGTCCGGGGTCAACTCAGGTCAAACCTGAGTTGATTGGATTCGAGCGCCTGGATGTTACTCCAGGTGCCTAGGCAGTCTAGGCACCCTTGGATGGTCTAGGCACCCAGATAAAAAAGAATCAACTCCAATAGACCGACGGAACCAGATCTGGATAAGATCAGTTCCAAGTGCTCAGATAAGAATCCATGACCTCGGAAGAGTCTATATAAGGGCCTTAACATACACCACAAGGAGTAACCCTAATTCCCATCAATCTTTCTACTACGGTGCTGCTGAATGTGAATGGAGTTGAGCTCATGCGACCGGGGAAGCTCCAGGAAGGATATACTATGCTTACGACTTCCAGATCATCCTACATAAGTGTTTAGTTAAGTTTTTATTTGTCTAATTTGTATTTATTCTTAATTATTATTTTAGACTGTAAGACGGGTTTCTCTGCCTTCGAACAAAGGTCTGGAAAGGAGACCATTAATGGACGGACGCTTTCTCATGCATAGACCTTGGATGTACTAATTCTGGGGGGTTAGGAACCAAGTAAATTCACGAGTCCTCTGTCTTATTTAGTCATTTCGTTGCAATGATATGTGATAGAAATAACGAACAAACGAAAGCAACGAGCGCTATTTATCCCCTCTAACGCGCTCATCGGTCCTACACCTATCCCCATAGGTATCATTGATTGCATTTATAACATCTACAGGTCTTTTATGTGGATATTAAAACACCCATCAGTGTCATGGACAGATATGGGCAGACCTAAACATGATGGTGGATTGAGTTTTTGTGACCTACGAGCTTAGAACCTTGCCCTTCTAGCTAAGGTGCTTTAGTAGATACAAGCCAAGGAGGATGCCCTATAGTTCAAGTAGGTGCATCACACCTACTTGAGGAGAGCAGATGTTTGGAATTGGGAGACGGTGCAATTAAATTCCCTGCTGATAAAGTAGTTGTTATATTTGAAAAGTGTCCTAAGGAAATCATCTTAAATAATGTAATATTTATTTGATAAATAAAATCAGTATTTGAGTGTATATTCGTTATATATTTGATTTGATTTTAAACTCAATTACTGAGGTCCACAATACAATGCACAACATGAGAGAAATTATGATTGGATCACAATTAGTGGGTATCTCTACCTATAAAATTATGTACATATTGAAATATTTCTTAGTCAATGAATCGATGAGACTGGACATTATCCATTCTATGTGACTAGCATATGTTAGACTCCTAGTTTTATCAAGCAACTAATCCTAACTAGCTGAAAACATTGGGATATTACGAGTTAACATATAGATGCTGGTTAAAGGTAATTAGTTAATTAAAAGTGACCTGCCATGAGACTTCATATGGTTCTATATATGTCTATGAAGATCTCATTACAGCTCGAATGTAAGTTTTCTTTGACTTGAGATATTCAAGTCATCTTGGTCATGGAGATTTATACTTTGACATTTTAAGCAAACAGTTCTATGGAGGTGTGGACTTGAGATGATTGGGTATAAGTCAAAGTGCTTGAAGGTGATTGAGTAGTCAACAGAGGATTCACCACTCCTTTTATTAGGAGGCGTATACCCTATGGTCACTTGTCAGGATTGTTACTCGTAAGTCTTTGGCCAAAGTAGAAACACATCAAGAGGATGGTTTTCTTAGATAGATATTTTGAGTAACTTGAATCCGTAGCATAAGAAATTACTGGTTAGGCTAGGTGTGATATAGTCAGTCTAGTGGGAACTGACACATAAACCATGTCCTGAACTAAGCGGGTATAAAATGAGTGAAAGGAATAAACCTACGAACAACTATAGTTGCTGAAAGGTTCAGAAGTGGTTATGGAATCAACTGTGATTTTTTTTATTAATTGGGGATCATGATGTACTGCTAGGTGCCACTCATGATCGATCCGTAATTAATGGTTAATTATGGACAATCAACATAAATCGGGAACCTATAAGGTCATATGCACTATGAGTTTCTCTAAGAGAATTACAATGAGTTTGAGAATTGGATTCTCTTTTTCTTCCTCAAATCGAGAGAGATTGAGTTTGGTTGGACAAGATAAAGGGAAAATATGAGAGATATTTTATCGGAAATGAAGCATGGATGAGCCACATCTTTTGAAAACAAAGTGGGCCCTCTTTGGTTTAATTATAAACTAAATTAGTTTGATTTTAATTAAAGGTTGCTTGATTTTGAACCAACGCGGTTTAGTTGTGAACCAAACTTAAGGCTAACAGGTTGGACTTTAGGTTAATGGATGTGAGTTTTTGGTTAGTGAACCAAACCCATTAGAGATCTATAAATACATCTCTAAATAAAAGTTATTTAGTGAGTTAAAAACTTAATTGTTAGATTTTAAATAAGTCACCTCCCTCTCTTCTAGCCGCCCACCCCTTCTTCCTTCTCATTGTTGCCGCCCACCATTGGAGTTGTTGCCACCCACCATTGGATTGGTTGTCGCAGGCCAAAGAAGCCTCCTCCAAGCTCAGCTCCAACCAAGGATCTTTCCATAGGTCAGTAACCTCCCAAGGTCGACCATCCCCAAGCCAAAGGAAGCTACAACCGATTGTGGAAGCAAGGAACAAGGGGAGAAACAACGGTTGTTTCTCCGCCATGAGGTATTCTTTTTTCCTTCCCTTTTGGGCTATTATTTCGATGGACAATTATTATTGCGAAACTCCCACACCATTAGGTTCACTGCCCCTTGTTGACAGCGAACCGTTCGATCTTCGAATGGTAGTGTGATCACCTCCGTTCAATCCGATTTGTATCACTGGGTTGCTTCGAGCCATCGGATACAGAATCAGATCATAGGTCCTTTCTCGGATCATTTATCTTCATCCTTCGACTAATATCAAAACGGAGACACGACATGTGACTTAGGGAAGTCTCTCGATGAGATCTCAGCATGGATATGAGTAGAGGCAACCTTCCTCAAAGTTACTAGTTGATGTTGTTTTCACTTCGCGTCATCCAAAATGTATAAATTATTTATTTTTGTTATCTATGATTATGTTTATATGCGTGTATGTCTTCGTGTGGATTTTATACGTAGATAATAATAAATTATTTTTTACGCTTCCACTGCATGTTTAGAGAAACATAAAAAATTTAAAAATACGCATACCGAAACCCAACAACGACTATTGCATATTCGAGATCTCATCCTATCGGCTACTGGGTCACCGACAGATGCTACACAAACGATGATGACAGATTGGTTTGAGTAGGATGGTAGAGTGGGCAAGACCTATGATTCTTTTAGGCAGGCCAACCAGGGGCGGAGCCACAGGGGGGGCGCTTGGGGGCGGTCGCCCCCCCTGCCCCCCTGACTTTGTCCACAAGTCGTTAACAAAATGGTCTTGAGAATAAGCATTTATATCCTTATGAAGTCCAGACTGGTTGATCTCAGGCTTCATGTCAACAAGGTCATCTTTATCTCTTTTCCCAGCATAAGAACTTGTTGGCTCTTCAGCATGCTCAGGTTCAGTGCCAAGTTGCCAACAGCACGATCTCTCCTTTCTGCCACAAAAGAACCACGACGGTGCTTTGGCTCTTCTGATAACAAGAGGTCAGTAAAGGTGTTGATAATAGCACCAGTGTCTTTCAAACCTGAATTTGGATTACTGCTATTGGAACCAAAATTCCAAGGGTAAAGATCTGCAGAGCTATTATCACTATCCTGACCAAAACCAACACATTTCTTGCTGTTGAACCTGTTACCAGTTACTCCTACTTCAATTTCCTTGACAATGAACTCTTTAGAAGTCCCCACGCTATTCATACTTTGCTGCCTCACACTATCAACTTCTCCAATTGTTTTTCCCGCTTCTTCTTTCTCCTCGGCGAGATGCTTTTGAAGGAATCCATTCAAGTCTGGCCGTGCATTCAGCTCCCCTTGCAAAGCAGCTTCTGCATTCGTGAACCGATTCCTTCTCAGAAACTCCAACACCACATCCACCGAGTCCACCATCTCCCAGAAGGAAGATCCCACCACACGGATGTAAAAATAAGATACGGACAAACCCACAAATCAAAAGCAATGAGGGAAAAAAAGCTTTTTTCTATTTCTTGCGCGTGATTTTTTTTTTGTTTGCACGAAATAAACACTTCTGTTACACAAGCAATGGCATGTAAATAACCATAACAGCCAGAAAAAATGGCCCCCCCTCGGTAAAAATCCTAGCTCCGCCCCTGAGGCCAACCATAAGAAACCTTGGATACAAATGGTGTGGAAGCCTTACATTCAACCCAATCATATGATTTGGATGTTCGTACAAAGACATCTTCTGATTTGAGACATATATGATATCTGGAGGATCAATAGTGTGTTTTTTATAAATAGGTATTGGAGACACATGAACATCTATTCTTTAGATGTCCACCTATCACGAATTTATAGAGAATGATCAAAATTTGGCTTCATATAGGACAAGAAATGTCTACCTACCAATGGACGTTTCAGGTCTATGAGCAATACTATAGAGGTAGATGACTATTGATGAAGGCCAGACATTACTTTGTCTTCTTTGATTCACCTTGTATGGAGAGTATATAATAACAATTTCTTTGGTAAGAATCAATTGAATTGTGAGAGGATTTATAGGAATGTGCAAATTCATGAGTAAAAGTGTATTTGGATATGATACTTTATAGACATGAATCACATCTAATTCTTGATTATTGTGTATTCTTGAATTTATGGTTTATACATTTTTAACTTATCCAAAACAATTTCAAAGGGTTACCTTGTAAAGTAGGTGTCTACATACTAGTTATAACTTTAGTTAAAATGGTAATTTCAACTAATTAAATTACCTTCAAGGTGATAAATCAATAAATCTTGAAGCTTTGGTTAGTTACATTTATAAAGAAAGTTCATGCATAATTTATTTATTAATTTATATAAAATTTAATTATAATTTTTTAAAAAAATCAAACTCAAATATATGAAAAGTATAGTAATTTATAAATTTTGATAATCATAAATTATCAGCTCATTTACACCCTTAAATATAATTGTTGAGAACTACATTATATATTAAGTTTTTTCTGGTAAAGTTGGACAACCACACACCCTGCCACACTGGCTATTGGCTAATTAACAAGCTGATTAATTACTACAGTTAGGCCACCTAACCACGGTCTAATCCCTCTCCAAGTCTCCTTTATATAGGGCTAAACCCTTCCAAACTCTACACAATCTCTCAGTTAACCGTTAGCTGCATGCTAATTAATTAGTCTCTGATACACCATCAATATATATCTACGATGGCGGTGTCCATTAAGTTGTTGATGGGATTGGGCCTGTTGGTGGGCTTTGTGTTGGGCCGGGCGTCGGCCCAATCGGGATGCACGTCGGCGATCATCAGCATGGCGCCGTGCCTGGGATACGTCACCGGCAACGCCACCGCGCCCTCCTCCTCCTGCTGCTCGCAGCTCGCCTCGGTGCTGCAGTCGCAGCCGGAGTGCCTCTGCTCGATGCTCAATGGCGGCGCAGCCTCCTTGGGGGTCACCGTCAACCAGACCCGCGCCCTTGCCATTCCCGCCGCCTGCAATGTCCAAACTCCGCCGGTTTCCGCCTGCGACGGTACTTGCACTGTTATTTCTTAATTTTACTCCCAGATTTTACCTTATTTTAAAATGCACCCTTTTCGTTTACAATTTGACGCCTTATGCGAGGGAGTAATTTGAAAAAAGAAGCAAAGTAAAGGGTAAAAAATATAAATTTTGCTGATCGAAAACGTTTTTCTACTTGCGGTTGCAGCGGTGAACGGCGGCGCACCTTCAGCAGCACCGGCGAGTTCGCCATCAGCCGCGACGGAAGATCTCTCCCCGGCGACGCCTTCCTCCGCCGCCACTACCACTCCATACATCTCCACCGCAGGTGTTTAATTAACGCGACCAGTTAATTATATTGAACTACACAATAATTAATTAATGGTTAATTAGGGTAATTAAACTTTAATTATGCAAGCAGAGGGTGGATCGAAGACGACGCCGGCGACTGGTTCCACTGCGGCGACCTCCGGCGGTGGTTCTTCCAACGGGTTTATCAACAATTTGCTGATTTCTTCTTCTGCTGCAATTGGGTTCATGTTCTTGTTCGCCACCTTCTGATTAAATTCACAGAGAGAGAGAGAGAAGTTTAATATATAGATCGAGTGAGGGATTTGGAGTGTGCTGATATAATATTTGTGTGGGTTTGTATTTCGTCATTTTGTATTTAATTTGATTTACTGGTATTTTTGTTTATCTTATGAAATAATCTCAACTGATATGAAAGTATTATAAATAAAATTAAATTAAATAATAAAGAAGAATTCTATTTTATTAAAAATAGGAAGTTTTTAAAATTAAAATTTACTTTTTTAAGTAAGGAAAATTATCAAATGAGATATATGTTTTCTGCCATCAAATACAACATAAACGGTCTATTATTAGGCGCGGCGACGGTGGTGGCGGCGGCGGCCGCAGAGGAGCCATCGATGGCGGTGGTGGTTACTGCCATGGGTGCGGAGGCGGTTGCGGCGCGATGCATCCGTCGTGGCAGAATCTGGGCTTCGACAGAAAGGTTGCGCACTCCACCAGCGGTCGCTGGTCGCGTCGGAACGGTATGCAATTCTTTCGATCGTCGTGGCTTCGAATCCTCAAGCAGTGCGGCGGCTCGCCTGTGAAGAAATTGTAGGCGTAGGTAAAGTTCTTTAACCTTGGAAGGTCGCAGATCCCGCTAGGGATCGCGCCGGAGAGTTTGTTGTGCGCCACGTCGAGCTGCTCGAGCTCTGCCATCGCCCCGATCGTTGCTGGAAGCGGCCCGATCAGGTGGTTGTAGCTTAAATCCAGCACTCGGAGCCGCCTCAGCCGCCCGATCTCCGGCGGGACGCACGCTCTGATCCCGGCGTTGAGGATTACCAGCTCCCTCAGCGTGTCGCCCATGTCGCCGAGCCCGGCGGGGAGGCACCCGGAGATCTGGTTGTTGGCGAGCACGATCACCGACGCAGGTGAGTGGCCGATGTTGTCCGGGATCGAGAAGGTGAAGTGGTTGTTGTTGAGGAACAGGGCGTCGAGCTTCCGATCGAAGAGGCAGGACGGCACGTCGCCGCAGAAGCGGTTGAATCGGAGGTCGAGGAAGCGGAGAGACGGAAGATCAAGGACGACCATCGGGAATCCGCCGTCGAACCGGTTGTTGCTGAGGTCAAGTTCGAAGAGGCGGCGGAGCGATCCCAGGGAGAGGGGGAGGGCGCCGTGGAAGCGGTTGGAGTTGAGGTGGAAGAGGGCGAGGTCGGAGAGGAGGCCGATCTCGTCGGGGAGGGTACCTTCGAGGTCGCCGTGGTTGAGGTCGACGCCGGCCACGGTTAGGGCAGCGTGATGGGGATCCTCGTCGGGCGCGGCGGCGCAGAAGACCCCGGTGTAGTTGCAGACATTTGGGCCGGACCAATTGGAAGTGAGCCCATTAGGGTCCGAAGTGATGGCCCGCTTAAGGGCCTGCATGGCTGTGAAGGCCTTGGCAAGCCGGAAATTCAAAAATTGGGAGTGGGAAACAAGGGGGAGAGAGACGAAGAACAATAGGAAAAGAAACAAGTAGGGCCTTGGGAGATTGGTGATCATCATGTTCCTTAATCCAATTACTAATGTGATCATGAAGGAATGGATGGGTTTTAAGTTTGGTTGTATTTATAGTCAGTGTGGGAGGAGATGCATTGCCGATCGAGGATGAGTTTGATTCATGAGGTAGGAGAATGGTTTGTTGCTTGCCTCTCTTGTGATTTGGTAGGTAGATACATTGAGTTGCTAGGCAAGCTATTGTTGAAATACCATATTTGCAAAATTTGAAAGTAGAATTAGCATGCATTGATTTTGAGTTATACAAATAGGGATCAAGTCTTTAATCGATCGGCTGTTAATTGTTAAATATTTGTGGGTAAGTTGTGAATGTTTTCATTTGTTTTTGGTGAAAAAGAGGAGTATAGTGTTGAAAATTGGAGTTGTAACTTGTGTCCCTAAGAAACTAAGAATTAGCTAGTAGGAAGTTGCTGACTGACTGCTGTTTTTGCTACACCTAACTCAGGATTTGGAGTTTGCACATGAGAGTAGGTAATTTGATCGAAAGGGTGACATACTCATCGATGAACATGAGAAATTATTTTGATGTGTTTGTTTATGTACTGGTAATGTTGGATATGTTGAGATTATTGTTTGATTTTTTTATGTACTGTAAAAGGAGAGTTGAAACTAATGTTAGATTTTTAATACATTTTGTTCTAGTTGTTTATTTGTTAGCAAAAATGAAAGATTAGAACATAAATTTGGCAATTATTTAGCAACTTGAAATGAGTTATTTATATAAAAATAGTGTTAGTCATTTTATGAGATCATTGTTTGAGGTTATATTGAGAAGGAAAAAGTTGAAACTTAAATTAGGAAAACATGTAAAATTGTACAAGGGAATTAATACATCAAATCTGTATTGTAAAAAGATAACCAATAAGGAACACACAGCCTTCAAGCAATATTGTGTAGAAAATCAATGGAGATGGATGAATCCACAATCTCATCGAGTTGTTATTGTTAAATTGTTACTAAGATAAATAATTTTTCGATCAAACTTGCTCGATCCCATTTGCTCCTTACAATCGTTTGAATTGACTGACCCACTCCCACTTGTTGGTCATATAGCATGACCAATCAATCACTTAGCTAAACTAACTTGACTGATCAACTTGATCAACCCAATTAAACTTGCCTATCTAATTGATCCACTTGAACAGTCCAATTGGATTAGACACAATCTAAGCCTGATTGACTCATTTTCTTAGCAAGTTAGGCCCGACTTGACACGATCTATCATGTGACTCGGGCTTTAGCCTAATTGAATTGTGTTTAGGTTAGTAATTTGTAGGGTTTCTTGGCATGAATGTATACAAATGCATCCAATAAAATAAATTTAGTGGAGTTTTCATGGGTGTCATGGGCCCGCCACGGCCGACCGAGAGAGACGACCTGCCTGTTTCAAAATGACGAAGCTGCAAATTGTGGAAATTGAAGAAGAAATCGAAGGCGAGAATACTTGTGTATTGCACTAGGAATTTTGCAATTAATATAACAAGATTCTTCTAATGCTCAAAAAGAGTGTTTTCTTTTAATTTATTAAAATAATATTTTATTCATAATTTGATTGTTGGATAAAAATTAGAAGGGCATTTTTTTTATTAGAATGGTTAAAAAAACACATGCTTTATTTATTTATTTATTTATTTATTTATTATCAAAATAGTATTTCATGATAAAATTATCATCATTCATATCAATTATAATATGGATATTTTATTATCTATTAATACTCAATATTATATTGTTACAATATGGATAATTTATTTTTAATTAATATTTTGATATTATTATAGTAGTTATGTTATAATATCTTCAAAAATAAAATTTTTTAAAAATAAAAATAAATTGAAGGAGTATGAGATGTTATTATAATAATAAATAAAAAAAACATCTTTTACGATAAAGACGTCCTTGATACTTTTCCTTTCATTCTTAAAATATTATACTGCTTTTGAGGACTGACAATTATCTAGAAAATTAATTATAAGCGGTTTGTTATTTTAAAAGAGAATTATTTTTTGAATGAAACAATGAAAAGGAAGTTCTTTATCTTTTTTAATTAATATTTTGTAATTTTGATATTATATTATATTATAGTAGTTATGTTATAATATCTTTAAAAATAAAAATGTTTAAAAATAGAAATAAATTGAAGGAGTATAGATGTTATTTTAATAATAATAAAAAAATCTTCGACGACAATTTCAAGACGTCCTTGTTACTTTTCCTTTGATTCTTAAAATATTATATAGATAAATATTATCTAGAAAATTATAAGCGGTTTGTTAGTGTGATCATTTTAAAAGAGAATATTAATTATCTTTTGAATGATATAAATGAAAAGGAAGTTCTTTTATTTTTTATTTTTTAATTGATTTTTGAAGCAAATATATAGCCTAGGTTTATAATTTTAAAATAGTGGGAAACAGTTTGTATTGTATGTATCGTTACTAAATCTATGAATGCATAATTGGCATTCTAAAATTTGTAATAAAAATATATTATATATATTTATAATTTATGGTAAAAAATATAATAAGTAATTAATAGTCAACGCTAAAATTCAAAGGTACTAAGCATGCCATGATACGCGTTTGGTTTGGTTCTTCTTTGGTCAGCAACCAGTAGCCACGTTTACTGTCAGCCTCTATAAACCGTCCAATTGCAGATGGCGATGATGGCGTCGGTCAGATCGGACGTGGAAAGTATTTCGGCTCCCACTTGGTGTTGACCACTTTTGTTCTCTCCGTCTCTTTAAAAATCAACCATCCTCTTCTCTGCTCTTCGATCAAGCAAGCAAAGCGAGCAATCGCCATGGCGGCACAAGCCCTCCACCTCCTCTCGCCTTCTGTCCCCTCTCCTTCCCTCCCCGCTCTCTCTTCCGGTAAGCCTTCTCTACTCACTTTCCCCTTCGCCTTCCGCTCCCGCCCTCGCACCTTCTCCCTCCGCGTCTCCTCCTCCCTCCGCGATCTGGGCCTCAGCCCCTCCGACGGCGGCGCCGCATCCATCGACGTAGACGCCGTCACCGAGGCGGAGCTTCGGGAGAACGGCTTCCGGAGCACGAGGCGAACCAAACTAGTCTGCACCATCGGCCCCGCCACCTGCTCCGCCGAGCAGATCGAGGCGCTCGCCGTCGGAGGAATGAACGTCGCCAGGGTGAACATGTGCCACGGAACACGCGAGTGGCACCGCCAGGTGATCCGGCAGGTCCGCCGCCTCAACGAGGAGAAGGGGTTCGCCGTGGCTGTGATGGTGGACACCGAGGGGAGTGAGATCCACATGGGGGATCTCGATGGTGTCGCCTCTGTGAAGGCTGAGGTTAGTTTCCTCCATCGGCTTCATACGTTACTTTATCCTTTATTTCATTCCGGCATTTAGATAATGCAAGGTATGAGCATCATTAAGCTCTGCCAAAGTATTCCTTATTCAGGGAGTTCAAATTCATATGCCTTATCATTCTTCATTGTTATTGTTCTCATATCCTTTGCTCAAGAGAAGTGCACTTGTTTATTAGTCAATGATCGGTCAACTTAGCACATAGAATTTTAAATATGCTTGTAAATCTAAACAAAGTCATCGGCAATGTGATGCGTTGGAGATGAACTAATATACCTTCGCTAAAAATCAAAAACATGTTCAGTGCAATCTTATTATTTGATCATCCTAGTGGTGGCGATTGACTTTGTTTACCTGGCAACTTTTCTTCATCTACTTCAAATGCAGTAATGAGATTGTGACTATCTGTATTATTTGAAAATTGTATCTTTGGGGGGATAGGTGCAAACTAGATGGATTAGGGGTCTTATTTGCAGAATATTATTGCTAAAATTGCCCTGGGTAAACAATTAAGGGAAAATGGTTGATGTGTCATTTTGTCCTTAATGTTTTATATGAACACGGTTCGCAACTCACAAGATGTGCATCAAGGATATCTGTTTATCTGAACATAGTGATTCTCTAAAAAAAAATTCTTCTTAAAATTCTAGACATCATATATGCTTACTAGTTACAGGATTTGTAATGAATTTCTTCTTCCTAGTATCATGTGGGCTGAAATAAGGCATCATCTGAATTGTGCATTTCATGTATCACCGAGTTTTGTAACATGTAGGCCAGTAGGTGGAAATAATGGATGGCCTTACCCATGCAATACAATATGTTGGATCTCAGTCATCACTTTGCATGACATGAGGCGTGATATTCCTATGCATCATCATTCCATGAAAGAACCTGTCAAACAGATTTATTAATCCAGAACCAGGCAGAGGAACTTCAAGCCTAGTTGCGAGTCTAGATTAGTCATTTCATCTTAACACTTGTCTTGAACCAAGCTTAAGGTCCTCACAATTTGTGGATCTCTCATGAATCATATGCTACCGAAACAAAATAAGTGTCAAACTGTAAGCCAGTTTATCATTGTCATAATCCACCAAATGAATAAAAGTTTTGTAGTGATTTGAATACAATCAAGATGATATTCTAATCCAATCTTGCCCATGTAGATAAACCATAGAGATTAAATCATATTTGATTTGAAATTGGTGAAGTTGGAGTGATGTGACACCTGACCTTGTTAACATTCTGTCATAACACAGGATGGAGAGATTTGGACATTTAGTGTAAGAGCTTTTGATGCTGCGCTTCCAGAACAGACCATCGCTGTGAATTATGATGGCTTTGCTGAAGGTCGAAGACTCATATCTTTTGTTCCCTTTTTGATAAATGAAGGGCATTTTCCCATATGGTTTCTAATGTCTTGTTGCAACTAATGCAGATGTTAGTGTTGGCGATGAACTTCTTGTGGATGGAGGAATGGTTAGGTTTGAGGTGATTGAAAAGATAGGTCCAGATGTAAAATGCCAGTGCAATGATCCTGGGTTGTTGTTGCCACGTGCTAATCTTACTTTCCGGAGGAATGGAAGACTAGTCCAAGAACGTAATGCAATGCTTCCTACAATTTCTTCTAAGGTTTGTGCATCCCATTGAAAATGTGCACTCATGTGATACTTGTGGAAATTTCTGAACTCCAATTACGAGTATATGTTATGCTAAGAAAGGATTCTTAGATTGCAAAGTAAATTTTATATTGTGTTTATTTAAACATCAGTACTATTTGTTCTCAAGCTCTCATTTTGACATTCATTTTGAATCTAACAATTTTCTTGAGTAATTGATCTATCGATTAGATGAACAAAAAACAGAAATATCAGTTGTCAAGAGCCATGCCTGAAAGTCACCATCAACCTTATTGAAGGGTTAGTGTGGTTACTTGTGGAAAATTCTAAACTCCAATTACAAGTATATGAATCGTGCTCTTACAAGTTGAGAAATGATTCTTAGCTTGCAAATGAAATTTTAGATTGTGTTTCTTTAAACATCACTAGTTCTATTTATTCTCAAGCTCTCCTTTTGATGTTCATTTCGAATCTAACAATTTTCTTTTGTGATTTATTGATTGGATGAGCAAAAATAGAAATATCAGTTCAAAAGCCATGCCGAAAAGTCACCATCAACCTTATTGGTGGATGTTATCTTTTTTGACACTACAGAAGCACATAAAAAGTTGCCTTTTGGCATCATTGGATCATCTAAGTTTGGTGTACTTTTTCATAAGACCTGATGCATTTTAATCTGTTGCAATTGCATGATTTGGTCTCACTCCAATAATTGAGTCAGATTTTAAATCGTATTTCTGAATGATGGATATCATGGAATTGGCCAGTGATGAAATATTCTAGCCCATTTTTTCCTTGTAAGTGGGACAAGGAAAACAAAACCATATCCAGGGTTTAACTGTTGTGTCTGTTTGTAAACAACTTTTGGTAAGTGCTAAAACTGATACAAAGATAGGTGATATACAAGTAACAAATATTAGCTACCTAATTACGTCTATCAAAATTCATCACTAATCTGCATCCTTGTCTTGATGACCTGAATATGTGCAGGATTGGCTTGATATTGACTCTGCAATATCTGAGGGTGTGGACTTCATTGCCGTTTCCTTTGTCAAGTCTGCAGATGTCATAAATCATCTTAAGAGCTATATAGCTGCAAGATGCCCTGACAAGTAAATAGCATTTTTTGTCCTTTCCCCCTTTACGTTCTTTTTTATTTTTTCCCAAAATGTATTTCTTTTTGCTTCTTCTATAGACCATGCACACTACTAGCTAAGCTTTTTAGACTATATAGATCATCAAAAAAGTTTATTCTCCAAGGTTTTCTCCTTTGATCTAAGGCTTGGACCTTATGACTTATTGTAGATTAGCAAATGTGACTCAGAGTATTTATGAATGTTTATTTGTGCATATCTGGGTTTATATTCCTTTGATTAAAATCCACTCATGCCAATTCAACCCTCAATTACAAAACAATTTATTTGTTTTCGTGTTTGCATTAAAACTTTCTGTAATATAAAATTCACTTATAGTTCTTACACATTATCATTATAATTAAACCATATTTGTTCCAACTATTTGTGTCAGCTCATTTATAGTTCCTGTACACATTCATAAATTCCATGATGGTTTTTTTTAAAAAATATTCCTCTGAAATTTTTGTTGGTTCAGCATAAGCTACAATGGTTGATGGCATTTGATGATCATTATTTTTAATATTGGTTAAACAATACAGATTAGAGGGTTTAAGTCAAGAGAATGTTTTTCCAGACTTGCATGAATGATTCCTTAGTTTGTTAATGTTGACTAAGGGTTACTTTTGATGATTCTGGTACTAAAAATAATGGGATAAGTTGGAAGAGAGAAAGTTTAATGCAATATCAAATATGGGTTTCTATTCATTTTTTGGAGAAAATAATAGAGGATAAATGCCAAATCATGTAGATCTGCTGAGGAGATTTAAGAAAGTGTCAATGCATGGATTGTCTAATTGTCAAATTATTAAAAAATCTTGATAGTTAGAAAACTCCCACTTTGAGTAGTTAAAGCTTTTTCATATTGAAGGTGAATGAAAACTTGAATTGTTGGTTTTCTAATGCAGTATGGCTTCCTAGTGGACAAGTTTTCCTCTCTTGAGTAATATTGTGCATCTTAACTGGTATTTGTTTTTTCAAACTTATATGAGAATCATACAAATGACACATGTTCATATTGCATAGATACTTAATTACTGCATATTCATGAGTCTCTAGTTTCCTTTGCCTCTGTACCATAGAGGATGAGTACTCACAGGTGAGGAAGAAAATTCTACTAGAAAGATCAATCTTGAAGCAAAACCAACTAACCAAATATGTTTTGGGAAAGAATCATCTGGGCATAATTGATATGAATTTTCAAAGCAATAATATATTCTTATGTGATAGCTTATACTACTTATTTCAGTGAAATTGCTGTGATCGCAAAGATTGAGAGTTTTGATTCCTTGAAAAAGCTAGAAGAGATCATCCGTGCGTCAGATGGAACAATGATAGCCAGAGGAGACATGGGTTCTCAAATTCCTCTTGAAGAAGTCCCTTCAGCTCAGCAAAAAATTGTTAAATTGTGCAGACAGCTTAACAAACCTGTAATTGTGGCTTCTCAGCTTCTGGAATCTATGATTGAGTATCCGACGCCGACTAGAGCTGAAGTTGCTGATGTCACAGAGGCTGTTAAACAGAGGGCAGATGCTCTGATGCTCTCAGGTGAGTCAGCTATGGGCCAATATCCAGAGAAAGCATTGACTGTGCTTAGAAATGTAAGCCTACGTATTGAAAAATGGTGGAGAGAAGAGAAGATTCATGAGGAAATCGATCTTCCAGATATTTCATCTTCTTTCTGTGATAAAGTTTCAGAGGAAATATGTAACTCGGCTGCTACAATGGGTAAAGTATCTTCTCATTCAGTTTGCCTATTTCTATTCATCTAGACTTCAAGGCCCATCTCAACTTTATTCCTCGGTTATTTGTTCATGCATCTACTGGAGTATGATAAACTAGGTGTTAAATTTATTATATGTTTACTCCATCTAATTCAGTATCACATTTAACTATTTAAGATATAACTGCAAATGGCAGAAATAAATGCTTCTTAAGCGAAGTCAATTTTCTCATCATTTGTCTTGATTTTTATTTGTGCTAAAGAGTATTTTCTTGATGTTTCTAGAAACCAACCTCAAAATAGATACCATTAGGTAGAACAACAATAAAGATACATCTATTTCTATAGTGTTTTACACTGTATACGCAATTTTTTTGGGTTTAGACAAAAGCTGGCATTGGAACTAATTTTATGCTAACACCTGCTTACTCTTAGCTTCAAGGAGCTGCCATGATCTCTCTTGATATGACAATGATGTGACTTGATGCTATCTAGTTTCTTTATGTGGTTCAGACAACCTGATCGGCATCTGACTTTCCAGTCCAGCAAAAGATTTCATTAAAAAACATTAGAAGGAAGAACTTGGATAATACTAAAAGCTACTAGGGTTTGACAAAGTGTACTTGGGAGGGAAAATGAAAGGTTTGTGTTGGAAAATAGAAAATATGGACATGCTGGTCTTTTCTTACATGATTTTTTTTTATTTCAGTAGAATACACGAAAATCTTCTACTACAAGCATTATAAATCCTCAGAGGCAACAGCCTATGCGGTGTTCAAAATTCAAATGGATATCCTCTTATTGTAGATGAACTTGTATTGTTAAACGGATATCCTCTTTTAGTGGAGTTTTGTGCTTAAGATTGTTCTTTAGCATATTTGTTGATTGTGATTTGCAGCTAACAACTTGGGTGTCGATGCGCTCTTCGTCTTTACAAGGACCGGCGAGATGGCCTCACTTCTTTCACGTTGTCGCCCTGATTGTCCAGTATTTGCATTTACTCCTTCAGCATCAGTTAGAAGACGATTGAATCTTCAGTGGGGTCTGATACCATTTCGCCTTAGTTTCTCATATGACATGGAGAACAATCTGAATCGCACATTTTCTTTGCTCAAGGCCAGAGGAATGATCCAACCTGGTGATTTGATCATTGCACTATCCGATACATTGCAGACTATTCAAGTGATTGATGTGCCATAAGAAGAAACATTGATTTTTCCCATTAATTTATGAGAAGAGGCAGATATGATAAGATTAGAAAACCGTGCACAATTCGCGAGTTATTACTTTGAGTTTTTTTTTTTTTCTTTTTTGATCTTGCATCGATTGACTCACTAATTTACCATAATGATTATGCTTTACTTCAGGGGTTGTTGAATTAAAATACCTACACATTGTTTTTGTTTTATTGTGATTTCAAGGCATTAGACTCTCCTATATCCATTATAGTCAATCTGTCGAATGTTTCTCTTTTTTCCTCAATTTTTGTCCTGTGGTGTAGAATGAATTATGTACACTACATTTATACATGATCCAGCAGGATAATGATACCTCATCAAGGATAAAGTCATAAGACCAGTTCATTTTTAAGATTAAGAAATCTTAAAAATTAGTTCATCCAAAGAATAAGAAAAATATCTCGAAATATTTCTTAAACAAATATTTTGAAATCTTTCTAAAAAATTAGAACGGATATCGTAGAATATTTCTAAACGGATGTTAATATTTTGGAGATCAACTACTATAAAAAGATAACTCATGCTCATGAATAGAGGTACGCACACACATAAATCTTAATTTTCTTAAGTCATTAAACTCCTTCCTCATGTTGAACCCTAATTTGAGCGTTGGAGTGGCTTGTTGGGATCCACCCCTAGCGCCATGATGAGTTAGGATTTTTATGCACTTTATCGATTCAATTTTGGGTTCTTGCATGAAAATAAATTGCTTAATGATTTAATTTGATTATATTTGTGATATGTTGCATAATTGGATGGTTGATGATAATTTCTATGATTTAATGGCTAATTTTTGTATTAATTGAATTTGATTGGTTGTAGGGCTTAAATTGAACCAAGATCGAGCTCAACCATGATCGAATCAAGACAAGATTGACCCAATTGATCGATCCAACTTCATGAATCAAGACTCAAGTGCGATTAGGATGGAACACATGCGGATTGGAGCCAATTTGGATCTAAATTGAGTGAATTTGGTTGAAACAGGCTCACTCGGGTTGAACTCAAGTCAGCTGAACCCCATAGCTACAGTACCCTAGTTTTAACGAGAAAGCTACAGTGCTGAATCATTGTGGGTTTTCAAAATTTTAAATCAATTTGCAACCCTATTCGTGACACATAGAAAATCTAGGGTTGTCACGCCATTCTAACCCTCTTTCTGAATGCTTTTCAGGTCCTCTCATCTCGCCGGGCGATTCTCTTCGAGGAGCGTGCATGTCAGCAGTTCTGAACCGGCATTTGAACCATCCATGGTGTATTGACCGGAACAAATTAGCGCCGTCTGTAAGAAAATTGAGCCGAGACGCTATGATGATTAACACCGGAAGAACTAATGACAATCACGGTTCCATCGGAAAGAAAAGCTACGATGAGTATCCCTTTTTTAATTTTCTCTCCTCGATCTCTTTGCTTTCTTTCTCCTCCAGCGGCCTTCACGCGCAATTTCCGATCCAGATCGTTGCCATGTTTGGCCGCGGCAAGGGAGGCAAGGGGCTCTACAAGGGCGGCGCGAAGTGTCACAGCAAGGTTCTACGCGATAACATCCAGGGTATCATGAAGCCGGTGATCCGCCGTCTTGCCCGGCGCGGCGGCATCAAATGCATCAGTGAACTCATCTATGAGGAAAACCGTGGCGTCCTCAAGATCTTTCTCGAGAATGTCATATGTGACGCCGTCACCTACACCGAGCACGCCCGCCGCAAGACTATCACAGCTGTGAATGTTCGTGTTGTGTCGCACCTCCATCGGCCTACACGCCCACCTAGCCAAGCTCGTGCCTCGCCCCATCTGTATCTCTTCCTCCGTGGGCATCGACCTCTTCCTGACTTTCATCGGCCTGCAGAACGATGAGGGCATCGGCCTCGTCGGCTATTCCTCCTCCACCCTTGTCACGCTGGCTCCCTGTCAGCGCAAGTGTCGATCCTTCCAACTCATCGTCCAAGCCCATCCACGTTCCCTATAAAGAGATGTAGAGAAGCCCATTGAAGTCTCTGACATACCACTAAAAGGGTTTTTCAATAGCAAGATAAGTCTTCTACCTCTCATATTTGCAACAACAAGAACATAAGCTAACCCTACAAGAGCAAATGAGCCTAAATTGATATTTTCTGGTGTATTGTGGTATGAAGAACAATTTCTTCATCAAGAGATCAAAACATATTAACTTAACGAAGTGAAAGGTATACAATGGCGAAAGAAGATGGATTACTCTCTTGCTCAACTCGGGATTTCCATTGGTAACCTCCAAGAGTTTTTCCAGACAAGATAAGTCATTTATTTCTCATTACCTCATTTATTTTTTACAACAATCACTTAATAGTCGATATAATTGATGGATAAAATAATTTTCATATCTATGATCAAGTCGGTATAAACATGTCTATCATGATTATCTTTTGACCAAACTATTAGATACATATATCTAGACAGCTGCATGTTAAAATTTTCATTCATTTTTCCTATGTGAATTTCATCACTTCCTATATGTTTCGGCTTTTCATTTGTTAGCATCAACCTTAACTAGCACGATGTTCCAATCTCAATAATAATTTGTGTATCCTAAAAGATGCATGTATCTAGAGAGTTGCATGTCAAAATTTCTCATTCATTTGCCCTTTATGATGTTGTTTCTTGATAAAGCTTGTCCTTATTCATGTTGTTTAGGGGTTGTAGTATGACCGTAGGGAATTTATGGTGACTAAATATTATTCCATTCCATTTTGCTGCATCATAAATCTCTAGTATTTATGTATAACTAAATAAGTTCATGGGACAAGCAACAACCACAAACGTTAAACATTATTGTTATGTGTTATCAGCTGAAAATGAGGTCGCATATATGTTTGAAATAGTGTTACATTTTTATCTAGCTACTCTGCAATTCATAAATAATTCTCAGATTCGGATCTTGGTCTTTTGGCATGATGATCAAGTGAGATTTCCCTAGTGAGGGTTATGTGCATTATTTTTAGCTTTTTGGTTGAAGACTGAATAATTGTTTTTAGGGGATTATTGTCGAGAGGGTTGGATTTCTTGTTGAGGATTTCTCATGGATGACTTACTCTAAAAAGCCCTGGTCTTCACTATATCATGAAACACTAGGCAAGAATGGCTTGTGGCAAAACGATGACACAAGAAAATTGATGGGTGAGCAAGTTTTCTTGGTAGAAAGACAACTCAAAAGCATCCTCTCGATCCTCCTAACAACAGCAAAAAGCCTCTTCCGTCAAAAGCTAAGTATTCAAGAATTTATTTTATTTCTATTCTTATTAGACTTGTTAATATTATCTTTTGAATAACTTGGATAACATCTTTATCCAATTATGGACATCTGAGAGAAGTTCTTTCTAGTGCTCCTCCTCCTGCTACTGCTAGTGCAACTTTTAAAGCAAAGCTTCTACATGCAACTCTTAATTAATTGCTTATGTCATTCTCTGATCGGTCTAATCTCATAATACATGGCCATGTCCCTAAGACTAATGCAATTTGTTCCTTCCATTGCCTTACTTCTCTGTTAATTCAATATCTATTTGTCATGCAAAATCAACAGAAAGAGAACAATGCATATTCAAGACCAAGCACTCCTACTTGTAGGAGAGCACAGATTGGCGGCAATTAGGGGTTCAATCGATGATAGATATTCCGGTAAAAATCCAAGTCCACTCCTCTTCTTTAAGGGAGGATTCTGTGCAATATCCATGGTGTCTCGTCTCGGCTATCTCTGTCCTGAGCCTTATCTCGGTCAGCCTGGTCTCGAGTCTCGTCTCGACCACCTCTGTCTCGAGACTCATCTCTGCCAACTTGGTCCTGAGCCTTGTCTCGGTCAGCCAGGTCTCGAGTCTCATCTCGACTACCTTTGTCCTGAGCCTTGTCTCAGTCAATCTTGTCCTGAGTCTCGTCTCGGCCAGCTTGGTCCCGAGTCTAGTCTCAGTCACCTCTGTCCTGAGCCTCATCTCGGTTAGGTTGGTCCCGAGTCTCGTCTCGACCACCTCTATCTCGAGACTCATCACGGCCAGCTTGGTTCTGAGTCTCATCTCAGCCATCTCTGTCCCGAGCCTTTGTCTCGGTCAACCTGGTCTCGAGTCTTATCTCGGCCACCTCTGTCTCGAGACTCATCTCGGCCAGCTTAGTTCTGAGTCTCATCTCAGCCATCTCTGTCTCGAGCTTTTGTCTCGGTCAGCCTAGTCTCGAGTCTCATCTCGACTACCTTTGTCCTGAGCCTTGTCTCGGCCAACCTTGTCCTGAGTCTCGTCTTGGCCAGCTTGGTCCCGAGTCTCGTCTCGGCCACCTTTGTCTTGAGCCTTTGTCTCGGTCAGCCTGGTCTCGAGTCTTGTCTCGGCTACCTCTGTCTCGAGACTCATCTCGGCCAGCTTGGTTCCGAGTCTCGTCTCAGCCATCTCTGTCCCAAGCCTTTTGTCTCGGTCAGCCTGGTCTCAAGTCTCATCTTGACTACCTCTATCCCGAGCCTTGTCTTGGCCAGCTTGGTCCCTAGTCTCGTCTCGGCCAGCTTGGTCCCTAGTCTCGTCTCGGCCACCTCTGTCCCGAGCCTCGTATTGGTCAGGCTAGTCCCGAGTCTCGTCTCGACCACCTCTGTCTCGAGACTCATCTTGGCCAGCTTGGTTTCGAGTCTTGTCTCAGCCATCTCTGTTCCAAGCCTTTTGTCTCGATCATCCTAGTCTCGAGTCTCATCTTGACTATCTCTGTCCCGAGCCTTGTCTCGGCCAACCTTATCCTGAGTCTCATCTCGGCCAGCTTGGTCCCGAGTCTCCTCTCGACCACCTCTGTCCCGAGCCTCATCTCGGTCAGGCTGATCTCGAGTCTTATCTCGAGTACCTCTGTCTCGAGACTCATCTCGACCAGGTTGGTTCCGAGTCTCGTCTCAGCCATCTCTGTCCCGAGTCTCAGCAATCTCAGTCTCAACTCTCGTTTCGGTCGCCTCTGTCCCGAGCCTCATCTCGGTCAGCATGGTCTTGAGTCTTGTCTCGGGCATCTCTGTCCCAAGACTCATCTTGGTCAGCTTAGTCCTGAGTCTCGTCTCATCCATCTCTATCTTGAGCTTCATCTCGATCAGTTTAGTCTCAAGCTTCATCTCAGCCATCTTTGTCCCGAGCTTCATCTCGGTCAGCTTGGTCTCGAGCTTCGTCTCGGCCATCTCTGTCTGAAGTATCAGCAATCTCGGTCTCGAGTCTCATCTCGACCATCTCTGTCTCGAGCCTCATCTCGGCCAGCTTGGTCCCGAGCTTCATCTCGACCATCTCTGTCCCGAGCCTCATCTCGTCCAGCTTGGTCCCGAGCCTCGTCTTGGCCATCTCAGTCCTGAGCCCCGCTTCGGCAATCTCGATCTTGAGTCTCATCTCGGGCGCCTCTATCTTGAGCTTCGTCTCATCCATATCTGTCCCGAGCCTCATCTCGCCCAACTTGGTCCTGAGCTTCATCTCGGCCGTCTCTGTCCGGAGTCTCGATCGTCTCTGCTCCGAGCCTCATCTCTATCTTGCAGCCTAGTTCTGAGTCTCGTCTCAACCATCTATGTCCCGAGCCTCATCTCGACCAGCATGGTCCCGAGCATCGTCTCGGCCATCTCTGTCCCGAGTCTCGGCAATCTCGGTCTCAACTCTCGTTTCGGTCACCTCTGTCTCGAGCCTCGTCACAGCCAGCCTGGTCCCGAATCTCATCTCATCCATCTCTATCCCAAGCCTCATCTCGGCCAGCTTGTTCACGAGCTTCGTCTCAACCATCTCTGTCCTGAGCCTCATCTCGGCCAGCTTGGTCCCGAGCTTCATCTCGGCCATCTCTGTCCCGAGCCTCATCTCGGCTAGCTTGGTCCTGAGTCTCATCTCGACCATCTCTATCTAGAGCCTCGGCAATCTTGGTCTCAAGTCTCGTCTCGGTCGCCTTTGTCCCGAGCCTCATCTCGGCCAGCTTAGTCCCGAGGTTCATCTCGGTCATCTCTGTCCGGAGTCTCAATACTCTCGATCTCGAGTCTTGTCTCGGCAATCTCGGTCTCGAGTCTTGTCTTAGTCATCTCTGTCCCGAGTCTCGTCTCGACCATCTCTGTCCCGAATCTCGTCTCGACCAGCCTTGTCCCGAGTCTCATCTCTACTAGTCTTGTTCTCATCTCGGCCGTCTCGGTCCCAGTCTCATCTTGGCCGTCTCGGTCCTGAGCTCCGCCTCGGCAATCTTGGTCTCGAGTCTCGTCTCGGCTGCCTCTGTCCCAAGACTCATCTCAGCCAACTTGGTTCGAGAATCTTATCTCGTCCATCCCGGCCATGTCGCTTCAACTAGCTGTTGCCTTTCTTGACTCATGATCGACTTGAGTTCGGGCTGAAGAACTGGTTTAGTTAGTCTGACTCACGTTTTGTTTGACTAAGACTTATGGGAAGACTCATGTTATTGGTTAATATGCCTAGGTCATTAAAGTCAAGATCTAGTCCAAGTGGCAGTGACACGACAGAGGCAAGGCCCGATCTCTTGGCTGATTGACTCAGATTGATGCCTAACCCCACAGCTAGCTTGGCTCGAGACCTCGCACTTTAAGCCCGAGTTCTACTCACCGCCCAAGCTCTCCTCCTAGTGACTGCCCAAGCTCTCCCATCTAACCTAATTGTCGATCTCCCACTCAGCCCCCATTCAGTGCTTCACTAGCTTTGCTCCCAAGTGAATCCATGATTTCCTAGCTAGAGATTGACTCTTCTGTCAGCTCATCCTCTCTGAGTCTGCGCTTCTACCTAGACCGTCGCCGGAAGGGCGCGCGCAATATTTAATGCCTGACAGGAGCTCCACCATCTGTGGGTCTTGTGTGACTTCACTATCTTCAGTCGGTGACTCATCCAAAATGATTTGGCTATCACCGCAACTATGATAGTATCAACTCAAGACGTACTCTTTAGTAAACATCATTTGATAAGGAGTCTTTCCTATCATTATTGAAGTGGAGCCTCAACATTGAGAATAAGACTCTCTCCGAATCATCAGGATAATTTCTTAAACATTCTTTATTTTTTATTCATCAAATTACTAATTTTACAGTATTGCTTCATTTAATATTTGTTCACTTGATTTATCTCTAGAAACTATCAGGTGCTTTCAGAAACTTTCTTTGACTCGGACCAGCGGTATCCATCAGCAATTATCTTTCTCAAGGACCAATCTTCGTAGACTCAAACATAGTTGCGGACGGAGCACAAAAATCAATGGACATTACAGGCTAATTCATCATTCACCCTTATTATTGAGCTAGACATTCTGTTATACTCTCTCCGAATCATCAAGATATCTTCTTAAACTCTATTTATTTTGATTCGTTCATCGGGTCATCAATCTTTATAGTATTGTTTCATAAATTTAATATTAAAGTGTTTCAAAACTCTCAAGCATGGAACACCGAGCCCCGAGCACGAAGATTTGCCTTACAATAGGCCGGAACTCCAAGCTCCGCGCTCAATAACTTTACCTTACGATAGGTCGGAACTCCGAGCTTCGCGCTCGATGACTTTATCTTATGACAGGCCGGAACTCCAAGCTCCACGCTAGATGACTTTACCTTACGACAGGCTAGAACTAGATATCCAAGCTCCGCGCTCGATGACTTCGGATTAGGCACCTAAGATAGCTTTATCCGAACTCATCAGAACCGGACTCGTACTATAAACTTCTAGTTGCTGGTGCCAAGACGAGTGAATCCGAGTTAACTTAACACCTTTTTCTTCAACTAATGTTCGCGAAAGGGACGCCAAAAATCTAGTAAATTGGGGTAGAGTGAATGGCCCATCGGATAGTAGTCAATGGCACGCGCCATTTATACTCCTTCATTCACGATCATGAAGCGGAGCAATTGGAGCGGAATTTATATTTATTTTAGGAAATTTACTATATTTTTGGGCAAAACTACGAAAGATCTAATTAACTGTATGGCCGTCACGTGAGTTCGTGCCTTTGCCCCGTCGTAACGTCGCCCCCGTCGTTATCACTCTTACCTTCCATTCACTCCCCGTCACTTCGTTCGGCCGTCGCTTTGCTCGTACCTTCCACCGCGTCTAACTCACTCGCCCCTTCCATTTACTACTATCCGATCTTTTGGCCATGAACGACCTGTTGCTGAGAGTGAATAGCTATCGGCGCAATGCCATACACACTAATAAATCAGACAGGAAAGAAAAAGGAAGGAGACCCGGACACAATAACCAATTGAAAACCAATAACCAATGAAAATGAAACTACTCAATTTCAAATACCAAATACTTACAGTCTTAAGTAAATTAGACAAGTCTTAAGTCAATTCTAAATTAGAAAAGTTTGAAGTCAATTCTAAATTAGAAAAGTTTGAAGCCAAGGAGTTAGTACTCATAAAAGTTTGAAGCCAAGGAGTTAGTACTTATAACTAATCTAGAGAGTACGTCAGATAGTCAGTCAGAGTTAAAGAGAAGTACGAGAGTAAGGGACGGTCTGAACCCCAGATCCTCATTGAGGTTAAAAGAACCTGAACCCCTGATCTTGAGCCCCTGATAAAGAGGATTCAGAAGCCTTTTTCTAAATAGGTCTGAGCCAGAGTTTGATCCGGATAAGCCTTTTCGCACTCCCGCCTTTTAGGCTATCTTATATATAACTATAAACTCTATAACTTTAATTCGTTTAACTATAACTTGAATTCGTTTTCTTTGACTAAGATAGAGAGGAAGTCTTGGAACGGAAGAGTGCACCCCGTCGTTTCACTCGGCCGTCCTCCTCCCGTCACTTTGTTCGTACCTCTTGCTGCGAAGCGACTACGAGGTAAGAGTTCAAGACACAAGTTGGCACGTGCCTATCACTCAGAATCGCTATCTCCTACCTCGGATGGGAGTTCAGAGCGTTATGCCTAGACCCTCCGAGTTCATGGCACATGCCATTCACGACTCTTGCTAAGGAGCCAGAGTCTTATCCAGCCTTTTCTAAGTTGGAAATCCGCTTTACTAATTGACACGAAACATATTTAGGACACCATCTTTATTAATGAAAATTATTTGAGTACCCGGAGCAGCTCGAGTCTCCCGAACTGAGTGATGAGCGAACAGTTGATGCATGTGTTACGCTAACGCTAATAGTCTCTGCTACTTCAGTATCCGGTTCAATTGGGTCTTTCAGAGGGAGGACGAGAATACGAAACTACGAAAGACCTACTCTCTACTCTAATAGCATTCACTGCAGCTGTGAATTAACTGAGTTCTTCATCTCGGGAACGAGTACGGGACTAAAAACTTGAATAAGCTGGTGCTGCTTCAGGGGAGGCTCAACACCGCTCCGTGGGTGTAGTTTGATACCCGATCTTTTGAACTCGTACATATCAGCAACAGGTCGAATAACGGTGGGTTGCTTGGGAACTTCTTTTCCCTTTTCCAGCACCGCGTGCTTCTATTCTCCGGTAATCTCTGTCTCCAACTCCTCTGCCCGCATATGAGCCAGCAAGTCCATTCACGACAGCTGCTTAGTTCAATTCAATTCTGTACCGGTAGAGTTCTTTCTGCTGCCGAAAAGGTATAATATGCTGGAAAGAGTTCTGCTCCCTTTATGCCAATGACTCTAACCCGCTGCATAAACTATAGAACTTTCATCCCTTTTGCGTAACCTGCTTCCTGCTTATTCATTTTATAGTGATAACACGCACACTACTCACTACTCATTTCCTCTGCCTATGGCATTACGCTTATAACTTCCGGAATTAACTCTTGGCACCGTAAGATGTCCGCGAACAAAAGAAAAGGTACGAGGAACGACGTGAGCAGCCTAGAAAAGCTGGCAAGCATAGAAAGCTCTCTCCTACCTCGGTCTGGACTCATACCATTCACAGATCACTTAATTAATTGACTATCCCGAACGCGTACAAAAGGAGTTGGATCAAAGGGCAGATCGGGCACCAGAACCATTCCACGATAATCAAAGGGGCATGAAGATTCATTAGAAAGCTCAGGGTTAGGAGAAGAAACCATTCACTCTCATAACTCATATGTCATGGAATCTCACGCGAGCTACAATAAGGAGCGGAGCCTACTGCAACGGACTCATGAAGAATCCTTTCCCTTCAAAAAAGCCTCCTAATAGGCCCTTACTTATATTTCTCTATATAAATTCACTCTTTCCCTCCTACCCATACGTCTCTTTCGCTCCACTCAGCGGAGTCTTGTCCACGTCACTATCGCCAATTACTATTAATGGGCCTCGTACGCTCTTTGGGTAGTTTGAGGTTAAATGAAAAGAAGAACAGGAGCATATGCCTTCTACTCTTTTTATTCCCTCAACTCTGTAGCTCTTTCCCTTCCGAGTACAAATAGTGAGAGGGTACCTACCTGCTTATGACATCTTTATAGTGCCTCCAAAGTAAGACCTATCACTCCAATTCTATTCATGCTTGGCACACTCTACTGTTCAAGATGTTAGGAAATTCAATGAGTTGTATGATGACGTCACCGTCCGTCGCATTCGATGAGATTAATTATATATTATATAACCCCGTCGTTTCACTCGAATTTATATTTATTTTAGGCGCATTCGATTATTCATATAAGAATAGAATCTGATGGCCGGTACAGTTACGTTAGATAGAGAGAATTCTTATAATTCTTAGTAATGAGTTCACTTTGTTCTTTCATTCAAGCTCTAAAGTGAACGAAAGTACGGGAAAAGATCCTTATCTGCGTAATGCGTAACGTAACTCTAGGGTGACGAATCACAGAAAGAAGGGTAGAGTGAATGCGATAATATTTGCAATTTGAATAAAAGATAAAAGATCAAAAGATCAGAATCAGAGAAAAGATGCTTAACTCAAAATATGAGAGAGAGAGATGCTTAACAAGAAATAGGATCTGAATAGAAAAGGAAAAGGGAAGGGGACCCAAAGAGCCAAGGAGTTAGTAAGCAGAGGATACTTCTAACATAAAGAAAGAAATCAATCTAGCATATCAGAGGAAGGGGCCCCAAAGAGCCAAGGAGCCAAAGAAGATAGTACTCAGAACATACCCATAAGAAAATGAATCAACAAATGAAACAACTCAATTTAAATTTTCAAATACTGAAGTCAATTCTAAATTCAAGCCTTTGCCTTTGAGGTTCCAACTATTTTAAATTCTTTTAGCTTAAGATTTTACTAAGGAAGTCAAGAGTGAAAGAGAAGTACGAGAGGGCCAATTAATAGTAAGTAGATCTTTCTCCGTTTTTCATATGTTAGACTGTTGCTGCGACAGCGACGTGGAAGGAGTGATAACGACTTCACCCCGCCTTTTAGGTTCTTTGCCAGATCAAAAGCCCCGGAGAAAGAGGATGAAGAGGTATGAGCCATACTCACTCTTGGAATTCACGCAATTATACTGGTAATAATCTGCAGAGGCCCCAAAAACCTAGTAAGTAATTATGTCACCTTACTATATATTTCACCCCGTATATATATTAAGTTCGTAATACTATAATTTGCTGCGAGTGAGAAAGTCTTCGACGCGCTCGACCATGGGGAGAGGGAATTCACTTCTAAACTCAAAACCCTGTTTTAGTGTTTTTTGGGCTTTTTTTCCCCTTTTTTTTGCCTATTTTTTTGTATTTTTTGCGACATTTTCGCGCATTTTCATCTCTCCAAATTCTATCAAAATTGGGCTCCAAAACTATTATAGAATAGGTCGTTGAAAGTTTTGCCCTACTATAATATAAGTTCCTCGAAAAACTCGCAGGTTCGAGCGTGCCGTGCAGTGCGTGAAAACGCTTGGGTACCTAGTAGGTTATGTTATTTCAATGTTTGCTAGTATACGGCAGGAGCAGCTGCAAACATTTGAAGGAATCCATCAGGTTCCCAGATGCATGGAGACCACATCCTTTGTCATGACTCAATTTCCTTTCCGTAAAGATTACTATTTTAACAAATTGGACTCTCGTGGAGGATTCTAAATTGGTTGCAGAGTATGCTTGAAGATGATTATGTAAACAAATAATACTTAAAATGGAAAAAATAGAAAAGATAAAAGTTTTTTTATTGGTTTCTTCCGTGTGTTTTTATTATAAATAAGTTTCATTTAGCATTATATTTTTTTTCTTATTTTTGGTCGAATTTTCAGTATTTTAAGTGTGATGCTCATTTGTAATTTTACTTAGGTTTTTATTTGCTTATTCCTATGTTGATTATTTTGGGTGAAGTTTCTGGGTTTTGCTTATGAACTGTATTTATTATTTTCACTTAATGATATTCCTTATTTACAAATTTAGATTTTTCTACTTATTTTGTTAATATCAATGATTACATGGGCTTTTTTTTCTCCATGAAAAATTTCATAATTGCATTAATTTTAAGCAAAGATTTCGTGTCTGTATTTATAATAATATACTTTAACCTTATGTTAACCATTTTTATCATTCTAAAAATTATTTTAAGTAAGTTTTGGACCTATTATGGTTATAAGGGAATTTTACTAAAAAGTGCCTTTGATATATAAGATTTATTTAAAGGTCCTAGAGACAAATGTGTGAAATATTCTTTGTTTGTTTACTTTTAATAGTGTTCCTATGGTTGATTAAATCCAAATTTAGAATGCAATTTGATTAGCAAATGAGTTTTTTTTGTTAAATTCAGAGAAATATATCTTGTCTCTTGATGTTTGAAATTTTATGATCATCACCATTATTATTATTATTATTTTTGTTTTCTCAAAGTAAAACAATGAAAATATATGAATTTAATTTGCAAGTTAATTTGTAAAAAGGACCTATTCTTGACTAATAGATGTCAATAAATTTGTTTGCACTTGGAAAAGGACCTATTTTAAGAATGCAGGTTGAATTGGAAATTAATTTATGCTTTCAAAATAGTATATTTCTCTCACTTTCTACAAGTTCGAGAAGATAAAATTGAGCATTTTAGCATCCAAAATTTTAAAATATTTTTTATTTGTAGATTAATTTCCGGTCAGAAATTTTATAAGGAGTCACTTTTTAGAGCCCAAATAAATTATAACCGGAGTCACTTTTTGTTATAGGGATGTCCTTTTGTAAATCTTAATTCATTAAGTGTGGATTTTTGGTAAAATGCCCATGGCTAAGCTAAATAGATCCACCAACAAACACAAAAAGTTGATGCCTCCATCACAATGTACGGTGGCACTTGGAGAGAAAATGATTAATCAAGATGATAAAGAATTCTTTAATCTACGATCCGATTTCTCTCGCCATTAACACAAACCAAGGTTGCGACAATGGCCTGCCTCTGGCTGCTAAATATTGTTCTTCAGAATCATGCATCGCATCGCATGCACGGACGACGTCCATGTGAGCGATGCCTCGTGGGCAACATGCATGACTAAATTTATGGGAAAAAAACATTCATATATCTTCATATATATCCAGTTAACTCGCAATAGCCATTTCTATCAAATAGAGTCGATCGAGGAAGGAAAACAATGATGGTGTACATATCTGACGTACGGTCCAATTACTGATTTAATCAGAATCACACACTAAAAACACTAATGCTATCGTCGTAATATATATCTATTCAAAGACCTAGCATGCAGTGAACATTTTGCAATCGACCTACGTCCCTATAGTAAACCTCAGGATTTTTACAAATCCACCTTCTGCGATCATAGTTATTGCTGAAAACCGATCTACGTACGTACGCAGTCACTATAGCTATTGTAAGCAACGTGTGGCCACGAGTATCGACGCAAGCTGCAGCAGCTCAAATACGGAAAAGTGAGGAGATCAGTAACAACAATAACAAGAGAGCTAGAGCACTTGAGATCAAAAGATTTTTTTCCCTAGCTCTTGATTCTACTATCACAAAATATAAAGCATGGGAGTCTTATATAGAGCATTAATTCATCTATCGATTTAAAATTAAAATTTGTATTAAGAAAATGATTGCATAATAATATTGGTCAAATTATTATATTACTATTTTAAATTACAAATATTATATTATATTTTTATAAAATATAATTTTATTTAATAAACTTATATATTTTATAAGTTTTTAATTTTAAAGTATATTATATGAACATTTTTACATCTTTTAAGTCTGAATAAATATATACACTAAGTTGTAAATAATTTTAAAGTGATCAGATGATTCAAAATGATCATATTATATAATAATTTTAGTTGAAAAATACATCATTTTATAATTTAAAAAATCTAAATAGATAAATATTCTCTAAAAAATTATTAGCATTTTCATACTTTGGTGGCCAAAGACTAAAAATATCATGTAGCATTTAAAAAAAATCAAACTACATAATCATATTTTATTTTATTTTTAAACATATGTAAATAGATAAATACATTCTACAAAATAATTAAAGTTTATTATTTTTTCAAAATGAGCAACAAAGTGACCACAACACATAAAAAATATTACCATAATTATAAAAAAGAATTGTACATATCCAACTGTTTGACTACGGTTATAACAAAAAAAAACAATTCTTTTTTAGTTTTCTACTTCCATGTTTATCACGTTTTTTTCCTAGTTTAATATCTAGCAGCTGTAACCTCCACATCCACAGACAAATTGTAGCAGTGCTCCAAATTTCCTTCCCGTCTTCCACTTTTTCCTCCCTCTCTCTTCCTTCCCATGCTTCCTCTCTCGCTACCACATGTTCAATTTTATCTCCGTCACTGGATCGCTCGGATTTGATTTGTCGGATCGGTAGATCCTCCACAACTGCAGCGAGCAACCAAAGTCGCAGCACGCGCACGCACCATGGCTTCTTTAAATACTCTTACAATTGCATATGCATGGCACCGCTGACCGCACTGAAGCACCGGAGGAGCTACGCCTCGATCGATCTATCCCACCGGAGATGGATTGCCTGCGGGAGTGGCCGGAACCGATCGTCCGCGTGCAGTCCTTGTCCGAAAGCGGCGCGCCTACCATCCCGGCCCATTATGTGAAGCCGCCGTCAGAGCGCCCCACCGCTGCCCCCGCCGCAGCGGGCCTCAGCATCCCCGTGGTTGACCTCGGCATGCTCAAGGACGGAGCGGACGCCGCCTCCGGCGACGCCGCCACCGTGAAGGCGATCGCAGAGGCGTGCCGAGAGTGGGGGTTCTTCCAGGCGGTGAACCACGGGGTGAGCCCGGGGCTGCTCCGCCGAGCGCGCGAGGTGTGGCGCGGCTTCTTCCACCTCCCCATGGAGGAGAAGCAGCGCCACGCCAACTCTCCCATGACTTACGAGGGCTACGGCAGCCGTCTCGGGATCCAGAAAGGGGCCATTTTGGACTGGGGCGACTACTACTTCCTCCACTTCCTCCCCCTCTGCTTGATGAGCCACCACAAGTGGCCTGCTTTGCCTCCCACGTTAAGGTGCCCTATCTATCTATCTATCTATCTATCTAATCAATCTAACCACAGAGTTATGATCCAAAGATTCATTAACACAGGGAGACTACCGACGAGTACGGCGAGGAATTGAGGAAGCTGTGCCGGAGAATAACGAGGGCATTGTCGATGGGTTTGGGGCTGGAGGCGGACCACCTACCGGCGGCGTTCGACGAGGAAGGAACGTGCATGAGAGTCAACTTCTACCCTAAGTGCCCGCAGCCGGAGCTCACGCTGGGCCTCTCGGCCCACTCCGACCCCGGCGGCATGACCATCCTCCTCGTCGACGACCACGTCGCCGGACTTGAGGTCCGCAAGGCTGACTCCTGGATCAGCGTCCGACCGCTCCCGGACGCCTTCATCGTCAACATCGGCGACCAGATTCAGGTAGCCACTGATGCTCCCATCAATAGTATCCTCTCCCATTCTTATCCGAATGTATTCATTTTATAAAATATCACCTGTGACTCATGATTCATGGTAAAGGATAAACAACAACTGATAGACTAGTTCAAATATATATATAATAATTCCCCGATAAAAACACACGTGATTTAATCGGTTCCGTTGCTCGATGATCGCTCCAGCTGAGAGAACGCATGCCATTACTTTTTGCCTGCATAATGAAATCCATTAATTAATTAATTAATTCAGGTGCTGAGCAATGCGGCGTACAAAAGCGTGGAGCACCGGGTGACGGTCAACGCCTCGTCGGAGCGGCTGTCGATGGCGTTCTTCTACAACCCGAGGAGCGACATACCAATCGGGCCCATCCCCCAGTTGCTGACGGCCCATCGGCCCGCTCTGTACCAGCCCATGACCTTCGACGAGTACCGCCTCTTCATGAGGAAGGCAGGCCCACGTGGCAAAAAACTAGCCGGCTGAATATACCTCTCAGATCTCGCCATGTACATGATCTCAATTAAGTCGTCGTTAATTAGAAAGGGCAGTAATACAATTAAATTACTTGTAATATATTAATTATATCGTGACGTACGGCATGACGACGATGAGGAGATTTGAAGTCGCCATTAATCAAAGATCGATTTGGATTCCTCATTGTTTTCATACGCCGCTCATGTTCATTATTATATTAATTATGCAGCAAGTTGTGCAAAGTAGGCACTCGATCGATCAACACAACAATTCCAATTTCAATTCCATTGAATAATAATAATAATACCGCGCATGTGTTTGATTGCTTGGTGTGTTTTTTAAGCGTCTTCTTGCCAGGTTTGGCTTAATTACAGCACTACTTTAAAAAAAAATCAAAAAATGTCAGTCAGTCTCATGGACTCAATCCCTAGGGGTGGTCGGTCCGACTCCACGGAAGTTTCCCACCGACCACCAGGGTAAATCGGAAAGCGCATATGGCGGCCAATCCAGATGTCCAACATCCTTTGATTGCGTTCCCCATTTGGAGGAAAATTCTTACAAATACGCCGTAGTTGAGGATCGAACCGCGGATCCCTAGATCACAACCTGGATGTCCTACCATTACACTATTATCTCGGGGACAATTACAGCACTACTTTAAGCTAAATGCCAAATGAAGATTCATTATTAATGTCTGTATTAATTAACTTGATAGAAGAAGGTTCTATCTTGACCTTATCGAGTAAAACAAATTACATGGCCGGCTGGCTGGTTGTACGTGTCTCTTAATTATTAGATAAATAAGTCTCAATGAACTATTAAAATATAATGTGTTGCTCGTAATTTTCTCCTTCTCATATCCAACCATCAGTTTAATTAATTTGACACGCAACACTCGATCGAATTGTTGTCCTTTTCAGTTCCAACGAAATTTATGATCAGGCGCACACAATCTATATATTGCTTCCAGAAAAGTGTAAAAAAATTATGCATACAGCCAATAACAAGGTTGAAGTTGGATGTTCAGCAAACTCGTCTTCAACCTCATTTATGAGAACAGTAAACAATTTCAAAGCAACTTTATATTTAATTAAGCATGGTGGTTTCGTACACAGCACGACATTTATTTATTTCCTCGTTCACTCTTTAAACGTGGCCCAAATTAATCCTACAAAAATACTACTGTCTTGTTTGTCCATGTTTGTGTGGATAATACAAAAGTAACTTCATTCAGTTTAATTAATGCATTCGAGGACAAAGCAGAACCATAATGGATATTAACATCTCAGCTTGTCTCACTCTGTGCCACCTATAGAGGAATGCAAGTCCATGTTTACACCAGAAAATCATATATTATTAATTAAAAGAATCGAAAACGATGTATACCAGGAAATATAATCCACTTTATGCTATCGAACAAATGAGCTATCTTCATTCAGAACGTCAGATCAAATAAAAGGATAAACATTAAAAGCAATACAAAAGACAAAAGAGATCAGCTGATTAGGGATCGAGGGGTACTTGCACATAAAGGGGGTGTTAGAATGAGTCTAATATATAATTCCAATCATATATAATTTTTTAGGACTATTGAACCTAATTTAATTAGCAATTGAACTCTATATATATGATAGATTTATAACCCAAAAATGGTAAGAGTACGATTTAGTTTGCATTATATATATTGACTTGTAACCATTATTAAACTCTTTATTGCTTCATTTTAATTAACTATCAAAACTAATATAAGTGATGTGTTTTGACATAAAAAATTAGGGAGCTGATGGTATGAATACTTCTAAAATAACAAGAAGTTAAGGATCATCTATGGATCATCATAATTAGTCTATCTTTATTTGAGATAAGTATGAAAGTGGAGCATGTTGTAAAACATTCTTGATGGTCATTTCTTTGTTATAGGAGTTAAATTGTGGCCTTTAGCTTACTTATTCATTTTAAGATATATATTTAATTTAAATGAAATTCAGTGCTGAAGTTTTCATGTAATATGATGTGCATGAAGAATCACTGACATCGACACTGGTTAAAATGTTTTGATTATTTTACATTTATGTTTAGAGATTTTTGTGTTAAATATATACTAGTTAAACATTTTTATGTTCTAGTAAACTTTGATAACATTATGATGCAGGGGATTCGAGCTTTGGAAGATCATAACTTTTGACTCTGATGGAACCCATAATGATTTATATTAAACCGAAGTGGTGAATCAGAGTTTAGGCAATCTTTTAAGGTGTTTGGCAGGAACTAAACCAAAGTAATGGGATTTGACATTGTCTTAAGTAAAATTTGCCTATAACAGATCAAAAAACATAACACAAGTGCAAGTCCTTTTGAAATTGTCTATCGATAGAACCCATTTGGGGTACTTGATTTAGTCGCTATCCTACGTATGAGATGATTTAATTCTGAAGTAGATGAGATGACAGATCATCTTTGAGGTATCCATGAGCAAGTGAAATAGGCTATCCATGACAACAACACCAAGTACAAGAAATGGATTGACGATCATTGTCGTCAGATACTTTTTGATGTTGGTGATTTTGTTTCGGTTGTATTAATCTATGATCGTTTCCCTGTTGGCAAGTATAATAAACTCAGAGAACGAAAGATTGGACCATGAAAGATATTGTAGAAAATCAATGACAATGCTTATAAGTTGCGCTTCCTTAGTCACTTAAAGACTTCTGATATTTTTAATGTGAAACACTTAAGTCCTTATTCTATGGATGTTGATGATACTATTCTAAACTCACGGACGAGTTCTTTTCAACCTGGGGTGACTAATGTTAGAGGATCCGAGCGTCGGGAGGCCATAACTTTTGACTCAGGTGGAACCTATAGCGACCTAGTCTTGGGCTCACAAAAAATGCCATTTGGTGGCTCAAATGATTTTTCTTTCTGTTAGGATTTTTTTCTTCTATTATGATTTTTCTTTTTGTTAAGATTTTTTCTTTGTATTATGATTTTTTTCTTTCTTTTACATCTTTGAGTTTTGGGATTGTTTAGTTGATGCGAGGATATTATCTTTTGGTTTGTGAATAAACTCTTTTCGTTTAAACCTAGAGGCGACTCCTCTACGTTTGTGATTCCTTTGTGTTTTCTCTGCAATTCTTACAAGGAAACAAGCCTACAGAATAATCGTTATTCTGTCCAACGTCATATTATATGCAAAATTTATCATTCCTTTTGCAACAATATGTTGATTCCCTATAGATACTCAACCAACACAATAAAGCATCTTTATATATGATAATTTTTTTAAAAAAACAATACATTGGAGATAAGTTGGAAATCATGCTTATTTATATGAAATACAATAGTTGGTCATGTTAAAGTCCCTTCCTCACTAAATTGTTCAATGTGTCACCAAGTGTAAACTCATTTTTCACACTTTGAGTCCACCTTTCTTGTCTCATAACTTCATTAAGTTTTTGCTGCAGGGTTTTAGAAATTGAAGGATTGTTTCTGCTTGCAAAAAAGTTTGATATTTCTGTTGCCTTCTCACTTGTTCCAAACTAAAAGTAAAATAATAAAAAACAATATTAGCAAAATGATGAACACTATCATTTTAAATTTAAAAAAAAATCAAATGATTAAGTCACAAACCAATGACACAATAGATGAGGCTACATAAGGTAAGATCATTTCTGACCATTTCTTTTGTATTTTATCATCCCAATTTTCCTGTAACATGATAGTTAATAATTATAGCTTCATTAAGTAATATTATTGAGTTATTTCATAAAGAATGAAAAACATTACAAAAATAAAAATTATATGAGCTCCAATAATTTATGAAAATCCTGCACTTGCTAATTCAGAATGAAACATATTATACTAAAATAAACAATTTTTAAAATTAATTAGTTTTTATTAATACTCATAAATTATTTAATTTTATTGACAATGTTTATTATGCTTAATTACATAATGTCAATATGTACAAAGGCCATAAATTTAGTTAAACATATAATAAACTTCTTCTTTGGTATTATATCAAATTATTAAAAAATCTTTATAAAATGTTAAGATATTTTAAAAGTATAGTTTGCAATATTTTGTTTCTAGACACGCCACCTTTTTTTTTTGTTGTCAATTTTGTATCGTAATGTGCTTTTGTAGGCAAAGTACTAATAGACATAATAGAATGTATATTATTTCATACAAAATTCTTTTTATAAGGAGATTTTTGGAAATTATGAATTGTGATATCTTTATCATAAGTTATTTTTTTTATAATAATGTTCAATTCTTATACTTATTAAAGCAAAAAAAAAAATAAATTAGCATAAGTTGATTGCATTTGTGTAAACTATAAAACTCAAATATTAATAATGCTAAAAAATGAAGCTAAATTTTAACTACGAGGTTATAGTTTATAAAATGACTATCGAAGAAGTTACATAAATAAAAACAAATGACTCCAAATGTAAAATAAATGTCAATATCTATAAATTAAATAATAATCATATAAAGAAATATTAGATGAAATAATAGTATGCACAAAAGATCAAACTTTAAGAGAATTTTAAATGATTCTTTAAATTTGTACTATATGTATTTTTATGAACAATATAACCAACATAAATCAAATAATGTAATATTTATATACAATGAACTTTAAAATAATTTTAAACCAAACTACAATGGCTATATTGGTTTCTTTAAAACATACCTTTAACCATCTCCATGCAATTTCTCTACCTGCTCTATTAATGGAATACAAACCACTTATTACATCTTGAGATTGAACCTTTCAAGTAAATTTGAACAAAATAGTTTATTTATCCATTAGGAAGAACAACATAAAGGAAATAGTAATAATGAAAGAAGTTACCTCAGAAGATAATAAAAAGTTAAGTGATTCAAGGAGTATATTTGGATCTGGACATGTTGCAAAACATGCTAAAGACCAATCAAACGCTTATTAGTTACAATTATGAGGGAACTAATTAGAGTATGATAAAAGTTAGATAGTTCACATACATAAAATGAGTGTTTTTTCACCACCATCATCTGTTTCTCTATAAAGCTTTAAGAGAAATTCATAACCAGATCTATTGGTAGTGTTAACCCTTTGCATTATAGAAACATATACCGCCTATACAAATTCAATCAAAATGAATGAATAGAAAAAAGATATATAATGACTAATGCTAAAAAATATCTTAATTTACCCTTTTAATATCCGGTGATAAGACAATTGTACTTCTATTACTCAAGAATGGTTGTAGATGTTCAATTGCTTCATTTATAGTTTTCTCATGTCCAAGTAGCACAAGGGTAACAAATATTTGCCTTCTTAAAAGGACATCCAATTCGCTTTCATTTTTTTTAGCATCCCAACCCAACTTCCTGAGAAGTTACTCGTTGTTACATAAGAAAGAGAAACTACTAACGCATACAAGAAAGAATTTCAATTTCAAAAAACAAATTCATTTTAAATGTATAACATTTCTTAACCTCTTAAATTAAGTCCACCAAGATCTAAAAATTATCTTATGCTTGAAATTTGCTTCTAAAAAATAATTGATTATTTTTAAATTTTAAAAGTGATATTGTGATGAAGAGTATATGACAAATTGAACTTAAACAACTTCGATATCAAAGCCATAAAAAATAGACTCATACTTAAATTTAATCCATAACCATATTAGATGAAGGTAGTGGAAACCCACAATTTCTTATTATAGTACTCATGAGTAACAATATTAAGAATTTAATATCTAACAAAAAGTATTTTATAAATCAATTTTAACCATTAAAAAAATTAAAAGTCAAATTCTGCACATCATATTAGTCTTAACAAAAATAAGCAGATGAAACTATTTATTTTTTAAATTTAAAAACTAAAAGCAAAGAGAATTAAGAAATACTAAAATCAATGTTATTACTAATTAATAAACATAGTTAATGTCACCTTTTTTATATCATCTCTTTTTTATTCTATTGTTTCATAATGTATACTTTATTGAAAAACAACTAAATTATGTAGCTATTAAATTTAACAAACATATGCAACTAAAAAGAAAGAAAATGTTATAAAAGGATATAATTTTGAATTAGATGGACTTACTCTGCAGGAGATTGTAGAAGATTCATAAAGAATAATTTAATATCATTTGAAAGTTCAGGTTTAGCATCAGCTATTAAGTCTACGATAGTTAGACCAATCTGTCAAAGCAATGGAAGAGGATCATGAACAAAACAATATACATGTAATATTAAAGAGTTGGGAAATGAACTTACCGCTCCAATATGTTTTAGAATGAGTTGATTAGTCTCTCCTCGATAAACATTTAATAATGATAAGAAAGATGATAATGTTTCCTTGTTAGCTTTGCAAAATGAAAAATAATCCTCCAAAACTCCTACATTAGAATTGTGGATGGTCCTTTAGACATCAAAAATATTATAAAAGTTAATAATCCTACTACTGCCATACCAAATTTATCCATTGCGCTTAATTGATTAGCCTCTATTGCATTTCTTAGCCTGGTTTCAAGTTCATCATCATAATGCACTTTGTATAGTCCTCCTTGGTTTATATTTAATTTGATCCAAGCATTTTGAGAATTCCCTTGGTTGCCTTGATCTTCCAAATTCAATTTGGCAGACTTTGAATTTAATAAAAAAGTTTTGATGGTGTCATATGAACCATGTGATAATGTAATAGGAATAATCCATTGACTATCATCGAAAGATCCATCCAATAAAAATCGAGTCTGTAATTAAAAAAATACATATCATGTGTAACTTTTAAATTTCATGTCAAGGATATAAGCAAATATAATTATAAATTTAAGTGACAAAATTTTCACTAGAATTCAAATAAATTCCATATATACTCGAATATACATAATATTCAAGTTGAAACTAATGCATCTAGTCATTATTAGTCCAATGTAATGCATAACATTCTATTAACAAGAAATTACCTTTGACTAACTATACAGCAAAAGAGATAGATACAATAAATATACTAGGTAAATACAAGATTTTGCATAGTAGCGAAGTTAGGGGTTATCATCTATATAAATAACTATCATACTCAAAATAAATAAGTTAAGTAAATTCTTAGCTTATTATAAAATATGATCTGATAAAACTTTAGTTAAGATACACCACAAAATTATTAAGAAAATAACAAAATAAATCAACTAGAACATGTTGTTATATGTAGAAAAGAGTTTTAAAAAGTTAATATGCCAAAATTTTAATCTTTTTCAAATATAAAATTATAGCATAGAATAAAAAAATTTACCATGCATACTTAACATTGATCCTTCATTTATTATCTTGATTCTCCATACTCCTTTAAAGCTAGTTGTTATTCTTATTATAGATCATTATCAAGGTATAAATTGTAGATAGAATTGATTACCTTTGAATAGATCATTCATGAATCTCAAGTAAAGCTCATTAATTCTTTTACTACTTATAACTAATTAATGCAAGGACTTTGTAATTAGTTTGCACATAGATAAGAAATTTTATATGAAATCATTACTAAACTATTAAATTAAAAACACAACACAATATAAATGAGGCTAGAAGAAAACAAACCTGATTAATTTCTAAGATATTTTCTGTAAGCATCACATTTATGACAGGATATCCTTCTTGCTTCGTCCAAGAAGACATCATATCTCCGATAGGCTCATTAGTTTCCTCTTGAATAACATTCCAAAGGTCTTCAGTTTTTGCATTGGTGTGTGAATATCTTTTAATATATGCAGCTAATGATTTCTAAAAATGGTATTCAAAAATAAATTAGGTATATATATAAATATTTTACCATTTGAAAATTCTTGCAATAGGAAAGAAGCTAGATAAAAAAAGAAAATATTAAAGAAATTAAAATTTATTTCTTAACCAAATGAAATTATAATGTGACAAAACAAAATGAGCTAATTAATGACTAATCAATTGTAAATCCTTCATATCTTTTTTTAGTTTAGTTTGGAAATTAAGAAACCTTTCATTTTTTATACGATCTTCAATTAAGACACCCACATCATAGAAAAACTAGGTCTTTAGGTGTATAAATTAGTTATTAGAAATTAATTATCAAAGAGGTGTGATATCTTGAAACAAATGCAACTAATCCATGCCTATATCATGTTAGATATAATTTTAGAAAGTTAGTAGAAAGACAACTAAAAGAAGTCATAATCAAATGATATTAAATATAGAGCTAGCATTGCAAATATTATATGCAATTCTAACCTGAAAAGATTTATCTCCAAGATAATTTTGAAGCATTCGAATAACCAAGGCTCCCTTATTGTAGGTTATTGTGTCAAACATTTCAAATGCTTCAATGCCAGATGTGATATTCTGTACCTAAACAACGAAGTGAAACATAAACAGTAACTAAATAACATATATAATATTGGAAAAAGAGAAGAAATATTTATATTTTCAATAAAATTAACTACTTTAGAAAAGAACCTTGCATGATATAAATTGAAAACAAATAAGGGTGCATAAATTTATCACTTTTACTTAGTGAATTTGAGTTTTACTAGAGGATATACTATTCTATTGTTACAACTCTTTCATGACAAAAGTTTAGGTACTATTTGAAGTTGGAAAGTAAATACAAAAAATAGTTTTATAAATTGTGTTTCTAAATGGTAAACTTCTAAGTATTTCTAAAACTTTATTATATCTTTCCTTTGTGACAAGAATTTAGGTACTATTTGGACATTCAAAAGTAACATGATAAATCTAGAAACTCATCTTGGTTCTTATATTCACCATTATAGTCCTATATTTTACTAGATATGGATCATAATAAAGCCTAGTGCCCACCAATTGATTTAGTTATCATAATATTAAATTATAGACTAGAAATCATACCTAAGAACATTGTCAATGCACATTAATAATGGAAAAATCCTATTTGAGAAGAACTAAAAAGATAACTATAATTTATAGTGAAAATTAAATAAAGAGAATTATACCTGAATAGGATGGGAATGGGATAATGCATCTAAATGTAGAGTCTCAGTAGTATCATAAAGAAATTGACTCCACTTTTTCCATTCAGGAAAGAAATCATCTGTTACTAAACAACTCATCTATTTTTAGATGACATAAAGAAGATGCATCAATTTTATAGTTAATAAAATAATATAAAATGCACATCTAACATTGTGGAATGATGAAGTGTACCCAATTGGCAAACCCTTCATTTAGCCATAGATCTGTCCACCATTCCATTGTCACGAGATTTCCAAACCACTGATGGGCTAATTCATGTGTTACTACCTTTGCCACCTAAAAGGAACTTGTCTTAGAAAAATAAAAATCTGAAGTTGTTCCTTAAAGGTAAATAAAATATTTTTGTTAGAATTTGTTTGCATGAAGAGCATCTAAGATACAATATAGGGCAAATATAATAAAAATTTGATAATTTTTTTTCTAGTTGTATGACGTTTGTGCATGAAATAACCATACATGAAAAATCTAAATACAACATAAAAACCTTGTAGATCGATTACCTGTTGTTTATCCTTAGCAGATGAAGTCAATACGTCATATAATAAAGCTACTTCCGTGAATGTTATCAGTCCATAGTTCTCCATCCCGTCGGTTACAAAGTAAGGAATACCCACCATATCCAACTTGGGAAGGTCATAAGGAATAGAGAAATATCTAATATTAAGAAAAAAATAGTTCTTTGTCATTTTAAAAACTTTGAGCGTTAATAAAATAATTCAACTTAAAGACACAAGAGAGGAATCTATAGAGATTCGAAACAAAACCTAACATTATGATTGATGAAAAAAATCTAGAAAATAGTTAGCAATTAAAACATGAAATATATAAATATATATTCAATAGTTTGTATTTTTAATTTGAAGAATCTAGAATGCAATTTGCAATTATGGGAAAAAAACAAAGTGGTAAGTATTATACCCTTTCAACAAATCCAATGTCTTCACTGCAATATCTAAAGCAAATTTTCCTTGATTGCTTTTACCAACACGAGTATACACACGGATATTTACTCCTAAAGAAGTAACAAAGTATATGATTGTCAGAGTAGAAGAAAATGTTGTAAAATAATAAAAAACTATAAGAAATACTACATACCATCAGATGAATTTGCTTCTACGTAGTCCAATGAACCAACAATAAAAGCAACCAAGTAGGTGGACATAATTGGAGATTCTTCAAAATAAACTGTCTTGACAATACCATTATCCTTTTCACTTATCACTGGCATATTTGATAGCGCAACCAAATTGGATGGAACTTTCAATGTTATTTTGAACGTAGCCTATATTTTATTAAAAAATAATTAATATAAAGTCATATACCCAAAAAATTCTTAGAAGCACTCAAGCCAAAAATAAGAAATAAAAAAAAATCATAGCTAGACTATATTGTATGTTTCTTAAAAATTCCATCATCTTATACGATATTGTAATATAAAGTTGTGCACCTCAGGTTAACTCAATAGCTTATGCCTTGAGTCCAATAACAATATGAAAGGAAAGTGGGCCACTTGAAAAGTAAAATTATGAACTTTTATAGAATATTATGCTAGATTATATGAAATAATTCATGAGAGATAAATGAAATTTGCTACATCAAAAGGATAGATAAAATTTTTGGTAGAGTGTAAATCAACAATAGCTAGGATTATTTCTTTGTTATTTACTAAATTTAGAGTTGTAAATAAATCAGACATTTGTAAACAAGCTTGGTATTTGATTTGTAAAATTCATTTATGTTTATGTTTGTTCAATAGTAAAAAATATTAAACAAATAAGTTTGGTTTGTTAATATTCAAGAACAAGGTTCATGAATAATTTATAAATAAACTATTTATTATAAATTTATTTCTTAAATTTTTATTCCAAAACATAAAATTATAGTAATTTATAAATTTTTTATGATCTTAAAATATCCACAATATGTTATAAAAAAATAAAACTTATTTACAATCTTAAATTATTCATAATATGTTAAAAATAAAAATAATATAAATTTGATGTATTAGACAAATGTTTAATCTAATTTATAATCACAGCAATACTGTTAGTTGAGTTTAATAGAAAAGTTAAACTCGGCTTGAGTTTGATAAGATTCTAAATAAATAAGCTTGAATAAACTCGATAAGTAAATAAACAAGTTTTAGCATGGCTAAGTTTGGCTCGACTCATTTACAACCCTAACTAAACTTGTAATTATAAAATTCTAGATTAATCTCGTTGATTGTGTACTACTTATGTTATTTGAAGTTTCCTTAAAATCAAAGAAGTAAAATTGTTTGATTATTAGGAATATAATTTTGATTAGATATAGTAACAACTCAATTACCTTAAAAATAATGTTTTTCTTTATTGAAAATTATTTCATTTAATCTTTGAAGTAATTAAAGTCATGGGTGTCTCAATAGTCTTGATGGACTATAATTAATTTCCAACTATTCAATTTAATAGAAAGGCATGCTAAGTTATGCCTAGAATTTATCCATCATGTATATGCTTGAATATCTAATGTCACGATCGATTAGCACATCTATTATTGAGTCATTTCTTTAGTAGTAGTTTTTTCTAGTTGGTGAAGAATGAAACTCTAAATGGAGAATAAGTTGTTAAAAAAAAGTATTGAAGAATGAAACTCTAGATGCATAAGAAGTTGCAATTCTAGTTGCTTTTCTTATCTAATAGAAAATAAATTCTTTTCAATCCTAAATTAACTACATAGAAGTGAGAACAAAGAGTTCTCCTTTTGTTTATTTTGGTCTTTTTGTTTTGGGACTTATGGTCATTAGGCATTTATTCTTAATTGTAGCAACTTGTTAATGTTGCCATTTTATTTTAAACTCATTTAGTCTACTATTTCATGATTTTTTTAATGAATAATATAACTCTTAACTTTAGTAATCTATTCATTATTCATAGAGGTTCCACCAACACATGAATTGGGTAATTTATCAAAAATAATTTCTAAAGATTATAAAATAATTAAATAAATAATAAAAAGGATATTGAGAAAACTAATAATTTAGGTTAAGAAGGACCTTGAATGTTGGTTCATCCCAACATGGAAAACAACGTCTAGCATCTGTTGGCTCGAACTGGGTCACTGCCATAGTTTGTGTCTCTCCATGTTGCTCATAGGTGCTATAGAATACATATTACAATTGCTTTACTTTATCTAATAAAATAATAATATTAAGTTTCCTAAAATAAAATAATAGAATGTACCTTCTATAAAACCCCCTTGATTCATCATTTATGACACCACTATATTGAATGCTTAGAATGCCTTTTCCAATTGGAAGAATGTCATCGAACCCTAGAATTAGGATCTCGTCATCTTCAACCTCGATAATACTTGAGGGATGCTTTAGCTCCTATCATATCCATTGCAATTTAATAAAATTATAAAAGAAGATATTTTGAAATAAGTATGAAACAAATATATGTTCCGTTACCTCTCCGCTACCTCTAAGAAGATCACTACTGAACCAAATAGAGCTTTGCTCAACTACAAGGTCAGCAACATTAAGTACAAGATATTTCGTGGGGGAAACAAGGTCTATTGTGATCTCTATGACACCCAAGAAAGTAAAGTTAGAGAAGTCAACACTGATAGATAAATTATAGCTACGAGGGATGGCAAATTTTGGGAGCCGTGGTTGGCCCTTGAATTGTTGGACATTTTGTTGCAATTGTCCAATCTCCATAATTTCTCTTTCATGCATAATTGCTTGTGAAATTTGGTGATGAAAGAGGAGAATCATGATCATCAAACTTTTTATTATAATAAACAGAGGGAGGGATCTAAGTGGAGGCATGATTCAATCTTTAGGTACAAATAATTAATAATATTATAGAAGATGAAGAAAAAAATGAGAAAAACAAACACAATTAGTAACTAGTTAAATGAGAAATCAATATTGATCCATCCTAAAATGCTACCAAAAGGATGGTAGCTAAAGATTGAATGATGATGAATGGATGTAGAAAAAGTGTTGCTTCATCTTATTTATACAAGCATGGTAGCTAAAAAGAGGAGATTGAAGTTGGAGATGTTTTTGGCTAACCATACATTATTGAACCGTCACACGTTAGTTATAGTTTTCAACACAATTTTCAAACAAATAATTATTAAAAATAGTAACTAAATTGAGATTATCAATTTATATTTTGTAATGGTCTAAAACGACACTACTAGAATATATACTTAGTATGCTATTTTCATATATATGGATATTTATTTTTAAATGCATGTGATTATAAGTACTTTGCAATAGCATTTATTAAAAATTATCAATTTTAAAAATAAAAAATTATATTATAAGTACATGTCATTATTATTGTTATCATTAATAGATCAATTAATTTTAAAGATATTTATTAATCTTATTTAATTTTTTATCGTAACTTAACTTTTTTCCTTCCCTCGTTTTAGGGTTATAAATGAATTGAATATTCATGAACAAACTTGGTCTTCAACTTGGTAAGATTTTGTTTACATTTATTCAATATACATAAGATCAATTAAATGAATAAGCTTAATAATTCGTTAAACTAAATAATGTTCATAGACTATGTTTATCAATAAAACTCTTATTAACATGTTAAATAAATAAAAAACTTTTAAAGTAAATAAATAAATTTATATTAATTATTAAGTTCAATAATCAATCAAATAAGATTAAAATGTAAATATTTTAAATAATCAAATAAATTTGAATTGAGAGCCCAATAACATCTAAACAAATCAAGTTCATGCTAAGCTTGAACTAAACTTAATTAAGCTCATAAAAAAAACCTAAATCAAGCTTGAAAGATAATTTCAATAGCTTAATTTATTTTAGATTTGACTTAACTTGATTATCATATCAAATAAATTTGAATATTACAAAGCTCAACTTGGCTTGTTTACAAGCCTGGCTCTTCTCAGTAATCCCTAGTTAGATTTTCTCGCAGAGCGGCATCATGGCCTAGGCCACTCACAACGCCACCGCGAGCAACCTGCTTCGCGAGCCTCGAGGCTGCGAGCGGCGGTCACCGCGAGCAACCCACCTCGTGAGCACTGCTCGAGGCGGCCGAGGTCCCAATGCCTCACCAGCGGTGTGAGAAAATCTTAAGCAAGCAGTTGGCCTCGCGAGCAGCAGCGATTGCGAGACGGCCTCCACTCGAATTGACAACCCACAACATGGCCACCTTTTTCCAGTTTTGATTGCTTCTGCCTTAAGAGACACTTTCGTCACATTATGTGTTTCACATAGTATGCGTAGGGACGAGCAATAATTGAAAAAAAAAAAACTTTATTTGAGCATTCATGATTTGACTTCAATGTGCTATCTTGTGAGGTAATGGTAGACAACTATATGAACTGTGATTTAATTTGCATAAACTCATCCCTTGCGGTTCAAGAGGGCAGTAGGGCACAAGGATATGTTCTATCTTGATGACAAAGATTTGGATTTCAACGAGGTTTGTGAAGTTTTCATTGGGTGTAATTTAGTTTGATGTATAATGGTTTTTTATATCAAGTATTCAATTTAAACTGACTAATCTTAAGGTGGACGATCTAGTAGGTATTCAATTTAAACTGATTAATTTAGAGGTGGACGGTCTGATCTTATATTCCATTCATTAAGTAAATTCATGGACTGAGATGACTCTTGACGTGGTGTCCCAACGTCTCTAAATGTTCAAATTAACGTCGTATGCATATGCTGTTTGGATTTTAAACCCTGATTATATGAGAAAAACATCTTGCCTCTTTATCACCACAACATGTCCTGGAGGCACTTTGATGTATAACATGGTTGCATTTACTATTGTTTACAACAAATAGGTCATTGATTCACCATTGCCTGAAGCACCGCTTGATACTGCTGTTGTGGCTAACTGGCTTGCTATTGAAGGGGTGCAACCTACAATCCCTGAAAGGTTTTATTTATGTGACAAAATTAATTTGTTTTATCTTTATTGGAGTAGACTGCCTTTCTTCATAAGAATAAATGAAACCTTCCCAATAAGTAATTCTTGGTTGGATGGCACACAAATCAGAAAGGTGTTTTGGCATTAGGGATGACAATTAGACCCGGACCCGATGGGGAATCCGTTCCCCGAACCCATTTTGACCGGGGAATCCCTGAATCCGAGAAAGCGGGGATGGGGATGGGGAATCCCCGAATCTCGAAAAACAGGGATGGGTCGGGGATGGTATTCCAAATATTCCCCGTCCCCATCCCCGAACCCGACCCATCTTATAGTTAACTCTTTTTATTTTTTTTCTTTTGTATGATAAGTGGTGTCAAAATTTTGAAAAATTGAAGAATGGAAGAACTTCAAACTTATTGTATCGATTATGCATTAGTTGGATGTTGTTTTAGAGATAATGTTTGTTTTAGAGTTTAATATTTGGTTTTATAATGTTATTTTGTTAGGATTTTATAATATATATATTTAAATTAATATTTTAAAAAATAAGACGGGGATGAGGATGAATACCATATTTCTATCTGAGATATGCAGTAGGTCTTCTGTGTTCTAATTGATAATGGCTCTGGTGATATAAGTGCATTTCTACATGTACCAAGAATATATCTTATTCATAATCTATACACGTACAGTATAGTTCCTGAAATTGGATATAATAGGTCTTCTTTTGTAAGATACGGAAAAATTTTGTTAGTGATGAAGAATGAAACTCGTCTTGTGAAGACGAAATGAACGAAACTGATTTCGTTCAAGTTAGAGGTCGTTTGGTTAGTGAACCAAAGGGTTGAATTGAACCAACTTGATTTGGTTCGTCATGGAAGAGATTTGGTCAGAACGGATGCAATGAGAAGTTTCGTCTTGTGAAGACAAAATGAGTAAAATTGATTTGGGTCAAATCGGAGGTCGATTAGTTAGTGAACCAAGCGAACCAAGATCAAATTTGGTTTGCTATAGTAGAGATTTGAATCAAACCCGGTCTGAGCCCAAATTCTAACTGGTTTGGTCCGATCATTTCTTCCTCCGGTTCACGCCTAGCGCTCGCACGAGATTGCGCATGCGACCTCATCTTCGCCCGCAGCCGCGTCTGCCAAACGGGATTGCGATTTCATCGTGTGATCCTGCGTTTGCCGCGGTGATATCGCGAAGGGAGTTTATAAAGGTGGAGAAAACCCTAGCTTCTTCAAAGACGGAGGAAACCCTAGTTTCTCTGCTCGCCACCGCCGCCACCAGCACCCTTGCGATCTCTTCTCCAGGACGCTACTTGACCCCGACGCCACGTGAATATTGCTGATCGATAAGGGCTGAATCTTGGTTGTTTTGTTGGATTTCTTCGATTCTGAGTTGAATGGTGTTTGCAGATCGATTGGGGATCGATCGGCGGAGTGGGGCAGTCCTTGATCAGATTCTGACTGGAGCTGAGCAAGTTTCTAGGGCACGATCGGAGCTCTGTTGTAAGTATGCTTGATTTTGGTTAGTTCCTGTTTAGCAATGAAGTTAAAGCATCTGTTGGGATTTACTGTGGGTTTTCTATGCTGTGGAAATTGTTGGTTCTGTCAGGATGTTCTTGATGTTGGGTTTAAAGATCGGATTGTAGGTGAAATCCCTGTTCTTGAATCTTGGTTACTGTTTGATTAGGTTTTGTAGCAGCGTTTAGCTTGATTAGGGTTCAATTTGATGTAAGAATTCTTGATTTCGGTTAGTCCTTGTTTGGCAACAAATCTGGACTGATCCGTTGAAGAGTTGAGTGTGGAGTCTACGAGATTTTGGCATGCTTTGTGATCATTGGGTTGGTTAGTTATTGGTTGCATGTGGATTAGTTGATCTTTGGTTAATCTAATGGTTGTGGTTAAGTATGAATTGAATTGTTGTGGGTTAGGTTGAAGTTAATTTATTTAGGTGATCAATTGAGGTGAAATTAACTTGTTAACATAAGTTTAATCTGGACCTGGTTGATCAAGTTGGTTGGACCTGTTGACGGATCTGATTCGGTTTGATCTGGTTAAGGTTATACCCTAGTTTCGATTAGGGCTTAATTTGTTATAGAATTTAAAATATATTCTGGTATTTATTATATGTTGTAATTTGTAGGACTTTGACTTGTTGATTATGATATATATGGAGTTTTGATATTTTTCTGGGGGTTCTTCTTGTTGGTGCAATTAACCTCCAGTCAAGGTTGACCAAACTCGGTTTGACTTGAGTTGGATTTTGATGTTTGATCAATATATTGGTTAAATGTCAAGTGGGTCATGGAGAATCAGACATTTGACACGAGATGGAAAGTCCACGTGGGTCAAGGTTGATCGAACACTTAGTGATCGAAAGTCCAATAAGGAAGTTGGCAAGAGGAAAGTCCAAGTGGGTCAAGATTGATCGGACACTTGACACGAGATGGAAAGTCCAAGTGGGTCAAGGTTCACCAAACACTTGGTGATTGGAAGTCTAATAAGGAAGTTGGCAAGAGGAAAGTCCAAGTGGATCAAGGTTAACTAGACACTTGGTGATATGAAGTCCTGGCAGGTCAAGGTTGACCATATGCTAGGCAACGGGACATTTTGATAGGTCAAGGATGATCGGATGTCATGCAAAGGAAGTTGAAAACGATGTAGTAAACTTTCGAAGGTCATAACTTTTGACTCGAATATCGGAATGGGACAATCTTTGGTGCGAAACGAAGCTCGTTCAATGATGTATCTTTTTACTCAAATCAATTTGACTAATTATGTATATCAATCGACTGATTTGGATCAGAATTGAATAGAAGTAAATCGACTCAACTGATTAGGGTAATCAGTTGACTGATCAGGGTATTAATTGACTGATTAGATTAATCAGTTGATTGATGCTGTTTTAAAAGTGTACAAAAATGAATTAATTTGACTGATTAGAAAATCAATCGATTGATTGGAAGGTCAGTCGACTGATTGGAAAATCAGTCGACTGATATTTGAAAATCGACAAAATCAGACAGATTTCAGAAGGTTCAGAAGCGTTATTTGATCGCTGACCATATCAGTCGACTGGTATGAGATATCAGTTGATTGATAGGCGGAAATCAACCCTAACATCAACTGTATAAGTAAGATCTTGTTTGTAGGAGAAGGTGCCAGTTCTTGGGGGTTTGAGGACGAAGTGCTGCTGCATTTCCATACCAACAAGAGATTATTCCAAGCAACAAGAAATCATCCAAAGCAAGATCTCATTTGTAAAGGTGTTTTTGCTTTAGTTTGTATTTGTATTCCTATTTCTTATTGTATTGTTGTGTTCTTATAAGAATAAACTTGTGAGAGGCTTATCCGCCTCCAGAAAGTATCAGAAAAGGAGGAGTTCATAGTGGAGGTAGATAGCTCGGAGTGGACCCTTGGATTATTAGTCGCTTCAAGGAGGCGGATACCAAGTAAAATCCAGGAGTTGTGCATGTGGAATCACGTTTGAATCAAGGTTTCCGCTACGCATTTAAACGACGAGCACAAGATCAAGATGAAAAGTGATCAGAGCTATTCACCCCCCCCCCCCCCCCCCCCCCCCCCTCTAGCTCGCATGGGTCCTAACACTTCTATCGACGTTCGTCATATTATGTGGGTACTCCTGTGCTTGGTCAACACAGATCTATTCGTAAGTACATGATTATTTTCGTTGTTAATTACCTTATTGATAATCTTGCTATCTTCGGTGATTGATCTTGATATGATTCTTTGCTTGCTCCCTATACAGTTGCATTTTACTATTACTTGTGAATGATGTCTTATTATAAGTTGATGTTGATTATGCCTGATTAGATATAGGCCTAACTTGTTGAGTTGAACATCATGACATATATATGATAGAAGTAGGTGTCGATCATTGTTGTTATTGTTGGTCTCACTTAACATTGTATGATAGTGGCACAAGAGTGAGAGCAATTGTTGCACTAAGTTGAGTGCAACCAGGATTGACTAGATAGCCCTCCGGTGATATCATGTTCGCTCTCCGACTTGATTAGTAATGGTTTGTAGTTGGAGTGTGTGCAGCTTTCCTGTCGTGCGCCTCAGTTCTCTGCACTGGGTGGGTGTCTATGGGTGGAGAGTGCAGACAGTAACTATGCATATCATATGTACATGCATTTGTTGGTAGTTGTCTTCTGCATTTATGATTGTTGCACTTGTTGTTACATGACTGTAGTTGTTGCACTTGTTGTTACATGACTGTGGTTGTTGCACTTGTTGTTACATGACTGTAGTTGTTGCGCATGACAATGACGATCACACGAGTAGAGAACCACCCATCGGCGATCGAACGAGCCAACCCTTGCACTGGAAGCGACAATCATTGGTCAGTATTGCCGATTTTGGTTGGTTGTTAGTCCGATGTCACTTTCCAAGAGGGGCAGTCTGGCGGGGGCTAGTCATGCACATTATGGATGGTTGAAAGCCAACATTCGAGAGAGTCATCTCAGCCAAGCTCCTCTATAGCTGACCCTTGACATGGCCGCTCGGTCAAAAGATGATTGGTCTTTCGTGGTCGGGAAGGGGCGCCGGTCTAGCGCATTTGGTCCTAATATGTCGGTGGCTTGATCGGGTTTACTCAGGCGGCATCAATTTCAATGTAATGTTTTAGCACGCTTACAATTTAGTAGGCAGTCTTGTTTGTTCTTTATAAAAGTTTAATAAGTTGGACATCATTATATTATTTATAATGTCTATATATAAGGTGTATAGGTCGTGTAGGATGTCCTTAGCACATTTTTATATTCGCCAAGTTTCATGGTCATCTAAAATTGAGTTTATTCAATGTTTTAATCTAGAAAGCATTGTTGGTCAACTGAATTAGACTTTTTTGGCCCACATTCTTTCCCAAACCAATGTTGGTGGACCAACCCTAGGTGGGTCGACCATTTGTGACCCCTAGGCTGATCAATACTTTTCTGTTTGAAGTCATGTCATTCAGATGTTCTTGCATGGTTTTGGTGACATTACATTTGGAGTGTGATGTGTTATCAAGTTGTGTCCAACATTGCCAATGACATATTCAAGTGGCAAAGTACAATATTGAATTGATAGTCTATTTGGCAAAAGGTTGGATTGGAACAATTCCAATGATATAATGTTTTAGTATTGTTATGACAAACCGAATTTAGCAAAACAACTATATATATGTTAGAAATTCACAATCTAAAAATGGTATGAGTATAATTTAGATACATATATTGACTTAGAACCATTGTTATTCTCTTTATTGATCCCTTGTCAAAACTAAGATAGTGATTAGATTTGGCATGAGAAACAAGGATGTGATGACATGAATGCTTCTAAAATCACAAGGTTCATTTATTGATCATCATAATTAGTGTATCTTTATTTTCAAGTTAAAGTTAGCATAAGCTTCAAATTTGAGTTAAAATTTTACCTTTAGCTAAATTGTTCATCCTAAAATAATTAATTAGTTTAAATGAAATTGTGCTCTCAAGTTTTCATGAAATATGATTTGCACAAAGAATCACTGATAGTGGTTAAAATGTTTTGATTATTTTATATTTACTATTAGAGATTTTTACATTATTAAATTTATATTAGTTAAATATCTTTTATGTTCTAGTAAATTTTGATGATATTATATGCAAAAAATTATCATTTCTTTTCAACAACATGTTGATTCCCATATTGAACCAAAACAATAAAGCATCTTTATATATGGTAAAATTTCTTTTTCAAAGAATACATTAGAGATAAGTTGGAAATCATGCTTAATATTTATATGAAATACAATAGTTGATCATGCTAAAATCACTTCCCCACCATATCCTTCAATGTGTCACCAAGTGTGGACTCATTTTTCACACTTTGAGCCCACCTTTCTTTTATCATGACTTCATTAAAACTTTGCCGCAAGGCTTTAGAAATTGAAGGATTGCTTCTGCTAGCAAAAAAATCTGATATTTCTGTTGCTTTCTCACTTGTCCCAAACTAAAAGTAAAATAATAAAAAACAAAATTATCAAAATGATGCACACTATAATTTTAAATTAAAAAAACCAAATGATTAGGTCACAAACCAATTTCACAATATATTTGACAACATAAGGTAAGAACACTTTTGGCAATTTCTTTTGTATTTTATCATCCCAATTTTCCTGTAAGAAGATAATTAGTAATTATAGCTTAGTTAAGTAATATATACTCAGTTATTTCATAAAAGAAAGAAAAATATTATGAAAATGGGAATTATATGAACTCCAATAATTTATGAAAATACTACACTTGCTAATTTAGAATGAAACCTACTATACTAAAATAAACAATTTTTAAAATTAATTAGTTGTTATTAAATACTTGTAAAGTATTTATTTTATTGACAATGTTTACTATACTTAATGTTGATGTTTACAAAGTTCATAAATTTAGTTAAACATATCACAAACTTTTGCCTTTGGTATTATATCAAATTATTAAAACAATCTTTATAAAATGTTAAAATATTATAAAAGTATAATTTGCAATATTCTCATATATAGATATGTCACTTTTGTGTCAATTTTATATTTTGCTCATAATATACTTTTGTAGGCAAAGTATCAATAGATTTAATAGAATGAATATTATTTCATACAACATTCTTTTAAGGAGATTTTTGAAAATTATGAGATGTGATAATGCATCATCATTTTTTAAAAATATTTTTCAATCTTATATCTTATTAAAGCAAAAATATTAAATTAGAATAAGCTAATTGCATTAAAACTCAAATATTAATAGTACTAAACATGAAGTTGAATTTTAAAAAAGAGCTTATAATTTATACATTGACTATTGAAGACGCAACATCAATAAAAATAAATTATTCGAAGTATAAAATAAATGTCAATCTCTATAATTTAAATAATAGTCATCATAAAGAAACATTAGATGAAATAATAGTATGCAAAAAAAAAACTTTAAGAAAACTTTTAAATGATCCTTTAGATTTGTACTATATGTATTTTATATGAACCATATAACTAAACTCAAGTAAACAAGAAACTATTTGTAGACATTGAACTTAAAAATAATTTCAAATAAAACTACAATGACTATTTTGGTTCCTTTAAAACATACCTTTAACCATCTCCAAGCAATATCCCTACTTGCTTGATTAACAGAATACAAACCACGTAATACATGTTGAGGTAGAACCTTTAAAGTAAATTTGAACAAAATAGTGAGTTTATGCATGTGGAAGAACAACATAAAAGGAATAGTAATAGTGAAAGAAGTTATACCTCAAAAGATAATAAAAAGTTAAGTGATTCAAGGAGTATATTTGGATCTGGACATGTTGTCAAACATGCTAAAGACCAATCAAAAGCTTATTAGTTATAATTATGAGTAACTAATTAAAGTATAATAAAAGTTAGATAGTTCACATACATAAAATGAGTATTTTTTCACCAATATCATCTGTTTCTCTGTAGAGCTTTAAGAGAAATTCATAACCAGATCTATTGGCGATGCTAACCGTTTGCATTATAGAAATATATACGGCCTATACAAATTCAATCAAAATGAATGAATAGAAAAGAGGATGTATTGACTAATGCTAAAAAATACTTTAATTTACCTTTTTAATATCCGGGGATAAGACAATTGTGCTTCTATTACTTAAGAAAGGTGGCAGACGCTCAATTGCATCATTTATAGTTTTCTCATGTCCAAGAAGCACAAGGGTATCAAATATTTGGCTTCTTAAACCGACATCCAATTCATTTTTTCTAACATCCCAACCCAACTTCCTGAGAAGTTGCACATGGTTAGTTAAGAAAGAGAAATTAATAATATATACAAAAAAGAAATTCAATTTTCAAAAAAAATCTTTGAAAATATAACATTTCTTATAACCTCTTAAATTAAGTCCAGCACGGTTCAGAAATTATCCTATGTTTGAAATTTGCAACTCAAAATCAGTTGAAAATTTTTAAAAATTTAAAAGTGAAAATTTGATGAAGAATATATGACAAATTAAACTTAAACAACTTCAATTGTAGTGATATCAAAGGAAAAAAAAAAAAATAGACCCACACTTAAATTTGATCCATAACCATATTAGATAAAGGTAGAAGCAAGCCACAATTTCTTATAATAACAAAATTAATAATTTAATATCTAATAAAAAAGTAGTTTACACATCAATTTTAATAATTAAAAAATTAAAAGTCAAATTATGCAAATTATATTAGTCTTAACAAAAATAAGTAGATAAACTATTTATTTTTTATTTTTAAAATTCAAAAACTAAAAGCAAAGAAAAATTTAGATATATTAAACCCAATGTTTATTACCAATTAATAAATATAGTTGATGTCACCTTTTTTTTGTATCATCTCTTTTTTATTCTATTATTACATTATGTATACTTTATTGATAAATAACAAAAATTATGTAAATATAAAATATAAAATACATATGCAACTAAAAAGAAAAGAAGGACATAATTTTGAATTAGATGGACTTACTCTGCCGGAGATTGAAGAAGATTAATAAAGAGTAATTTAATGTCATTTGAAAGTTCGGGTTTAGCATCAGCTATTAAGTTTACCAACGATAGTCCAATCTGTCAATGCAATGGAAGGGGATTATGACCAAGACAATATAAATGTAATATTAACGAGTTGCGAAATGAACTTACTATGCAAATACGTTTTAGAATGAGTTGATTAGTCTCTTCTCGATAAGCATTTAATAAAGACAAGAAAGATGATAATGTTTCCTTGGTAGCTTTGCAAAATAAAAAATAATCCTCCAAAACTCCTACATTTGAGATATGTATAGCCTTTAGACATCAAAAATATTATAAAAGTTCATAATGGTACATAGAAGGATAGAGGGAAATTCAGTTTCGACTTGGCTTTAGGACCATATTATAGTAGTGCGATAGAACTTTTCTAATGCTCCTTTCTTGTGGGTCGAGTGTATTTTATGACTTCTATTTTTTTTTTTTATAATTGAGTATCTAGTTCGCTGATTAATTTCAAGATGGATGGTCCGATTTTATATTTTACCCATCAAATAAATTGAAAAGTGCTCGTGGTCGGACCACTGCACCAAAGCGGACTTTCTAAGAGGTCATCTATCCTAGTATTATTCTCGCTTAAGCACACTTAATTTCGGAGTTCTAATGAAATTTGATGCATTAGTATTACTATGATCACACTCATTTATAACTTCCACTTTGCATTATAAACAAGGACTCGAGAATCATATTAAAGAAGTTACGCCTAAAAGAGATGCGACTAAGGAAGGGTTGAGAGAGGTATAATATTCATATTAGATGACTGTTATGAATTAGGCTACACTACTCTTGTTACAAAGAGGAAGAAATCAAAAGTTTAAGAGAAATAATTAAATGTATAATTTCTATTCTAACTTTAAATGAGTTAACAAATATCAAAAAAGAAAAAAAAATTATTGATGCAATTATATCTTAAATGGTGAGTCTTGATCATATGTTTGACAAAAGTTTAAAGTTAAATTCATATTTGTGTTACTTATGTTGTATGTTAAGTATGTGGATGTAATATACTTGACAAGAGTAATGGGAGAAGTCTAACTAGGTCGAAATTTATCGGATATTTAATAAGAAAAATCTAACATGCATTAGCAAATGGGTAAAGTGAAATGGGTTAAGGTTCATTAGACATTTGACAAAACAAAAGTCTCACAGGTGTTAACAAATTTGGAAGTCCAATAGGAGTTAACAAACAAAAAGACTTAGAGGTGAATCCCCTTAACAAATAAAAAGTTTTGGTAGGTTGAGACCAATTGAATGTTTGGTAGATGAGGAAGATAGACACAAGACCTCTTCATATTCCAATAGATTGACAATAACTTGATACATAGGGACAGATGCACGTATGGACTATCCTGGGCTATAGCCTAGTCCATTTTTTATTATCATCTATATAAATTTTATTAAATACGAATCGAAGACGAAGTGAAGGTGTTGATTAAAATTGAATTGGGATCAAACAAAATCTATTAGGTAGGCATGGTGATAAGGACTATGTTGGTCCAAATCATGATTGATTTGGCCTTGATTTGGTCATGTTATGACCGAACTAAATTTAATTGGGTTAAAATGATTTAATTAATTTAAATGAGTTAGGGAATGTTTGAGAAAACCTAGTCTTTCTTCTCTTTTATTTTTATTCTCTTCCATATATGCAACCTTGCTCCCACTGTCTCACGCGTAAGCCTCCACTCGCGGCCATGACCACTCCCCTTGTGGCCAAGCCCTCTCCCTTGGAGGCATATTGTTGACATGGCTGCCCTTGACCGCAGCTGCCATGACCAGATCAATATGTTCTCCACGCCAACATACCCTTACGAGTTATGGCAATGCTGGAGGTGAGCAGCTGTGGATTGAGGTTGGAGACGCTCAAGCATGGTGCTATGCTCGTGGACCAACTACCTCTACTTCACTGTCGGTGGCACACTCTCTAACACTGCATCAGCAACCAAGCTTTCTACCCTAGTCTCCAAATTTCCACCGTCTATGAATTAGATATCATTATCGATAAATTAATTTAATAATTTCATAAATAATAAAAAAATCTATTCAATAAAAATTTAAAATTTGGTGAAATATAGGAAAAGATGAGATGGTAATGTGCTCACACGAAGTGAATTTGGACCTCTTATATGGTAGACTCAACCAACTCAAGATCAATCTAGTTCACCTCTAATTCCTAGATCCGTCTTTGTTGATATTGACATGCAAAAAGCCTTGAAGATAAAACTTTTAATATGTGAGTTGTGAGAGACTGAACAATTTGTATTTTGTGCATGAATAATTATTCAGTCAAATAAATATTATTATAATCTGTTGATTGATATTATTAGTCGACCAAGGAGTTGATTGAAGGCAAAAAACTTACAATAGAAAGTTTTTGTTTTAGGTTGAGTCAGTTGAAGCTGAGTTAATTACTGATATAACTTTAAATTCAAATTATTAAATTAGATATTATTTGAAAAAGTCAATATCACAATGTCAACTAATAAATGATCGTTACAAGATTTAATCATGGATATATTTAGATCATTCAAGTTGGTTAATGACATAGTCACTAGAAGAAATAATCATGACAAAGGGGTTGTTCACAAGTCAATCTAAGTCAATCGACTGATGATATAAAATAGTCAACTAATGACATAGTTACTAGAGGAGTTGTTCAAGATTCGATCTAGGCCAATCGATTGATAACATAAAACAATCAACTAATGGCACAATAACCATAAGAATTGGGCGAGATCTAGATGGACTAGTTGTGATCTAGGTGAAATATCATGAACTAACCATAAGAATTGGGCGAGATCTAGATGGACTAATTGTGATCTAGGTGAAATATCATGAACTAATAGACTACGTTGAAGGTTAATCCAGATTAGTTGACTGGAATATAATTGAATAGATTGAAAAAGTGAATAGTCAACTAATAATAAGGATTGAGACTAGATGAAGTAATGGTCGAGAAAGATCATCTTGGATATGATTATGAGAACATAAATCAATCAAATGCTAAGTTAATCAATCGACTGATTGTGACCAAATTCACTCTATAAATACTGAACAAAGGCCTTCAAATTAATACCCACTACTATATCAACTGCAATGACATATTGTGAGTTTCAACTTTGAACAACTCTTTCATTAATTTCTTAGTTTCATAATTTCTTTATTTATTTTCCATTGTCCTTAATTTCAATTCCTTGAGCTTAAGATCTTTACTTCCAACCTCCATATTTTATAATTTTGATTACTACTCTTCATTTTATTAGAATTTATAATAGATTTTTGTTAGAAGGTTTCTCCTTCTGTAAAAGATTTTCAAAGAGAATAAAATTAGTGGTTTTTCGTGCAATGACTCATGTTGCAAGTCCATAGGCATTAGAATAGAAATCAGAGATTTTAAATCACATAAATCTTCTTATTTTCTTCATTGTTTTCTTTTCACCACTGTTGGTACAGCGGAAGCTAAGCGATTTGCAGATCGCTAAAGGGGAGAGATGAATAACGACCTACAATAATAATCAACTTATTTCTCTTGCTAATTAACTAGCAAGGACACACACATATTAAAATAAAAATATAACATAAAAGTGAAGAGACATAGAATTTACTTGATTACAAATCTTGGATTTTTAGTCCAAAACTATGAATAGCTCTACTACGATCTCTTCTTCGGAAATGACCCAAAGGCAGAGAAACCTTTTACAATAGTTGCACAAATTATATAACAAACAGAAGACAATTAAAATCGAGTGTGTTGTTTTCTTCTTCGAGTTTTAATCTATTTACACCTTGATCTGACCGTTGTGCTGACGTAGCAGTTTTAGGCACTTGGAAGCCTTCTAGGCGCCTAGACTCATCAAAACTCCAACCACTTAGCAACAGTCTGTATAATGTCTTTGGGCCTTCCGGGCGCCTAGATGGGATCCGGGCGCCAAGAAGGGATCTAGGCATCTGGAACCTGTCGATGTGGACATCACCCTGATCCATTTGACATGGCTCACACTAACTTGGAATGACTATTTGGATGCTCAAAATGGATTCAGGAGCCTGGAACAACACTAGGTGCCTAGAATGGTCAACCTTCAGTGACCATTTTCCTCTTCCATTTAGCTTTGGTCGCCTTGCGTAGTCTTCCTTTCAACTTCTCGTCCCTTGGATGCGTCGAACCCTTATGACTTGCTCCGCCGGAGTATTCTTCAGCAACTTCTCGTACCTCAGATGCACCGAGCCAGTCGGTTCCTTTCCTGTAGCATCCTTCTTGCTCGCTTGCGTTTTTTTGCCAAGGTTCATCAGCTAGAACATGTGTGTTATCCTAAGTCCTTATACATTTAGACACACATATAAAATATAACAAGGACCTAATTTTAGACTTATTTGCTCACACATCAAAACTCCACTAAGATACTAATACTTTTCCCCTCTTTTTGATGTTGATCAAACTAAGTTGAAAATTAAGAAAAAGTACTAATAATACAAAAAATAAAGCAAGAATAATGCAATAATAAGTTAGCAATAAGCATTTAAAATATTCTTACTCCTTCCTGCATTTATGGCTAATTTTCAATTTTTCTCCTTCTTTTGATAATAGTAAAAAAAAAATTAAGGTAATAAAAAATTTGATAATAATTATTCAGACCATAGAAAATTTTAAAATTTTTACCAGATATAGAGCACAATATCTTCAATCATAGAAAATTAATTTTTATCAAAAATATATTTTAATTAATTTTATAATTTCAAAAAATATAATTTTTTTATAATCATTAAAAATATTAAAATATTTAAAAATTTTAAAATTTTATGCGCTGACAAAGAATAAGTCATACTTTTCATAGAAAAATAATTTTCATAAAAATTTCATATGGAATATATCCAGAAATCATTTTTGCATCTAAGTCAACCATATAAATAATCTTTTTCCTTAGTTGACTATCCTATAAATTTTTCTAAGTGGTTAAAATTGATTTTGGAACCCAAAATAAATTTAGATTTACTTGATTTATCAAATATTTTTTTAGAATAAATAATTTTGATACTTTCTTAATTTGGCCCTTGAAATTTTTATAATTATATTTTTTATCCTTTATACAACTAAGCTGAGCCAGTAGTAAAGTTTTTTGAGGATGATTTTAAGGAATCTACCTGGTCCCTTAGTCTTAAATTTTTAATTGTTAATTTTTCATATTCCTCCTTAGGGCATGTACTAGTTAATTTATTTTCTAGCTCCAGATTCGTTCATTTTAATTTCATGTATTTCTTTTTAACTTTACATAATGACCTAGATAACATTTTAATTACATCATAAAGTTGATCAGAAGGCAAGTTACATACCTCACTTACCATTTTGAATTCATCGGTTGAGGTTCCTCCTACACTATTGCTTTCATCGCTTAATCCTACTCCTTCTGACTCTTCTTCTTGCATTGCCATCAGTGCAAGTCCTGCTATTTGTTCTGACTCTAAATCTTCTAAGGAGTCATCCCAAGTTACTTTTAGATTCTTCTGTTTGGGCTTCGTCTTTTCTTTCCCCTTTTCTTTATTATCTTTTTGAGTTTGGGACAGTTATCCTTGATGTGACCTTTCTCATTACAGTTGAAGTACCTTACTCTTCTCCTTTTTTCTTAGCAATCTTGAGGCCTATTTCTTATCAAATTTATTAGAAAATAATTTCTTCATTTTTCTTAGTAGATAGGCTTCTTCATCTCCATCCATTGAAGATTCTGAATCTGATTCACTTTGGCTTGCTTTTAGTGCTAGGTTGTGATTTGTCTTCTTTATTTCTTTTAAACCTGCACATTTTGATTCGTGTAATTCCATAGTAGTGAAAAAAAATCTTCTAAACTACTTACCTTGAGGTTCTTGAAAATATAGTATGAGTCTACTATGGATATCCATTCTTGAGTGCGTAGGAAGACATTTAACGCATACCGTAACGTATCTCAATTTGAAACAATTTCTTTGAGATTGTGGAGATTTGTTAAGATCTCCTTGAGCCTACTGTGTAGTTGCGCCACCTTTTCTCTCTTTTCCAATTGAAGATTGCTAAGTTGATTCCTTAGTAGATTTTGTCTGGCTAGCTTTACCTCTGAGGTGTCTTCATGGAGCTTTAGGAATTTTTCTCAGAGTTCTTTGGCAGAGTTGTAGGTGTCGATTCAATTAGTTTCTGGACTATAAGATGCTTAGTAGGTCGAACTCTGCTTTACTGTTGGCCATGAACTTGCCTCGTTGCTTTTTGATCCATCTGTGTTCTTTGAGTTCATCTCCATCTTCATTCCTGGGTGCTTCAAAACTATACTTAATACATAACATAATTTTAAAATCAGTTTTAAAGTATACCTCCATTTTCTTTTTTTCCACATGGTGAAGTCGCCTTCGAACTTTGGTGGATGAATACTTGATTCATCCATTCCTCCCGATCTAGTTGCTGAGTTGGCAATTAGTCCTTCTGAATGGTCCTGCTTTGATACCAATTGTTGGTGCAATGGAAGCGGTTCGTGGATCCCTAGGGGGAGGGGTGAATAATCACCTGCAATAATAATCAACCTATTTCTCTTGCTAATTAAAACACAAATATAACATAAAAGTGAAGAGGCACAGAATTTACTTAGTTACAACTCCTCGAGTTGCTAGTCCAAGATTATGAACAACTCTACTAAGATCTCCTTCTTCGAAAATAACTCGAAGGCAGAGAAGCCTCTTACAATGTTTGCACAAAGACTATAACAAACAGAAGACAATTAAAATCGAGTGTGTTGTTTTGTTCTTCGAGTTGCAGTCTATTTATAACATTTACCTCGATATGACTGTTGTGCTGATGTGGCAGTTTCGGGCACCTAGAAACCTTCCACAGACCTGGACTCATCAAAACTCCATCCACTTAGCAATCGTCCGTAAACGACTTTGGGCCTTTTGGTGTCTGGAAGGAATCCAAGTACTGGAACCTGCTGACGTGGATATCGCCCTGATCCATTCGACAACGACTCGCACTGACCTAGAAGGCCATCCGAGTGCCTGGAATGGATCCGAGCACTTGGAGTTCGGGTGCCTAGAACAACTCTAGGTGCTTGAAATGGTCAACCTTCTGTTGATCATTTTCCTTCTCCATTCATCTTTGGTCGCCTTGCACAATCTTCCTTCTAGCTTCTCATCCCTTGAATGTACCGAGCCCTTCTAGTTCGCTCCCTGCATCATTCTCACTCCGCCGGAGTACTCTTTAGTAGCTCCTCGTATCTCGGATGCACTGAACCCATTGGCTCCTTTTCCCGTAACATCCTTCTCGCTCTGCTAAGGTTTACCAGCTGGAACACATGTGTTATTCTAAGTTCTAGAACACTTAGACACACATATCAAACATAACAAAGACCTAATTTCAGACTTATTTGCTCATACATCAAAACTCCATTAGGTAGTAACATCCACTACATTCATTATTTTCATTGAGCTAATCATTTAAAAATATTTAATATATTTGCTATGCATTTTTATTTTAAAAATTTGAATTTTTTATTGTATTATTCATTCACCCTATAGCGCCATATACTTCAGTAAAAAAGTAAAATTTGTCACCCCATTGATCCCACACGATCGACGACCCCACACCCCTAGAGCGCCTTACACAATCTCACATAAGACAACCACTTACTAGCTATTAGTTTTTCTATTTGCATGAATACTTGTGTATACATCATTGAAAACATATCTTTACAGTGTAAAGACAACCACTTACTGAAAAATAATAAAAGACGCACAAGAATAGTCTACTATTAAATTAGTCAACTTCGTATAACAAATCTAATTCCCTAGAAGATTAATGGGTAGTATATTGTTCAAGTGTTTGTATATAATGTAAAAATTGAATTGGACCACATTGGCAATAATGTAAGATGACATAAACAAAGAAAACATGAAGAATAATGAAATCATATGATAATTTATAAAATTTTAAGTAGATATAATATATTTGAAAATATAAATTGTGTAAGGAGTTTTGGAAGTGCTATATATGTAGCGGTTTTGAAAATGTTAAAAGTTAATAAAAAATCCAAGTGGATCATGGAGAATCGAAGATTTGGCACAAAGATGAAAAGTTCAAATCGATTAAGGTTGATTGGACACTTAGCATGAGACGAAAAGTCCAGATGGGACATGGAGAACCAGACATTTGACATGAGATAAAAAGTCCAAGTGGATTATAAATGACCAGACACTTATCACAAAGAGAAAAGTCTAAGTGAGTCACAGTTGACCGAACACTTGATGATCCGAAGTCTAACAGGGAGTTGACAAAAGAATCCAAGTGGGTCGATGGATGGTAAATCAATCGGTGCAATCGATTGACAAATGACAGCTCGCAAACAAAATACTTTAGAATCGATTGGTGAATTGATTGGGTTAAAGTAATTGATTGGTACAATAGATTGACAGATGATGGCTAGTGAACAAAATGCTTTAAAATTGATTGGTGAATCAATTGGAATAAAGTAATCGATTAACAGATGGTGGCCAATGAACAGAATGCTTTGGAATCGATTGGTGAATTGATTATCCTAAAGCAATCGATTGACACAATCAAAAAATAACCGTTCTGCAGATTTAAATGGTCTGCAGCTTAAATCATGTGCGACTGGTGTGTGAGCAGGGAACCAGAGGGAAAAACAAATAGGATTGGAAGAAAATGATTTGAACTGATTTTAGGATTTACTATAGCAAATCGGTTCAATTTGGTTCAAAACTGAATCGCTTGGTTTAATAACCAAATGACCTCCGATTTGACCCAAACTAATTTTGTTCATTTTGTTTTCACAAGATAAAGCCCATCATCACTTTCATTTTATGAAAATATCTTCCATTATGAACCAAACTAAGTTGGTTTAATTTGATTCAAAATCAAATCATTTGATTCAATAACCAAACGACCTCCGATTTGAACGAAATTAGTTTCATACATCTTGTCTTCATAAGATGAATTCCATCATTTTTTCCTTTGTCCAGTCCAATCAAACTTTATTTCTCTCATTCTGAGAATCCAATTCTCAAACTTATTTTAAGTCTTTCGAAGAACTTGTAGTGCATGTGACCCAATAGATTCTCAGTTATATTGGTCGTCCGTAATTAATTATTAATTATGGAATGATCATTAGTGACACATAGTATACATCATGATCCCCAATTGATCGAAAAATCAATAATTGATTCCAGAATATTTCTAAATCCTTTAGCAACTATAATGAAACGTGTCTCGTTGCTTTCATCATCTTATACCCGCTTAGTTCAAGACATGGTCTATATGTGTCAGTCCCTACTAAGTTGACTACATCACACCTAGCCTAATCTTGCTTTCTTATCTTGTGGATTTAAGTTACTTACACATGTGTCCAAGAATATCATACTCTTGACATATGATACTTTGGCCAAAAACTTTCAGTAACAATCTTAACAAGCGGCCACAAGATATGCGTCTCATTTTTCAAGGAGTGGTGAATCCTCTGTGGGCTATTCAAATACCTTCGGACACTTCAACTTATACTCAATCATCCCAAGTCCATGTTGGGTCCAAAAGGATGTCCGTATCTCCACAATGGCATGATATTGTCCACTTTGGGCCTAAGCCCTCATGGCTTTGTTCTTGGGCTCTCCCCAAAAGGCATCATTCCAATGGAGATACTTTCCATCCTTTTAAACCCATGATCTTTCCCAAGTGTTTTAGATGTGGGACTATGTTTGCACCCTTGCAATCCAACAATCCCCCCTCAAACAAAGGACCACTGGAAGCTCCCCTACCATTTCTCATGGTCCGGCTGCCATTTCTCATGGTCCGGCTGCCATGTCCTCATGGTCCGGCTGCCATGTCCCTCATGGTCCGGCTGCCATGTCTCTCATGGTCTGGCTGCCATGTCCCTCATGGTCCGAGCCTCCCCTACTTCCTTTGTTTTTCTAGAGGGTCCCCACATGGTTAGATCTGGATCATGGCTCATCCGGCGGTTAGTCCGGTGAAGAGCGGCCTCGCTCTGATACCAATTGTTGGGTCCAAAAGGATGTCCGTATCTCCACAATGGCATGATATTGTCCACTTTGGACCTAAGCCCTCATGGTTTTGTTCTTGGGCTCTCCCCAAAAGGCCTCATTCCAATGGAGATACTTTGCATCCTTTTAAACCCATGATCTTTCCCATGTATTTTAGATGTGGGACTATGTTTGCACCCTTGCAATCCAACAGTCCACACCTCCTCGGAGATGTTTGCTTAAGACTCAAAGTATAAGTCTCCATAACCAAGGTAACTTGAATACCACAAGTCAAAGAAAACTCGCACTTAAGCTACACTGATATCTTCATTGACATATGTATAGAACCATATGAAGTCTCAAGGCAGGTCACTTCAATGAATTGGTTACCTTTAATGAACATCTACGTTTAACTCTCAACATCCAATATTTCTAGCTAGTGAGAATAGTTGCTTGGCAAACCAAGAAGTTTAAACGTACTAGTCTTAACAGAATCGATGACGTCCACGTTCATCAATTCATTAACTAGGAATAATTTTAATACATTCATAATTGCACATGTAAAGATACTTGCTAGTTGTGATCCAATCATAAATTTTCTCATGCTATGAATCGTATTGTAGACATTCAGTAAATGAGTTTAAGATCCAATCAAATATATAAAAAATGTGCACTCAAATAGTGAATTGCTATTTATCTAATAAATAGTATAATCATAAGACGATTGCCTTAGGACATTTCTCAAATATAACAGACTCTCACTTGGCCTAAGGCCAATCGCTATGGTATTCAATACCATGCACTTCTATCTGTTTCTTAAATTTATTTTAAGGTAGAGATTAAAGGATCTACAAGGTTCCTTTCGATGGGAATCTTCTTGATTTGTATTTCTCTTCTATTGATGATCTTTCTGATCAATTGATATCGCCGAAGAATATATTTGAATGGATGGTGAGACTTAAGTTCCTACGCGATTGCTCCATTGTTGTCGCAGTAAGCAAGTATGCTTCAACAATGGTTGGAACTACTTTAAGTTCAGCGATGAACTTCCTCATCCAAACCGCTTTGTTCGCTGCTTCATAAGCTACAATGGTGTCTTATTTGAAATACTTCTAACTTATTACATCATAATTTAAAGTGAATATGTACCGAGACTGTGACTTGGAATCATCCTTGTAAGATACCAGAAATTTCATTATGGTGGAGAATGGAATTTGTCTTGCAAAGACGAAATCAATGAAACTAAATTGGGTTAAATCAAAGATTGTTTGGTTAGTGAACCAAACAATTCAGTTTGAACTAAATTGAATCAATTTGGTTTGGTTCATGATGAAAGAGGTTTTGATAAAATAAAAGGGATGGAAAGATTTGTCTTGCGAAGATGAATCAAATAAAACTATTTTGGATCAAATCGGAGGTTGTTTGGTTAGTGAACCAAGCGAACCAGATTGTGGTTCGCTACAATAACTGGTTCAATGGTTATAGTAAGATTTAAGCCAGTTTAGCCCAACCCTAACCCAAGTTACTGTGCACTCCTCGTTAAAACTAAAATCGCGCGAGCCCTGTTCGTGAGCGCTCCTGTTCGGTGGTTTCCCGAAACTCTACTTCTTCTCCAGCGGCGCCTTCAGTTGAATCTCGCCACGCGACGTCGCCGGCTACAGCGAGGAGATACTGGAGAGCTTCTTATCCGAGGGTGCAAGCGTGGTGGCCGATCCTGAGCAAGGCTGCCTTTCTGAAGGCTGGTTTCCTCTACTTCGATCGGAGAAGAAAGGGAGCTCGATTGCCTCCACCACGACGTCATCTCCCTTACAACCGATGGGAGTGGCGATGTTCATTCTCGGGCGGAGGTGATTCCATGCTGAATCTCGTGCGCGAACTCGCGGAGCTGAGTTGCTTATCCACGGATCAGGTGTCGCCCATCGAATTATGTGGGTGCCGGAGCAATTGTGGCGTGGTCCGAGATGAGGACTCTTCGTGTTCATCAACGACAGTCTCTGATTGAACCTTTCTGAGGGCACGATCAGATTTCTGTTGGGTAAGTGTTATTGATACTGTTCTGTTGGATTATTGGATTGATCGGGATGTTGATCGGGAATTTTCTTTGTTGTTGAGTTTCGGTGAGGGTCTTAAAACTTGGTTAAGCTCTGTTTTAGTAGTGTTGTTGTATTGCTCGGATGATGTGTTGTGGTGATGGTCTCGGTGCTGTTGAAAGGTTACCGTATAATAAAAATGTTCTGATTGTTGTGGATCTATTGATGGTTATTAGGATTGTTAGAGTTAGGTTTGATTTAGTCTATAGGGGCTGATCAGGGAGGAATGGTTGATTGAGTTTTTATGGGATTCGATTCTTGAGGTTTGGTTTTTGTTTAGTGGATCAAACTTGCCTTGTGGGAAGGGGCTGGTTGTGTTCTATTAGATACCGAGAATTTATCAAATTACTGATCTGTTTGTAGGGTGTGTGCATTGTTATACTGATTTTGTGTTAGGTTACATTGGGCTTTAGATGTTCCAAGTGTGGAACAATTCAAGGCCGAATAGTTGTGGAGTTGTGTTGTTAAGATTTGTTGACTGTTGGATTTTATTTGTTGAATCTGGTCGTAAACCAAGGGAATGGTGGAGTTGATTAGTTAATTGGGTTTTGTTAAATTAATTAGGTTAATTAGGTTAGGCTAAATCTGATTTAAACTAAGTATGGATTTTAGTGTGGATTGATTAGTTTAATCGTTGTATTTAGGAATGCCATTTATTCCTTTGCAGGACCTTAATTGATTTGTGATCCTGCTATATACACGGAGTGTTATATTTTCTAGAGATTCTGTTGTTAATAGTTGTCTGATTCAGGTGGGTACTCTGTACTTGGTCACTACAGGTTTTCTTTTAGTGCATGTTTTATTATTGTTGTTATCTATCCTATTGATACTTCTGCTATTTGTGCTACTTATCTAGTTGATACCTTTTGATATTCGTTATTTGATACTTGCTAGTTGACCTTTGACATAATCTGATATTATCCTGTTGATACTCCTGTTACCTATGTTAGTTATCTGGTTGATACCTTGTACTGTTTGTTGCTTGATACATGTTGGTTGACCTCTGATTGATCTATCCACTGATAGTACAGTCTCAATTTTGTATCGTTGATCTATGATGACTCATCTTGATTCATGTTGATTATGCTGATTGGTTGTAGCTATTATATGTTGGGATGATCATTATAACATCTACATGCTAGTAGTAGTTGTTGTTGACAGCATGTTAGCTGTTATTGCTGTTGTTGTTGTTGGCACTCACCTGACACCGTGTTGTGGTGACACATGGGTGAAAGCATTAGTTGCGCTATAGTTGAGTGCGACCAGGACTGACTATATTGCCCTCCTGAGATACACTGCCCGCTCCCCACCTGATTAGGGTGGTTAGTTGTTGGAGCCTGTGCAGTATGTCCTGTTTGGCGCCTCAGTTCACTACACTAGGGGTGAGTGACTGAGGATGACGAGTGCAGACAGTGACCATGCATGTTGCCTGTGATGTGTGTTGCATATCTGCATGCATTTGCTATTATTATTATTATATACTGCATTGTTATTTATAGCATGTTTGTGTGTGACTGTTGCACTTGATTGATATATTCCTGTTGCATTGTATGACATGACATGTATGCTAGATTTTGCATGATTCCTATACCTGGCAAATCATATATGAATTCCTTGCCATGATTGTATGTTCTAAGTTCCCGCTGTAAAGTTTTAAGGATATTCGTATGTGATCTGACGAAAATAAATGAAAAAGAGTAACTGTAGCGTCCGTCATGGGCCCTATGTAAGGGCGGACGCGACACTGTGTGACTTGAGTTCACAGGAAAGTCCAGGAATGAAGTCTTGGCACTTGGTGAAGTCCCGGAGGCGCGACCTCTTAGCAAAGGACGAAGTCCCGGAGGCGAGGCCTCTTGGGAAGAGAAGTCTTAGCACGACAAAGTTGAGGGAAACGTGTCAAGTGTTGGGATGTATACCAGAATCCTAGCTATGTAAATAAATATTCTGAAATAAGAATCACATTTGGTCAATATTTGCAAGTGTCCATTTAATCTATATTGTAGATAAACATTGTGTGCGAAGTCACACACAGAAGACCATGTTAATCAGTTCCTTATAGATTATAAATAGTGTTTACAACCAAGATGGATTGGAAATTTAACTTAATTAATTAATCCTTAAAATTAAAAAATTAATCTATAAAATTTTAACCTTAACTAAATTAAAGTTAAACTTAACTAAATTAATTCTAAACTTAAACTAAATTAATTTTAACCTAAACTAAATCGATTAAAACTTAAATAATTAATTAAACCTTAATTAATTAATTAAAAACTTAGAAACTTTAATAGCCCAACTTGTAAGTCCGACCCAATAAAATTTGAGCGCTCGAATATAAATCTAGAAGCTCTGAATCATTTCTCAAACATCAGCCACAATTTCGGGCAGACGCCTTCAATTTTAGAAATCCAAGCACTTGCAAAAAATCCAAGCGCTCGGCACCACGTGAAATCCAGGCGCCTCGATTAAAAATCTAAGCATCCGGATTACCTCTATATAGGAACATGAACCCTAGGTCACAGCCACCCCTAAATTTGCTTCCAACTTTCAAAATTCTCCCCCACGCCGCCGTCAAGCTTGTCTAGGTCGTCAATTTTCAAGTTTTCGATCCGATATGTATAGGTAAGCCCCTAAACGATCCTTAAGTTCAATTAAGTCATTTTCTTTAGTTAAATTCTTAATTTATGCATTAGGATTAAGAGGAAGACCACTAAGGCTAGGACTTTTAGTATCCCAGCACAGATCCTAGATTCCCCTATGAGGAGCATAGGATTAGATTTACATCATTATCATTTATACCCCTGCATTCTAGATATTTATGTAGGATATTTTTCTTACGTTCATGCATACGTTCCTGCAGGTCGTAGAGCATTACGACCTAGAGAGACTAGTTTATTGTACCAACCCAGTAACACAGGTATGTATGTCAAGTTATACAATAACTTAGTTCAGATTGATGATCTAACCTACTTAGGACTTAGACATTCATCATGCTCATTTTTATGCTACCCACTAGGGATGGACCTTTTAGTGATCCCTACTCACATATTACATTAAATATCATACATTTATATTTTTTTTTTGAAATGGAGCGGGTCCCTACAGTGATCCAGTTTTCTATTAGTTAGACTCAGAGTATAGGACTATATTCTATACAGAGTCTTAGTAACTTGTATTCTACCCCTGACTATCAAGGATGTTGCGATGATGTGACCATTTCATATATTTCTTTTATACACACTACATCATAGATTACACATAGACATTAGTTTGCATATTTTTCATACCATCATTTTTTTCATCTAGTGTCACTACTAGCAAGAGGGTTTATATGCTCTACTACCATATTTTTGACCTCACTCCTAGCATCCCTTGGATTTGACATCACCTCAGATGACGTCAAACTAGTGAGTGAGTATGACATGTTAGACATTAGAAACTTCTCCTTAGTTGGGGTTCATATAGATGAGGATGAAATCTTATCCTAGAGACGGGGGAACCAGCCTTAGCAAGAGCAGGCAGCCGAGGACGAGGAGGATGACATCGACCTAGCATACCACCTTTAGATTTCTCCACCCTCACCTCCTATCACTCTGGAGCAGAGGGTGATCAGACTTGAGGAGTCAGTCACTAGTTTACACGAGTCAGTTGCTACCTACTAGCAGACCGTGACTAGCCAGTTTGCGAGCTTAACTGACCAGTTTGAGAGTTTAGAGGAGAGGAGTTAGGATAGGCACGCTGAGATGATGGGCATGCTCAGATCTTGGGGCATGGGTCACCTACCTCCACCTCCCTAGTAGACCCCACTAGTTCTCGTTTTTTAAATTGTATTTTGACTTTAGTTAGTGTTGTGTTAACTTTGACTCATTTCTTATTTAGTGCATTGATCTATCTTATCTTATTTCATTTTGTTACATCTTTTGCTAAATTAGGAATGTGCTTGGTAGACTAAGGATCACATTTTTTAAAATAACTTTTCTATCTTAATTTTTTTAAAAAAACTCATGATTTTCAAATCTATTATTATTTATATTTTTTTAAAAAAAATTTAATTTCTTACTTATCATTTTTTTAAAAAAATTTAATTTTAGAAAGATATTTTAATTTTTTTATTTCAAAATTAAAGGTAAAATTTGGACTTAGCCTAGGCACTTTCAGTAGAGACGATCATGCATCTATAGATTTAGGCTAACTGCATCTCATAAAGCACACTAGATATAACTTACTTGTGTATTGTGAAACCTAAAACGGTGTGAGATGTATAAGGTAAAAAGCTTGAATTTTTTATGCTTATGTCCGTGCATCAAAATAAATCTGAGCTAACAATAAGTACGACCAAGGATCAGGTTAAGTGTTTCTACACAATAAAAGACTAATTGAAATGATACACTTAAACTTGACTAACTTGGTAAGAACTGCTATCTTCTAATAGTTAGCTAATGCCAATAAGTTAGACATGTGACTAAAGAATACATTTTTTATCTAAGTATTTTTATCGTATATAAATGGTATGCTTTGACTCAAACCCAACTTTTAACGTGATTGAAATTTTATTTCAACTTTTTCAAAAACCCTCAGCATATTTTCAAAAACCCCTAAAGTTTTTTAAGTTATTTTTTTGATTGTGTCAAAGGGGGAGAGAAAGTTTAATTTAAAGTTTTCAAAATGTTTTGAATTGCAAAAGTTCAAAGTTATAAGAGTTTTCAAAAATATCTTTTGAAAAATAGTTTTTACTTATTTAAAATGGACTTGAAAATTTTTTAAAACTTCACCATCTTAGTTTTTTCCAAGAAAACCTTTTACAAAATATTTTTAAAAAATTAAAGTATGACTTGGATGGTTCTTAGACCAATTGATAAAATAAAAGAACCATGTCAAGTTCAAGGAGAGAGGGAAAATTTTTATTTTTAAAATTTTTTCTAAAGTATATCTTAATTTCAAGGGGAGAATCTTGAGTTAAGGGAGAGTTATATTTTTGAATTAAAATTTATTGTGAACTTATTTTTATTAAAGCAATTTATACTTAACTTGGAACATAGGTGTTATAATAAAAAAGGGAGAGATTGTTGGTGTAAGGAACACCACATGATCGAATCTAGATTTTGATAATAATAAAGGATTCAAGTTAAGTCTGTGAAGTGGACTAATGAGCTGAACTAAGTGTGCGGGTAGCACAGGAAAGTCCTAGTTACGGCTAGATAAAGAAAGTCCTGGTTTGGAGGAATGGACAGGGACCTGATTTGGAGGATTGGCAAATCAATTAGCAGGACTAGGCAGGGAGTCTTGGCAGATCAGAGCACTAGGCAGAAAAGTTTAAGCAGGTTTGGAGGATCGGATGTCTAGCAATGGAAGTCCTGGGGGTTAAGGATCAAGGCTGAGCAAAAGTCCAATAGCTCTGAAGGACCAGATTGACAAAAAGTAAACTTTTCGAGTGGAGTGGGTGAGGACACATTCTCGTGAAGGGGACCAGTAGGCATCAGTTTGACCTAGGATTTCACTGAAAATCTAAAGTTAAGATCAGAAAATTTACCAAAACTATCAATTCCTACTTATGTTTTTGTTCTAGAGTAACTTGTGATGCAAGAAAGGAGAGATTGGAACTTTGAGTTCCGGGTACCCTTGTCTAGATCCAGGCAATTAAACTGTCCAAGCACCCGAACGTCAATCGATTGGGCCAGCAAGACAGATGAGGTGGTAGAGTTCCAGTGGTCGAGACACCCCAGTCTCTAGGCGCTCGAAAAGGTTCCAGGTGCCTGGATTGGGATAAGGCATTGCGGAGTCAAAGTTGATCCACCAACCTCCACGTCAACATTCAGGTGCCCAGAAGGGAAGGTGCTTGGATTGGCCTTTATAAGCAGCTACGAGGAGAAACCCTAAACATCAATTCAGACGCTACTACGATGGCTTCCTGCGTGTGAATAACCAATCAGTATGTCGTTGTAACGCCAAGGAGCTGTGTAAAATACGGTAATTATGGAGGGTTAATTATAAATGATTAACCCTAATCGGTAAGGATTAGGATATTAAATTGAGTTAATTTAGTTTAATTAGATTTAATTAAGTAATTGGGCTCAATTAAAGGGTTAATTGGGCAGCCCAATTAACTAGGCCCGATTAAGGCCTAATTAGCTTTAAAAGGTTAATGGATTAAAGGGTTAAAGGCTAATTGGATTCAAACCCGTTAACCAAACCTGCCCGTTAAGAAACCTTGAAATCATGATTTTGCTTCTTCACCGAGTTCGCGAAGGTCGCGAATTCCTTTTCTCCTTCCGCTCGTTCATGCTCAGCCGGCTACGATCTTCTCTTCTTCCCATCCGCAGATATCACGGTGGTCGCTGGTGGCTAGGAGATCGGCCGGCAGTTCGCCTCTCGCCTCTCGCAGTGGCAGCTGGGATCTCTCAGTGACCATGAACGGCGACAGGAAACAGGGGAGCTTGGAATCGAGGGAAGGAACTGGCCGGTAGGCTTGAAATTCTTGATTTCCTTCTAGATTCTTGGGTCTTTGGTTCTGTAGATTCCTGAATTTAATGGTGCTTCGCAGGCTGATTAGAGTCGATCAACGGAGGGGATCTTGGTGAAGAATTCTTGAATTTGGCCGGGCGGCAGGTTTGGACCAAGCTGAGCTAAGGTGGCTAGGGTTTCTAAAGCAAGGAATTCTAGGGCATTCGACCAGATTCGAGGTAAGTCTCCTTGTTGATCTGGTTAGAGCTTGAACTGGTTAGGTTTCAGGATTTTGTGTTTTGATCAGGATCGATTCTTAAGGTTTTGTCCGGGTTTCATGAATTTGGATGTTGAATCTTGAAGCCGATTCTTGTAGGATTTTGATTTTCTGTGGGATTATGTTGAGAAGACTTTGATATGTTCTATTAGGTTAATCTAATGATGAGGATGGTGTAGATCAGAACCAGAGCTTAGAATTGGAGCTGGATTTCTTGGATTCTAACTGAGGTAAAGATCCTTATCTTGAGTTCTTTTAGTGGATGTAGAATTTTGTTGCTGTTCGGATTTTCCAGTGTTGTTGGATCTCGATGAAATGGAGACTTGGTTTTGGAATTTATTAGAGCTAACTATTGTGATTGTTGTTGATCTATTAGGTTAGGTTTTTGATCCGTGATGATTAGGTTTTGATTAAGTTAGGTTGGATTTATTAACCTACTGTTGGTTAGCTTGGGTTTGATTAAACATGAGATTAGTTGTATTAATTGATTAATACAACTAATTAATGGATTAGTTAAATCGTGTTAATAGCAACCAAATGGTTAGATTAGTCTAACTTGAGTTAGGCTAATTAAGTGGGGTTAAACTAACCCTTAAAAACCAGACTAGGGTTTCTTTGATATGTCATGGCATTTAGGATGTTGTTCTGCTTTTTGCAGGACCCTGATTGATTGTGGGATTTGATACTATACGAGGATATAATTTCTGGAGGTTCTTATTTGATATATGGTTATCAGGTGGGTAATTTCTATATTTGGTCAATACAGAATTATTCTTTTACTAGTGCATGTCTCCTTTCTATTGTTATTAGTTAGATACTCTGTTCCTATTCCTATTTTATTGATTAGACACTTATGTTACTCATGTTTATACCATGCTTGCCCTTAATTCTGTTGATCTTTGATTATCAATTCTGTTGTATGAATCCTTTGATCTATGAGATTATTGTTCTATCTCTGCTTATGTTATCTGTGATCATTAGAGGTTATTATCTTTTGCCTATGATACATGTGATCATTAGGGCTTTATTACCTATGCATGTTGATTAGCATGGTAGATGTTGATTACTGTGGTTTGATCATCACATCATGGTGCATGATGATGATTGTAAGCCACAATGTTGTGGGTCCATCGTTATGGATAGTTGGCCTATAGTGGCATGTTTATATAGGTGGTTATGATTCCCCTATTTCCATCATGGTGATGGTGGATGTATGGCCTGTACGCAACCAGTTGATGTGCTGACCTTGACACCGAGTATGGGAGTATGATGATACTCTGGGACGAGTATTAGAGGACAAACATTGACCATAGGATGTACGTAGCTATAGATGACTACCTACTGTTGGGTCACCAGACTACTTTATTGTAGGGCTGGATGTATGACCATTTGGATGTCGGACACTCTCAGTCTCATATAGACACATGAGTACTGGAGCGAGTGTAGGCAGCTACATCATGCATATGCTTGCATTGTGTGCGTGATATATATATATATTGGAATACTGCATTTGGATGTGAATGTATACTTGATTTATTCTTGATTGATACATTGGTATGACATGATCATTCATATGGATTGATGCATTTTATGAGATCCATTTTAGTTTATATACTACCTGCAGAGTTATTATTTATCACATGTTGATGCTTGTTATTCGTTATATACCTATACTCTTGATTATAGACTTTAATCATGCACTGTCTTTTCTGATTATCCACTGAGTACTCTATACTCACCCTTCAGACCCTGAGATTTTTCTGTCTTCCCAGATATCAGGTAGGAGATTACAGCTGATGTCGAGGAGATCCTGCCAGTCATGTCATCTCACAGCGAGGATTCTATATTTGTCTTTGTGTGTGGATGTAGTGGTTTGCACGGTTGTGGTGTTATGTTTGTCGTTTGTTTACCTCTTGTAGTTTCGAGTTATGTTTTGTATCGTTGTGATTTCGTATCGAGATTACTAGTATAGTAGCTTTAGTATGTTCCTATTGGTGGTGCTGAGTTGTGGTTTTAGAATTGTATTCGTTATTCTAGATTTTGTTTGTGTTATGTTTCCACTTGTTTAATTTTTGATTTTGTAGACTTATCAAATTTATTCGTTGGTTGTTACGTAGTTTTAGGTTTATATTGTTATGCATACATTAGGATGTGTGAGTGACCGTGTGGATCACATTTATTATTGTTTAGTTGTACATAAATCCATATTATGTAGTATGGATAGGCCATGTGGGCCTTTATGTATACATGCCTTTATGTATACATTTATTCAGGGAAGTTAATTGTTACAGGGGAGATGCTGTCAAAAATTTTTGAACGGTCGTCTCTCGGGACGTGACAAGCTGCATTGACTTCTGCACTACAACTCTATTTTTGTATTCGATGATCTTTTCATTTTCGCTTGTGTACTTAATCTCTTAGAACGGTAAAAGTTTACCATTCCTAACCAATTTTTTAAAGCGAAAACTCCTTCCCATAAGTGGGAGAGTTTTATAGTGGATTATTCATCGGAAACAATTAAAAATCGTAGGTCTTATAGTAGTAGCCTATGGCTGTGAACCAAGTAAATAAAAGTGTACCTTTCTATTATTTCTGCTGCACTTATTATTTTTGCACTCTGATTATGCAAGATTTTATAAACGAGTGAAAAAGTGAAAAAGTGTTATTCACCCCTTCTAGCGCTCTAACTCGATCCTATAATTATTAGCACAATGATTGAACTTAGAGTATGCTTTGAGAGGGAGGTACACCTTAAAGGCATGATTTGGATATAAAAGAGGAAATTGAAGGATTGTGTGCTTTAGGTTAAGCATTGGATGAAATGAAAGGTAGGTAATCTTCATTTGTGTAAATTGAATTAGATAAGAAGAATGAATTTTTGAAAGAAGATTTAATGTGTGTCAAAGGAGTAGAATGTATGATTTAAGTTAGGAAACCCTCATTCATGCTTTGGCATGAAAAAAAGGATGAAGAAGTAAGTTGGGCTAATGAGTTAGTCTAACTTAAACATATTGTCAAACATCAAAAGAGGAAGATTGTTGGTGCAATTGATCTCAGATCAAGGTTGACCAATTTAACCAAGCTCGAGTTGGCTCAAGTTTGAATTTTGATATTTGATCAATATGTTAGTTAGATGTCTAGTAAGTCAAGGTTGATCGAATACTTGGCATGAGATGAAAAGTCCAAGTGGATCATGGAGGACTAGACACTTAACACAAAGATAAAAAGTCTAAGTAGATTAAGGTTGATCGGGCACTTAGAATGAGACGAAAAGTTCAAGTGGGTTATGAAGGACTGGACACTTGGCACGATACAAAAAGTCCAAGTGGGTCATGGAGGACCGAACACTTGGCACGAGAAGAAAGTCCAAGTGGATCATGAAGGATCGAATATTTAGTACAAATAGAAAAGTTCAAGTGGATTATGATTGATCGAGCACTTGGTGATTCGAAGTCTAATATGAATTGGCAAGAAAAATCCAAGTGAGTCACGGTTAATCAGACACTGATCAGAAATCTAACAAGAAGTTGGTATGATGAGAAATTCAAGTGGATTATGGTTGACCAGATACTTGATGATTGACGGACGAAAAGTCCTAATAGGTCACAGATGACTAGATATTGGCCGGAGGAAATGCAGTAGGTCAAGACTAGCCGGATGTTAGGCAACGAGAAGTCCCAACAGGTCACAGATGATTAGATGTCAAGCCGAGGAAGTTCTAATAGGTTGAGGTCAATCGGATACCAGATAAGATGATAATTTAATCTTAAAATGGCTGAAATAGGGTTAGAAATCAATTGATGAATAAGGTCAATTAATTGATAAATCCTAAACCTCAAAAAGGGGGGTTGTTGACTGAAATAGGGTTAACAATCGATTAGTAAACCCTAACCCCATAATTTAGGGTTTAGAGCTTGCAAATTAATTAGTGCAATCAATTGATAGATGGTGGCAAGCAAACAAAATGTTTCGAAATCAATTGGTGAATCGATTGACCTAAAGCAAACGATTGATGCAATCAATTAATAGATGGTGGCCAACGAACAAAATGCTTTGGAATCAATTAGTGAATCGATTGGCCTAAAGTAATCGATTGGTGCAATCGATTGATAGATAGTGGCCAACGAATAGAATGCTTGGAATCGATTGGTGAATTGATTAGTGTAAAGCAATCAATTGGCCCAATCAATTCGTCAAGTAAAAAATAGTTGTTCTGCAAGTTTAAACGGTCAGATCCAATATGACAATCGATTGGTGAGTAAGGCCAATCGATTAGTAGGTGGATTTTAGTCAGATGTTAGCCCTAGAAAAGGGAGTTTCGTGCAAAGGGGAAGGTGCAATTCTTGGAGATTTTGAAGTGAAGTGCTAGTGCATTTCCAAATCAACAAGAGACTATTCCATGTAACAAGAAAGCATCCAAAGCAATATTTCATTGTAAAATCATTTTCAATTTCATTTGTATTTGTGTTTTCTTTTCTTGTCGTGTTCTTGTAAGAACAAGGTTGTAAAAGACTTCTTCACTCTCGGAAGGTATTCAAAAAGAAAAAGATTCTAGTAGAGGGAAATCAATAGGAGTAAGACCTTGGATTAGTCGGCTAAAGGAGATAGATACCAATTAAATTTTAGAGTTGTGCATGTGACATCAAGTTTGATTCAAAAATTCTGCTGCGCATTCAAACGACGAACCTAAGATCAAGAGATGAAGCGATCAAAATTATTTACCCCCTCTTTTAACTCACACAGATCCTAACACACTCTAGTGCAACAATTTAAACTAAGCTTCAATAATGTGTTTATCACGACAACATCTTTATTCTTCTTAAGAATTTTGATTGAACTACTTTTCAACAAAAGGTGAAATCCGCCACTCCAGCGGTCCCACATAGTCCGTCTCACGATCATCTATGAGGAGATAAATCGAGAAGTTGTAGTTGGTCACAATGGAGGAGGACATTGTCTCGATTTCGCTCCTCTTGCCCATTTCAATAACTCTGCTCCATTGTAACCAACTTAATTATGCTCCGGGGGCTTGATTTAACTACTCTCATTTAAGCAATGTGTTTATTTGATATAAGAACCTCCCTCCTTTTTCTGCATCATGTATCAGTTGTAAGCAATGTGATAGGGGCTTTTAATTCTTTTGGCTCAACGATTTCTTCCCCTTTGACTTGTCCCTTGGGTTCTTCCTCTTCTAGAGGCACTTCAATCCCTCCAACAACACTTCAAATTTTGTTGGTTTACCATCAAATCTTCTCTTTTCAGGTACCCCTTGAAACCAAGTTGGTATTGCATCTTCCTTGCCCGTAAACACTCATTCAATAGTCTTTCTAGCATGCCTCTTTATTTTTTTCTCTGTGCTTTTGGATTGCTTGGTGATAGTTGTAGCCTCTAGGGCATGTGTATCAGTGTCAACTACATCCTTACTTGTGCATGTTTCTGACCTTGCTGTACAGAAGACATTGAAAATGAAGTCTGTGACCTTGTCCAATACCTATGAAAATGAATTTTTACAATCAATTCTATGTGATCCATCACTAGGTCCTATGAATATGATAAAGGATCAAAACTAGCTAGAAAACATTGCTTTTCCATTGCATTTTCTTTCTATTACCAAGTGAGATTGCTTCTCTAATTAACAAATGAAGTGTTGCCTAAGTGTGAAAAACTTATGGTCATTTAATAGTGCAAAACAAATGCAATTGCTCCGACAACTTAACCCCAAAATGGACTAAAGCATCAAGCTACTAATCATACATTTGAAGAATTTTTCACATCACAGATGATCGTGAGATTGATCATGTGGAACTGTTAGGGAGACATATTTTACCTTTTTATTAAAGAAGAATTTTTTTATAAAAAATCGATCAAGAAAAAAAAGAGGAAACTTGACAATTGAATGATGAAAAGGAGCGAAAATGCAAGTGGCCAAGGATAAAATTTTAAAACTGAAAGAAAATGATGAATCGTCATCCCTTTAATGAATTAACTCTTAATCTTGTTGTTTATCAAGGTGATTAACTAGGTTATAATAGTTGAATTGTTAAAATAAAAAAAAATTAGGCATCATGGGATGTCTAGAAGTAGCGAGAGTGTTCTTTTAAGGTTCGGCCTTTTAATTTTGTTGAATTTTATTTTTATATAATTTATTTCCACGTGGGATACTCTAATTCCACAAAGTTGGGAAGGGGTGACTTGTTTCGTATCATTTAATTTCCCTTTTTTATTATTCACATTTTTATTGAGCGGATAATGCTAGACATCGAATCGAAGGAGCGTCCCCTTCTCACTTGGCATATCCCCCAAAAAGATACACGTGCATCGCCACGTGCCATCAGCAACCCCACCTAACGCCGTCAAACTGTCCACCACCCCGCACCTGCCGACTTCTCACGTCGATACGTCATCCCCTCCCCCAATTACTCCCTGCCACGTGCACACCCAAGTCCGTTCTCCCGATCCCCTGCTCGAATCTCTTTGCGGGTCGTGTATCTCCTCCACTTTATTGGCAACCTTTATGGTCCCCATTTTTGTTAGCCAATGGTGTGTCTAATTCACAAGGAACGTCCCGGTGGAAGGACAGGCGTCGCAACATCGGACGCAAGGGCTCAAGTTCCAATTCAACGGGAGGCATCCGTCCAAATTCCGCCGTTCACTCGACGCCGTTTGGACTTTCAGGTAAGCGAGAGTCGAGACTCGAGAGGCGGTGAACATTCGCTCTCTATTAATTCGCCCCCTTTTTCTGCTTTCCTTCTGTTTCTTTCTTCCTTTCTGTTCGTCGTCGCCAATTCGCCGGCGAATCCGAGAGCTGGAAGAAGGATAGCGATGGCGGAGCAGGAGGGGATAAAGGGCGGACAGGTCACGCCGGAGAAGGCTGCGGGCGAGGCGGAGCCCGACGCCGTCGAGCTCACGGCGCCCGCGGGTTGGACCAAGAAGGTTCTTTTTTAAGGATTCCCCATTCTCTTCTCAGCGTTTGCATTCTTATTTACATTTTTTCGATTTTTCGTGCCCTTAATTTGTTCTGTTTCTGGCTGCTAGTTGCAATTCTGAGTTCAGGTAATTGGTTGTTTCTGTGTTGTGCGCATTCTAGGGTTTGTTGGCTTCATGGTTGCTTGCTTATTTGTAGTAGCAGCGAAGGGAGCATGGGACTCTATTAGTGTTTTGTACTGGTGTTTAAGCAGGGTGAATATACTGCAATCAGCTCTGAAATTGTTTGCTTATTTAAGAAAGTTCATATGACTAATTGGAAGGAGCATTGTCAAGAGAATGATGAATTTAGGTTTATCGTTAAAAAAGAGGTCCTTTCCCTGCCAAGCACGATTAGGTACTTCAGTTTCTTTGCTAAGCAGTTTGATCTCTTGCTAACCTGCCCTCTGGTTTTACTGTAGCATTAATCACAGATGCATGATGAAACGTGTGGTTCGACACGTAACTTCTCCTTAGGCATACCATAATTTTATAAAGCATTTAATGCATTGTATTCAGAAAATAAATGCTTTCTAATTTATGATTATTGATAACATCTTTAATTTTTTCACATGGATCTAATATATTACATGAACGGCAGATGTTTTATGCAATTTACAATTGTATTCTATCTATACTGTTGTAATGATTTGCCACCCTTTAATATGAACAATGAGATTGCCATGCGAAGTAGATAGCACTTGTGGTGTATTCCAATTGAGGACTCTAACATACATATTCTATTTTTGAATGTATACTGGACTTTTTGATTAATTAAGATATATTCTATTTTTGTGAGGATAGGTGTTATCCTATAGCAACCATTTTTTGACAATAAGATAAAGCTGATCCCTATGATGATCTATATAAAAATTCATGTTTATATTTGTAGTTATTTTCTAAAGGAAAGTTTACTCATGAAAATTTTAGACTGAATATTCAAGATAAATATATCTTTTCTCAAATGCATAGTTTCCTACCCTTCATGCCTTTTCGATCATACCATTTATTTCATTTATGTTTTCTATCTAAGATTGCTGATGTGAAACGCAATTAAAAGAAACACTTCTGTGCTGGAGTTCTACTTGCTGTTGACAGATGCAAATCTGTTGTTATATTTATTTGATTTTATCCCATTTATTACTGTTCAAAGATATATTTATTAGCTAGGCAAGAATAGATTGGAGTTGAAGTTGTGACAGATAGACAGAGATCAAATTAAATTCTAAACATAATTGAAAGCAACATAAAAGATCTGGATGTAACTTGCTACATTGTCTGATCCTAAATAGCTGAATAGGTCATAACTTTTGTTTTGTTCATTGGGCTTCATGAATAGATAGGCCTTCAAATAAATAAATAACTTTGATGCATCATTTTAAATAAATATGTTTATAATTAGAGTCAAATTATATCTATAGTTTCAGGCATTTATTTGTGAAATATTAGTTTTCTAGTCTTTTGGTGATGCTTCTAAATATTTTTTCCCTGTTATTCCTTTTAACTGTCTAATTATATTTGATTTTTAAACACTATCATCTCTTTTCTTTACCTTCAAATATTTTCTTTTCTTTTGTAATATTTTGTTTGTATATATATCCACTAAACAGAATATTGTCAACAGTTCCTACTGTGTACCAGCTCTCGTTGATTAGGGATCATAATTAATTGAATTTATGTTTTTTTGCATAGTAATAAACTAATATTCTTTTTGTTTAAATTTCACTTGCCATGCTCGTACTATGCATTTAAGACATAGGTTACCGAATGTCATTATGCACAGTAGATTTACATTATCTCTGGTTTCTGATTCCCTAGAAAGCATAGCAATCAATTGTGGCTTTTTTGTTCTTCGTTACTGAACTGTACCTGCTGACTCTTTATTTATGGCAGTTTTAAAATAGTTGGCTTGTACCCTTTTGTTGAAGACTTGAAGCGCCAGAATATGATGTTTAAAGATCTATTTTGGAACAAACTGAAGATGGTTGCCTGTTGTTCTTACCTATTTTAAAAAGCAATGATATACAACCCAGTTCCTGCCTGTTAGTTTTTAACCTCCCTCTTTCATTCAACAGGCTGAAAGTTAATGTCATCTTTACTGTTTGTTCTCTCCAAATAGTTGAATGTTGAATATATTATTTATCAACATTGAACAGAATGAGCTCTCTATCATGTAAGTTGTATGCCTTTTCCTGGACTTGTTTGTGCTAAGGCAAAAAGACAGGTGCAAGTTGAATTCCTTAATAGGAAGAGCGATAGAAAATAACATTAACAAACATACTAATTGCGAGTTTGAATTGTTTGGCTCTTGCCATAAAGTCAAGAAGATAATCTGCCATTGAACATCCCATTGAATTTCCTGCAAACCCATATTACTACTCATTAATCTGGATCCTTAAGCAGTTCCTAATTGTGTCAAATGTCGTTTTCTTCAGTCCTTCTCTACCCTTCATTCTTTCAACTTTAAATGATTCAACTATCTAATTATACAATTGATCATTTTTGAATGAATTCATATGATCTTAATCAATTTTCTTATTTCTATTCTATTGGGGTCACACTTACCAACTTCCTGAAAAGTTTTCTTGTTACTCACGTGCTCTTAGTATTTTCATCTCTTCTGCATTATCTTTGGTGTTTCTTGAATTCCTCATCATCCTTCACCAAAAGGATGGTTTACTTCTACTGTATTATAATTTTTTCTTTAGCCTAAGAGGTACATGACAATCATAAGACTCTAGAAGTTAATTTCTGAAATGTATAAAAACCATGCACAAATTTTTCTTCTGTTTTTGATATTTCTATATTTATCGTCTTATTAAATAATTCACATTTACAGTTGACCTTCTGGGGAAATTGATTTTCGGAAAATTTAACTCTTATTCTTCTTTCTGTCATCATCTTTCATAATTTCATTGTCTCGGTTAACTTATCTCTTAATAAGTAGAATAGTATTGTATGCAAGTCTTAGGCCATAAGGAAATACACCCTTATCTACCATTATTTTCATAATGAATTGTAGCTCATTGCATTGGCCTGTTGTACCATTATCTTATTATTTAAACTTCTTTATACTTAAAGCTTCTTTGGTCCCAAGTTTAGCCCTTTATACTTGTTCATAATTTTTTATTTTTATAATTATAGCTTTATATAGATTCTTCACCACCAGTTGGGGTTGCCTTTTAAAACTGTACTTTTGAACTCTCCAAGAACTGAGCTTGTCCTAATTTTCTTGGTGGTTAAAGCCGCCTAACATTTACTAGAAAAATGTTTTCTTAAAATTTTCAAGACATCTATATTGGTTAAGCATTTTACATGCACAACTTTGTGAATCTACACATGGTTTTATCTATTTTTTCTTGTAAGGAAAATATGTAATGAGTGTTTTTTTTACCTTGAAGAGGGAATAACAGATTGTTTTTGTTCTAACACTTCCTAGTAGAGGGCTGCTAGTGCTTTGTGGTGCATATAGCCTTTGGACCTACATATAGCTTACTTTGCTTAGCTGCACTTGGGAGATTAGCAGCTCTAACACTTAAAGAATATCCTTTGACACCCGTCAAGATTTCTTTTCCCATAGCATTCGCACTGAATTTGCAATCATATAGTTTTTTGTATTTTTTTGCTCATAAACCTTGTGAACTGCTTTGTAAAATATGAATGTTCTTTTCTTTGATGGGTAGTAGTGCTGCATGGATTTATTATCAATGTTGGGTAATATTCTTCATTTAGTTCGTCTTAATTTCTACAGCATGCAATATCATCAATGTAGCTGGATCATTCAACACTTCCAAGTTCATTTCATTTTTGATACGTTAGTAATATGTTTCTTGTGTATGCTAATAGTTTGTGCTGAATGAGGATGGTACACCAAGAAGGAATGAGATCCTCTTCATATCACCAACAGGCGAGGAGATTAAAAGCAGGAGACAATTACAGCAATACTTGAAGACACACCTTGGCAGCCCACCTTCAGCTGAATTTGACTGGAGAACTGGTATTCTCATACCTGCACGCATCGTGCAAAGAGTCATACACAGTTGCATATTTACTCCTACTTACAAGTCCTGCATGAATCAACTTCTGATTATTTTAATTAATTGTCAGGTGACACCCCAAGACGCTCAGCAAGAATCAGGGAGAAAGCCAAGGCTGCGGAGGTCCCAGAAGATGAAAAGCCTAAGAAGCGAGAAAGAAAAGCAAGCTCAAAGAAAGAAACCAAGGAGAAGGCTACTGAAGGAGATGAAGCTTCTGTAGTGAAAGAGGACATCACCACAGAGGCTAAAGAGGATGTTTCTATGCAAGAAGTTGCTGATGTTGAAATTAAAGTTGATGATGATGATGCAAATAAAGCCATAGAGCAGGTTGTTGCAGTTGGGGAATCACTTGATGAAAAGAAAGATCCTGTCCTGGAAAGCAACAGAAGCGGTGAAAATAAAACCGAGGCAAGTTCAGAGAACAAAGAAGAAGCAACACCTAGAGCTGAACCTACTGTATCTGTGCCAGAGGATGACAAAAACAGCAAACAAAACTCTGAGGAGGCTTTTACAGGAAAGGAGAAACATGATGGAGATATTTCGACAGATAATAGCAAACACAAGGAGGATGCAGAGGATGCAGTCCTGAAGGAACTCCCTTCAGCTAGTTGTGGCGATGCACAGCATCTGCCGAAAGCTTCTCCAGTTAACTGCTAAAACGATAGACGTCCAGCTACACCGTGGCCCGTGGCACTTCCTCTTCATTCGTTAGCCTACGATGAACAATGAACTATTTTTTCTTCTTTAGTATGAACTTATTTAGTGACAGCTAGAGTTGAGTAGTCTAGCTGCTTCCAATAACGTATGTTGTACTAATAGCCAAACGACATTGCCCTGAAAAGGCAACATCTGAGCAGGTTCTTGTATCATGCACCGCTAATATAGAACCTAATCCTTGAAAGATTTGTTAGATGTTATAGATAACGTCATCTTTAGCGTTTATGCTCAAATTTTGTTGTCCTTGTTTTGCAGTTCGCTGTGAGAAAAGAATAAATAATATAAAGGATGGATGATCTCCAGTTTATTAGATTCAATTTAACCTGCAAAATTGTTCACTTTTCTTGTGGAAGCCTAGTAACCCGCTGTTGAATAAAACAGTCAAACGCTGGACAATTTCAATTTTGAATATAATTTGTTCGCTTGTGATTAGTTACCATTGTCGTTGACTAATATGAGATTAATTATAATAATAACAATCAAGTTTGTTTCTTTTTCTTAACTATTGAATTCTATTTTTTATTATGTTATTTATATTTAAATAAAATTTATTGTATTTTATCTTTACTAGTCAAATTTCCTTTACTATTTTTCTTTCTCTTCTGTAAAAAGGTGGAATCCGCCACCTTAGTGGCCCCACGACTATTTGTGAGAAGGTAAATCAAGAAACTGCAGTTGATCACGATGCAAGAGGGTATTGCTTGGCTTCGTCAGGATTCGAATCCTTGTCCTCTTCTACAAGTCTGCTGCATCGTAACCAACTCAACTCAGCTACGCCTCGGGGGTTACTATTTTTCTTTCTCGTTTAATATGAGATTAACTACATGAACTTTATTCTTCATTAGACATGCATGTATCATTTGGAGCGCTAGTGAAAAGCCAGTCGAGCCCAAATGAGCTACCGAACTCGGTGAGCATGACAAGAAGGGTTCACCAGTAGGCTGAACAAGCAAGACGAACTTATACAAGCAAGGGGAACCAAGTTCTAACTGATATTACACTAAGAAAGAAGCATTTCATTGAACATCAGTCAAAGATTTGCTTCAGATGTCTGCAACAGATGCAAATCCAACGCTAACGCCCCTACTCCGCCGCCTGTGAACTCCTTTAAGAGCATTGGTTGTGAAACGAGATGGGTAAATGGTGGCACCAAGACTGTGAGCAGCTAGCAATGTCATTCAGACTCGAATTTAAACAGTGTTGTTGGTTAAGTAGCAAGCGAGGCAGTTCAGCAGGAAATATTACAATCATCTTCAGAACTAAGAACAATGTAGAGAATGATATTCAGAATAATCCTGATAACTTCCAAACATAGAACACAAAGAAGAGATTGGATCAATCTGTTGGTGCAGCGAGCATCAGTCTGTCTTTAGAATTTCGATATTTATGCAACATATAAGTCTGGTAAGTTTGACCAAGGTTTGATCCAAACAGAATATAATATTTGAATGTAAGTGAAGTCTAATCAGATCAAAGTTGACCAGAAGACTAATAAGAAGTCCTAGTTAGTTGGACCGAAAAAGAAATCCTAATGATCAGTTGGACCGGACAGAAAGTCCTGATGAGTGAAGTTTGACAAGAAAGTTTTAACTGTAGGTTAGGCAAGGGAAAATCCAAGCAGATCAAGAGTGATCGGATGTTTGACAGATGAGAAGTCTACTAACTGACTAGTCCTAATTGAAGGTTAGGTAAGAAAAAGTCGTCAAAGGTGACCGAATGCTTGGAAGGTGAGAAGTCTACATAATGACTAGTCCTATCTAGAAGTTAGACATAGGTAAGTCATGTAAGTTAGACTTATAGGGTAGGACTTAGTTAGGCCTGGTAGGCCTAGTAGGTCAGACAGACTACAGGTAGGTTTAGGTTGTTTGTTTGCTGTATACTGAGCTTGTAGGAATCAGGAGCTAAAATTAAGACTAAGAAAACATAAAAGAAGCAAATAGAAACAATCGAACCAAGCCAGAGTCAACTCAAGTTTGACCCAAACCTGAGTTGACTAGATCCGGACGCCCAAATCATATTCCGAGCCCCCGAAGCGTCTGAGCACCCTTGGATGGTCGAGGCATCTGGATAAGATGGAATTGACCCCAATAAAGAATGACAAAATCGGATCAAATTAGATTAGTTCAAGGTGCCCAGAAAGAGATTTAGATATCCGAAAATGTCTTTGTAAGGCCCCTACATCCAACACAAGAGAATAACTCTAATCGCTACAACTCTTCATCCTGCGGTGCTGCTGACGTAAACAACATCTTGCTCATGTGACTGGAGAAGCTCCAAAAAAAGTACGTTGCGCTCAAGACTTCCAGATCGGCCGACTCGAGAGCATTTATTTATTTTAGTCTTACCTTCTTTTTTTACATTCATCTTTATATTATTATTGGACTGTAAGACGAGTTTTCCACCTATGAAAAAGTTCCGGAAAGGAGATCATTAGTTGATGGATGTCTTCCCGTACATAGACTTTGGACGTACTGACCTTAGGGGGTTAGAAACCAAGTAAAAATCCACGAGCCCCATGTGTTGTTATTTAATTCCACTGCAAATATATTTGACAGAATGAACGAAAGCGACAAGCACTATTTACTCCCTCTAGCACACGCATCGATCCTACAATTAGTATCAGAACAGACTTGCTCTTGATTAAACTAATTGTCACAGGAGTAAGAAGACAAAGATAGAGGAGCAGAAAGGTATAAATTCTAAAGTTCATTTAAAATTACATATTATTTATTTTAAATATAGGGAGAGAGGGCCTATAAAAATCAGTGTCCTACTCGTAACACTCGGATGACACCAACGACTATAAAGGAGCAATCGATGCCAGGAGCTTGTTATACACAGACTTCATCACGTGTTTCAAGCGCCAAAAATGTGAACACTATAAGAATCAGTACCCGGACAAGGAGATGAAATCGAAATTAGGGGTTGTGATTCCAGTAAATCTATTAATTTATGAAAATGCCCCTAGAATTTTACATGATAGAGTTATTTTTTTAAAAAATAAATAAAAATTCAAAAATCACTACTTTGACTATTCAAATTTAATTGATATGAAAATTTTAAACTTAGAAAATTTTATATTAAAAATTAATTTAATTAGTGAAAATATTGATTTGACTAATTTAAAATCTAATGAATTAGATAATTTAAAATTAATAAACTTGACCAATTCAAACTTAAATAAATTCGATAATTTTAAATTAAATTAATTAATAATAATAATTTAAAAATTTAAACTTAAATCTTATAAAAAATTCACCTAACTCGACTAATTCAATTAATAAATTTGAATTATATAATAAATTAACTAATTCAAATTTAACTAATTCAATCATTATAATTTAAATTTAATTAATTTTGAAATTAGACCAATTTTTAACCTATTCAACTAAGATAATAAAAAAATTAAATAATTTAAAATTAATTAATTTAATAAATATAAAAATAAATAATAATTCAACCCACTAAGATAAAATTAATAATAATAAAAAATTTGATAATTCAAATTTAATTAATAATTTAAAATTAAATAATCAAGATAATCTTAATAATGAAATAAATTCAAAACCTAATATGATAAATTCTAAAATTAATAATTTAATCATAACAAATTTAAAATTAAATCCTAAAAATTCTTATAATAAATTTTCTAATTTTAAAAATACTAATTCAATTTTAAACATTAAAAATCCAAATTTTAACAATAAAAGTAATTATAATCGTGTACATTTAGTTTTAATTAAGTTAAATTTAGTTAACTGTTAATTAATTAAGTTAAATTTACTTAAGTATTAATTAATTAAATTAAATTTAGTTAAGTCTTAATTAATTAAGTTAAATTTAGTTAAGTCTTAATTAATTAATTTACATTTAGTTAAGTGTTAATTAATTAATTTTTAGTTCTTAGTTTCATCTCACCCATGTCTAGGTTATCAAATAGTTGTGTGAGATGATTTTTCAATTTTACTTAATTAATTGAAAGTGTAATTATCTAAGACTTGATTAACCTTGAGTTAGATTCAAGTTTAACTGTCGACTAATTAAATATACATTTCAGGTTTTAGCTTTTAGACAGTGGCAATGCATAGGGGCCTTCTTGGGTATCAGAACAGCGATCACTTTCTAAGACAAAGCTAATTTGTGAAATTATACACTTAGTTAATTTAAGGAAAGAACTTTTGTCTAACTAGTTTAGGGTTGGGCGAGATAGCTTCGGTTAGTTTTACTCAGCTAAGCAAATCAAATAGGGTGCTCCTTACTCTACTTGACTACCTAAACTGAATTTTTCTAGCGTACTATCATCTCACTCGACCCTGGTATTAGGTTGTGCAAGTATTAATCAGGCCTATGCCCTTAACTAGCCTACATTTAATCTAAGTTCAAAATAAAAAAAATAAAAACAAAATCAAACAAGTCTTATTTAGCTAGGATGGTTTTGGATCCCCTAGATCATGACCCCTATTTGATCTGATCAGATAGTGTATTTGATACTTGGGAACCCAATATTGATTCCATCCAACTTGATTAACCAGGTTGGACTTACAAACCCATGCTTGGACCGGGGTGTCTTTGTTTGATTCAATAATGACAAGTGAGATCTATGTCTGCCTTTGTGTTCAAGTCCAGATCGATTATACACAGCCCTTTGAGTTCCAAGCATCATGTCAAGATGCTTAGAGTCTGAAGTAAACTTTTCCAATGACCTTTTCAGATTGTCAACTTGAAATTTTATTTTAAAATTTTCTTCCTCAAGTTGGACTTGAGTTAAAATTCTAGCTTGAGCATTTTCAGTTGACAAGCTAAGGTTAAGTTTCTCCTTAAGGAGTGTTACCTCTTTTTGGAGAGAGTTAACTTGGACATTGGAGTTTGTTAGTTTTTTAGACAAATAATAGATAATTGAATATAATTTTTCAGTTAAATGGTTGCTTACAGTGGTGTTTAGACCTTTTGAATCAGATACAGATCAGTGGCTTGATTCTGACTTGGCTTCTGATTCTGAGTTGGTTTAAGACTTGGTCTCAGCTAGCTCCGTCTCTTGTTGGTATAGCCAAGAAGCTCATGTTTGCATCCTCCTCTGAGTCTTCTGAGAAGGACTCATGCTACTGGCCTTCATTGCCTTTTTTTTTGTTCTACTCTCCTTCTTTTAGTTAGGGCACTCGGCCTTGAAGTGCCCCTTCTCATTGCAACCGTAGCACGTGACTTTAGCCTTATTGGTTGGAGTATTGCTTAATCTAGCTTTTTGGATCACCTTCTTTATCTCGAACTTCTTGAATCCCTTTCTCTTCTTGAACATCTTCCAAACTAGGTTGACTAGTTCGATGGTGACTTCATCATCGCTTTCAAAATTCGATGTGTCTTTGGATTCACCCTTAGTTTAGCGTCATGTATTGCAGTCCTTTGCTTGTCCTGCAAAAAGTGCAATTCCTTTCTCGACCGGATTGACGTTAGTCTGTTTGTGTAATTCAAATTCAAAAAATAATTCATCTAACTTTATTTTAGAAGGGTCCTTAGAGACCTTATACGCATCAACCATTCATGCCCATAAAGTGTTCCTCGGGAATGCTTTCAGAGCATACCTGATAACGTCTTGATTCTCCACAAGTTATCTTATGGCGTGGAGTCCATTGAGCAAGTCTTGAATCCGTGCGTGTAGTCCACTCATGAATTCACATTCCTGCATTTTAATATTATATAGTTTGTTTAGGAGAAGGTCGCGCTTACTTACTTTCGTGTTCGACGTTCCATCGTGTAGCTCACTGAGCTTGTCCCATAAGTCCTTGACACTTATGAAGGGATCAACTCAGTTGAGCTCTTCTTTGATGAGACCGCATTGAAGTGTCTGGGTTGTCTTTGCATCAGCTTCGATCTTGCGCTTTACTGCGATCCCACTTCTTTCATGACTGTGGGATATCGTCGGTGTTAGTTGAGAGAGTGAACCTGGTTTGGATCATAATCCACATTTCCACCTGCGTCTTGAGGTGGTACTCCATCCTCCCTTTCCAATAGATAAAATCCTCATCAAAAATAGGAGTCTGGTGGTATTGTAGCCTTCTTGATGGGTCATTAACTTACACAAAGAATTAAACAAAAAAAATATAGCAAGACTTAGTCTTGAATTAGCAGTGCGAAAGAAAAACAAATCAAAAATTTTAGGGAGATAAAAAATTGAATTTGCTCGATTAGTGGTTGCACTAATTTTGAGCATCCCTCGCTCTGATACCAATTGTAGGATCAAGTTGAGCGCTAGAGGAGAGTGAATAACGCATTCGTCACTTTTTCACTTATTCGGAAAGCTTAGGAAATTAGAGTACAGAAAGCAGGGGAAATAAAAGAAATGAACACTTTTATTTACTTGGTTCACAACTACAGGCTGCTACTCTAAAGTCCACGATCCTCGATCATTTCTGATGAGCAATTCACTATAAAACTCTACTCTTACGAGAAAGAGTTTTCACTTTAACAAAAGAAGTTAGGAACGATAAATTTTTACCATCCTAGAGTTTAAGTACAAAAGTAAAATATAAATTTTACCAACTAATAAAGTAGATGTGCAGTCCAAAAGTCGGTACAACTCCTTAGCATTACGATGGCATATTGGATGTATTGTTCGCGCGCAGGAAGTCGCCATAGTAGCTTAAAATTTGTATTCTAGGGTTCCCCCTCATAGCTGTATATATAGGTTGATCCGGACACCTCCACGTCATCTTGTCGATAAGCTTTCGACACTGACTCGGCCTTTCGGACGCCTATATCCCTTCTGGATGCTTAGATGCTCATGTGGAGGTTGCTAGATCAACTTTGACTCTGTAACGTCTTATCCATATCCGACCACCTGGAGCCTTTCTGGGCGCCTAGAGGATTAGGTGTCCCGACCACTAGGAACTTGTCATCTCATTCGCCTCGCTAACCTAATCGACTGATATCCGAGCACCTAGATTAGGGCGCTCGAAACTCAAAATTTCAATTCCTCCTTTTGTGCATCATAAGGTTTGTTGGGATCGTCCTAGTGCAATGCGCGTGTTCTCACGTTTCGTAAACGTGCGCAGCGGAAATAAAAACAATAATTATAGCTAATTATTATCAACAACACACGCATGCTAAGTAGGAAAAAATAACATGTACAAGGCATGACAGGAAATTAAAATTTTTCAGAATAAAATTATTCTACTCGCACAATTAAAATTTACATAATAAAAATTATTCTAAACGTGTACCTCACGATGACGATATTGAGCCATGTTGAATCAATCGAGCGGTCCTCGTCCGAGTCCCGCCTCTACTGGTGATCCACGCCAAGCTCTCGTCTGGACGGCTTCGGAAGCCACGAGTCGCGTCATCATCTTCGGTACTAGCCGATGATCGATGACGATCGAATCGAGAGAACCCCTATTCCGGAAATCATGCAACAACATGTGTCGCGATCGTTCCGGGGCTTTTAAACTATCATCGAGAATCGAATTTCCGATGTAATTTTGGTAGTCAACTGTTGACCGTCGATAACAGACAAATAACCGAAACCCTTTCCGATGTTGATGGAAAATTCTCCGGAAACTTCGTAAACTTCCGAAGTTGGCAAACAATTTATTGATTTTATTGATCGAAAATCTATTCAATAATTAGAAACAATTCCCAACTATTGAACAGCAGCGATACAGTAAAATCCGAATACAATCATACAGCCTTCTTCCTCCTCCTTCCGGCAGCAAACCCACTCTCCGGCAGCAAGCTTTGTCCTCCTGCAACCAAGCTCTGTCCTCCGGCAACCAAGCTTCTCCGAGCCACTGGTCTCCGGCAACAAGGTTCTCCTGCGGGGCAGAGAGCTCCGGCTGCAAGTTTCTCCCAGCGGCTGATCTCCGGCAGCAAAGTTCTTCGGTGAACCAGAGAGCTCCGGCTGCAAGCCTTGTGAACAACCTGACAGCGACTCCGGCTCCGGGAAGAAGTTGACAGTGGCTCCGGCTCCGGCTCCGGCTCCGTGAAGAAGGGGCGTCGTTGCAGAGGTGTTCTTCACCGGAAGAACAGTAGTTCCAGAGACTTGCTGTCCTTTTCAGGCAGCCGGCGGCGGCAGACAAAAGGAAGATGCAGGCTCCTCTCCGGCGATAGCAACAGAGGATGGGATCCTCTCCGGTGACAGCGGGCCGCGAGGATTGACCATCAGCAGCGCGGGTAGGCTGCGCCTCCTCCCTTTGCTTCTCCGGCGGCCTGTCATCAACGCGAGAGCGGCACGACGGGCGGCGGCGGTCCAGACAAGGAGATCGCCGCCGTGTTGGAGGGGAAGAAGAAGAAGATATCGGCGGCTTCGTCGCAAGCCACACGTGAACCCTATTCCCCTCTGCTTTTATCGCGAGGAAGAAAGGGGTGTGCGGCAGGGAGAAAACCAGGGCTGAACCGGGTGTGCGGTGGGGAGAAAAACACAGCTGAACCGGACCGGCAATAAACCCTAGCACTGTAGTTAACTGTAGCAAACCGGATTTGTTTTGGTTCACTTGGTTCACTAACCAAACGACTTCCGATTTGACTCAAACCAGTTTTGTTCGATTCATCTTCACAAGATGAATCTACTCATCTCTTCTGTTTTATCAAAACCTCTTCCATCATAAACCAAACCAAGTTGGTTCAATTTGGTTCAAAATCGAATCAATTGGTTCAATAACCAAACGGGCTCTGATTTGAACGAAATCAGTTTCGTTCGTTTCGTCTTCGTAAGATGAGTTCCATCATTTTGTCCATTATCTGGTTCAACCAGACTTTATTTCTCTCATTCTGAGAATCCAATTCTCAAACTCGTTTTAAGTCCTTCGGAGAACTTGTTGTGCGTGTGACCCAATAGGTTCCTGGTTATGTTGGCCGTCCGTAATTAACCATTAATTACGGAACGATCATGAGTGACACCTAGTAGTATATCATGATTCCCAATTGATCGAAAAATCAACGATTGATTCCAGAACATTTTCTAAACCCTTCAGCAGCTAAAATGAATCGTGCCACGTTCTTTTCACCGTCTTATACCCGCTTGGTTCAGGACATGGTCTATGTGTCGGTCCCCACTAGGCTGACTACGTCACACCTAGCCCAAGCTGCTTTCTTGTCCTGTGGATTCAAGTTACTTGTACATGTGTCCAAGAGTCTCGTACTCTTAACATGTAATGCTTTGGCCAAAGACTTTTAGTAACAATCCTGACAAGCGGCCGCAAGGTATACGTCTCCTTTTCAAGGAGCGGTGAATCCTCTGTGGGTTATTCAAACACCTTCGGACACTTCGATTTATACCCAATCATCTCGGGTCCACACCTCCTCGGAGATGCTTACTTAAGATGTCAAAGTATAAGTCTCCATGACCAAGATGACTTGAATACCGCAAGTCAAAGGAAACTCGCACTTAAGCTGCATTGAGATCTTCATTGACATATGAATCGAACCATATGAAGTCTCATGGCAGGTCACTCCAATGAACTGGTTACCTTTAACCAGCATCCATGTTTAACTCTCAACATCTAATGTTGACAGCAGTGAGGTCAACTGCTTGATTAACCAAGGAGTTCAAAACGTGCTAGTCTCGACAGAATCGATGACGTCCATGCTCATCAATTCCTTGACTAGGGATAATTTCAATACACTGATAATTGCACATGTAGAGATGCTCACGAGTTGTGATCCAATCACAAATTCTCTCATGCTATGAATCGTATTGCGGACATTCAGTATTCGAGTTTAAGATCCGATCAAACACATATGGAATGTGCACTCAAATAGTGAATTGCTATTTATCTAATAAATAGTATAACCGTAAGGCGATTGCCTTAGGACAACTCTCAAATCTAACACATTCAAAGGATTTGCTGCTTACAAGAGGAGTGATCTATTGAAACATAATCTTTGTGTAGTTTGAATTAATTAATCTTTTAGAGCATGCATGGTTTAGAAAATTCAATTTAGTACTCATTCTATGCAAAAGACGATTAGAAGTATCTCACATTATTCAATATTTTATCATAATTTTGGTCAAGGAAATATATTTTCCTTAGTGTATATATGTGAATGATATTTCTGAAACCAGTGATAACTAAGATCACTCTTTAGTACTTTCTTAGCATAGAGGTAACTCGCTAGATCTAGTTAAGCATTTGATGGATGAATTGAATTAAGGTAAAAAAATTAAATAAAACTATATATATTGTGATAATCAAATATATACCAAATTGGAAATCTTAATATAAATATAGGAAATTATTTATATGCAATATTATTGACATGGTAAGTCTTGCCCGGGCTCGATGTGACAGGGTAGGTCAACAGATAGTCCAGCCTTGCCGGTCTCGGGGTCCACGGTCAACGTTGCCTTAGGAACCCAGGCTTGGTTATTCGGAAGACGGTCCATCCGATCCATCCAGATAAACCCGCTTACCTGGCCTGTTGGGTCTAGCAATCCGCTTACCCGGTTAAGCGCGGCAAAGGCCAATCCCGGGTAAACTTTCCCTTCTAGTACCAGCACAGAGGTCCTTTGTTGATCAGTCTACCTAGCCTACCCATACTCATTGACTTACTTGACCTGCACGGGCATTTACTTTGTTTACCCGGCTAAACCTGATTACTGTCAGTCCCGGGTATTCGTATCATTACCAGGTCATTGCCCGGGTTATCCATCGCTTAGCCTGTCCTGACTTGCTCAGTTTGCTCAATCCATTCGGGCCATTCAGTCTGCCCGGCTTGCCCGTTATAGCACTTAGTTTACCCGGTTGATCCTCACCGTGGTTGGCCCCGGGTAACCTACCTTATCCTACCGTCAGCAATCAGCTCACTCGAACTACTCAGTCTACTTGGTCTACTCGACCATCCAGTTTACTCAACCTACCCGGATAATCCCGGCCATCGCCAGTCCTGGGCATCCCCTCCCACTCCGACATCAATCCCGGCTCAAGTCCTCTAGCTAACAGACAAATGTAACGCAAGCAATCAAGCGTGTGAACTGCCGTACAGGGGGAAAGGCTATAGTCATGTCTTCACGCCTCACCTCGTCACTGTTATCATTTTTCTACTTACAGCTAAGCGACAAAGGTGACGTACAACATCGCGCCGTAGAGCAGTTATAGGCGTATCGCCCCTATTTCCTAGATGCCACCCTACTAGCGCAGGTGTCAGCCACGTCCAGGTTCTGTTCCCCCAGATACTGTCATAGTCTACTCCTTTGGCAGATGGAATATTCGCCTCGTAGGTATATCAGTTCCCATACAGGTATCAGTTCGCTCTCTGGACTCTCGCATTCTCACAACTACTACTGCTACTCTTTCTCCATCTTCATCGGAAACTGACTTGAACGTCGGAGTGGTCTGCCGAGACTCTCCGGCATCAGCTAATCTATTCGTTTGTGATGATCTCGCAGGTCTTCTTCCTACCAGGGCCTGCACAGGCTGAGGTGGCATCTCCTTGGCCGGTGGATTGACTGTCGTCGGTTTTTGGCCGAAACAATTATAAAAAAATGATAATCCCAGTAGCCACATCTCTGGGGGTGGTCGGCCCGGTCCCACGGAAGTTTCCCACCGACCACCAGGGTAAATCGGGAAGCGCATACGGCGGCCAATCCAGATGCCCAGCATCCTTTGATTGCGTTCCCCATTTGGAGGAAAATTCCTGCAAATACGCCGTAGCTAGGGATCGAACCGCGGGTCCCTGAGTTACAATCCGGATGTCCTACCGTTGCACCATTGCCCCGGGGACTAAACTGTAGTGGGTAAACTTTTTATAGTGACCGACCCCATCGCCGAAACGACCCATATCAGAAAACCCCCTAAGGGATTTTTTGGAGGCACGGTACCACTAGGTTGATAAGAGCATACTGCCGAAACAGCACTTTAGCCGAGCTAACACATGAATCGCACAACACCTCAGTCAACAAATATATGTTGCTAAGAGGATTCGAACTCGAAACCTCAAGCAACAGGTGTCTCCATGCTTACCACTTGGGATAAGACACTTCAACGGCCGGAACAATTATAAACTATATATGTAGTATTACAATGATGAATAATGCATGTACACAAGTAGAAGAGTTTGTGTAGGGGAATTAACTCTAATATTTGTTTTCCTACTTACAATGAATTTATAAAACCCTAATGGCTTGTTTGGGAGGAGGTGAGGGAAGGGGAAGGAAGGGTAAATAAGGGGAAGGGAATTTGTAACCTTGTTTGTAAAGAAGTGAGAGAAGGAGAGAGAAGGGGAAGGAAGGGTAAGCTTTCCCCTTGCATGCCCCATAAATAGACATAATTCCTTACACTCCGATTTGGGGTGTAAGGAAGGGGAAGGAAATGTTAAAACATATTTATTTCAATTTTACCCTTATATTAAAATATTAATTATTAAAATAACTTATCTATTAGATTTTTGCATCGTTGTTCCTCGTCACATAACGTAGTCGTCACAGAATCTCATCACTCGCACTCCTCGATATCGACCTTCGTCGTAAATTTTTACATCAGTAAATTTTTATAAAAATATATATAAAAATGTTGATTTATCTTTTATCGTACCAAAGTGTACAAATTCTGTATTTCGTATATTTTTTATATATCTACTTATTATTTTAAAATTTTTTTATTTATTTAAGTTGTAAATATTAATTTTTGTTAATCTTATAAACTATATATATTTTTTCACATATAGATTTATTTTAAAAAATAAAGTTATTTTTATAATTTTATATATTTAGTTTATAATTTCGATTGACGAACTCATTGGACGAATAGTTATAAGGCATTAGATAAAATAAAATACCTAACGAATAATTATTTTTAAATTATTGTAGATCTATTTTAACAAGTAAGGATATTTTTATAATTTTATATATTTAACCTTCATTTCCTTCCCCTTCCTCCCAAACAAGGTAACACATGTTACGTTAATGAACCTTCCCTTCTTCCCAAACAAGAAAAATATAAATACTTCTCTTCCCCTTCCTTTCCTTCCCTTCCCCTTCCTTCCCCTTCCGTTAATGAACCTTCCCTCACCCTATCCAAACAGAGTGTAAATGTGATTTACAGCCATTAATAAGAAGCTAGCCCCTTGGCCCGATGTGATTAGGGGTCCAGTAAACTTCTGCTTGATGACTGAAATAATGAATGCCTTTGATTAATAAAGGATTGTACTTGTCCCTCGGCAAGGATTTCCTAAAGAACTCAGAGAGGAGTACGTTGGCACCTTCCCTGTTAGCTCGCCAACCTATGAAACTATGCATGCACATCCAGTGACAAGATGAGCATCCCAACTCAGACGTTAAGTGCATGTAGGACAGTGCTTGCTCTTCCACTGCTTTTACCTCCTCGGCCAGCTCAACATACTGCAAGAAAAGAAGCAACAAAAAAGGGGGGAAAAAAGAAAGAAAGAAAGAAAAGGAAGCCATGCCATGAGCTTTTTGCTCTTCTTTTTTTTTTTCTTTCGCATCCCATGGATTATTCTATTGTCTATTAGCCGCTGGTTACCACTAGATCGATTACACATATTCCCCATCCATGTCTTAAGCAGCTTTAACTCTGGAACTTAAGACTGGTCAGAATGCAGTTCTTATGAAACAAGCAGCAGTACTGCCCAAAGTGAAACAAAAGCAAAAGTTAGCATGCATTGAATCAAATCCAAAGGCTAGCGATCGAGCTAGCGAGGAACAAGAAGCTAGCTAGATACTGTTAGTTTAATTCCAACACATCTTTTGTTACATTTCTACTGCAACATTTGCTGGCCCTTGTTTCAGTTGCTCCTCCGATCCTTCAAGCAAGATATAATATACTAGCTCGTCCTTTCTCTTAATTTCATCAAAGCAACTGCTAAAGATTCTTGTCAACTTCTTGAAGAATCTTGAGATGATTTTAATTTGTGTGATGGAAGCTTCACCACCTTGTAATAATAAACTTGATAAAGATCACAACTTTGGACTAATGCTGTACGTACGTGTGTTAACAGTCGATGGCCCAATGGAAACATGCATTCATGAGGACCATGTGTGTGTATATATTCTCTAATCCATCTCTCATACTCTGTAAGTTTCCATGCTTCAGTCATTGGTCCTCAGCCCTCATATTCTACCTGAAGGTCTTCCTGACTTCCCAGCTCTCCTGAAGAAAAAAAAAGGTGGTCAGACTGACAACATTTGATGAGGCATGCTTGGATTCAGGTGACAACATTTTATTATTTTATTTTATTGGGAATAATTGATTGGCTCTGAGATAGAATCACTAAGCACTTTTTTTCTCAGTTGGGACCCCATCGAGTTCATTCATGCTGCACGATGGACACTTGCATGCAGGGCTAAGCATTCTCTACTTGCCTCTTCAATTACGATATATATGATGATGCAGAAGTGACAGAGGCATGCACCAAGGGCAAATCAGAACCTGTGACCTCTCCTATGTGTGCAATGTCTTTTGTTCTCTTCTTTTTTCTCATTGTAGTTTTCATTGTTAATATATGGACAACTTGAACAGAAGCATTTACAGGTATGAAAGTGATCACGAGTTCAAAACACTTGAAGCATTCTGTTAAATAAACAAAGTACCTGTTATGAATGGGATCAGGCCCATTAGGAACTCTTCTCTTGCTACTGTAGAAAGGATCCAAGTTCTGGTGACCTGGCCTTGATATTGATGAGGCCACAGCAGGAACAGCCACTTGTGGTGCAACTCTTGCCCCTGCACACTGTGCTTCCATGGACACCACCAGAGCCATCCAGAACAAGAATGCCAAGGCAGTGCACGATTCTCTCCCCATCTCTGCTACCAACTTAAGCACCCTCTCAAGCCCCCTCTTTATCCTAATGAGCCTGAAGGAGGAACAAAGCAGTGGAAATTCTTATACCGAGTGATTCCTTTGCCCTCTTTTTCTGCTTTAGTATCTTTTACTTTTATCTTTGGCGAGTTTGGAAGCGATCCTGTTGTGCTTTTGTGGGACTGTGGAGGGGACAGAACAAAAGCAAACAAGCAAGCAGGTTCCGAACGTGAAGTGTTGATTTGGAGCTCCTTTGCTTTGGGATGCCACATTGATCGATGCATGCATGCTCACATAATCCACACTGTTGCAGTAGGATTCCTTGCCCCTGTCCTTATCTTGCTTTAGTTAAGGAACTGCTGCTCATCAAAATCTACTTCTCTTTTTCTGGTTACTTTCACGTAAGGCCTCTTTACTGGTTGCACATTCTTTCCAGTTGTGACCATGCTGGCCTTTGAATAGAATCTCACTACAAGAAAAACAGTCATAGACATCGGTGGAAAACCGATGTCTATGAGAAAATCGACCGATGTCTATGAAGGCGATGTAAAAGGTCTGACATTTTAGACATCGGTTTTTAACCGATGTAATATAACTCAACGACATCGGTTTGTAACCGATGTAGTACCGATGTAGTATCACTCAAAGACATCGGTTATGCAACGGTATAAAACCGATGTAATATCTGTTTAACATCAATTTTAACAACGGTTTTCGACCGATGTAATATCACTTAACGACAACGCTTCCAAACCGATGTCATTGAATTTAAAACTGTTGTAATAACACTTATTTTTTTAATGTTGTTTGTAAATTATGATCGAGCAAGAGTACAAAAATATTATAAATTCACCCAACAAATCATAAATAGCAAAGCACCGATATATTTAATCACCTCAATATTTACAAATAACCAAAAGTAACTAACACAAATATTTCTTCTTACAATATATTACACATTCCCTCAGCGTTTTCATCCCCAGAAGGATCACCTTCAGCCCCATCGTCCTCTTCCTGGTCTTCGCCATCTTGTTCATCATCATCCTCTTTGTCCTCATCTGAATCACCATCATCCTTGTTCTCTGTCACAACTTCATTCTTGCTCTTTCGAAGTAGCCTAGCTTCAAAGAAACGAAACTAAGATTATTCACTGGTACCATATCATTGAAGTGTGCCTACAACCAAGAAATAATGAACAGGAAAGTCAGTAAATTATGTAAAATATCAATAAAAATACTTAAAATGTTCACTTGGACTATGCTTGCTGAGTTTTATCACAGATCTATCCATGTATTCATACAACCACAGACAAGTATGACTACAGCAGTACAGAAGAAATGAGGTGCAACCTGCATTCATAGAGAAAAACATACTCTGATGATGATGTATCAATACCTAAACAAAATAACTACTGATATTAAGACTTCCTCTTGACCAGCAACAAATCTTGCCAGTAAATCCACATAACGAACAGAGAAACATTAATGAGAATAATGACTAACCTACTGCAATATAAAATATGAGCTAATAATTACAAGTACCTACAGCTTACTGTGTCTGAAAAACAAACCATACATGTTATTTCAAGGTTTAATGAAAGGCATTTCATAGTGCATTAATGACCTGATGGTAACTTGGATTTTGAGTTATTCAAATCTGCCTGTTTTGACCGGAGCTTTTGCATATCCTTTTCCACTTGTTGCATATCCTTCCCTTAATGATGGAACATGCCCTAGAAAATTTCAAGCATTGTTAATAGAGGTTACAGAAGAGGATATTATATATACAAAAATCTACTCCAAAGATAGTCGAATGTCACTGAGTAGTCAGAGTAATAGAAATGAAATAAAACTAGTATTTCTATTCTCCCGCATATAACTAGATATCACAAATGTATATATACCTCAGTGGATTTCAAATCAACTGTGGTGATGGGCTCAGCACCCTGACTTGTCATCCCAACAGAATCTGACATTGGATCAGCAAACACTTGGATTCAACAACTCAAGACAACTAAAAGAGGGAAAAGAAAAAGAAACTTAATTATCCTCACCTCAGAAAGAGTTGAAGGCAAGAAAAAATTCAATAAGACAACTCTATATTAACTAAACCAAAAGCAAAAGGAAACAAGGTAGACAGAAGGAGACAAACTGACTAGAATAAATGAAACTATGTAGGAGGAAAAAATGGAAAAGTAAAACAAGGATGTATTTGTTCTTCACTGTCAGCACTACTCAATTCATGCAAATTTTTCAATTCATTTTCAGTTCACTAACAAAAGTGAGGAAGAAATTGAGACTGGACTGAAAATTGGATTAATAACCAAGAGTCACCTTCAATTCAACCTCACCAAAACTAACCTGCAGAAAATTGCCTGTATATGATATCTGCATAATAGCAAAGAGAAACACGAGATAAACAAGATAAGCAAAAGCATTTAGATAGAGGAAAACATAAGATGCACATATGCTACTGTGAAAAAAAAACAATTAACAAAATTACCGAGCAGCTCGCGAAACGCAACAGATATGCTCCACTAGAAAATAAAAAAAATATAGATGTGATCAGAGAAACCCTAGCAAATTTTTTTAGAAATGGAGAGAAACACAAGAGATCTCATGTTTTAAGAGTTGAGCGTGCGATCCTCCTTCTGCCGCTGTTTGGCTTCCCCTCACCAAAGCCTCTTCTGCTTCAGCGCCTGCAAAATCGAAGAATTGGGGCAGGAGAGCGAAGAACCTCCCACGGTGCCTCCGTGGTGGAAGCCTTACCCGCCGACGTCCAACAAGTCTAAGGATTCCGGAACCGACCAGGAAACAGGAAAGCACCACGCACTTGTCCACACCCCATCGTCGGCGCCGCACCAAGCTTTCACGGGTTTGGGAAGGGGGGTAGGGCAGGGGATCGAGCGCTATGTCGCTATCTGAAGGAGGGAGGGCTGGATTTAATTTCAAGTTTGCCATCGTATTTGAAAAGGGAATTTAGAACAATTAATCTGAGCAAATATAAGTAATTAAGAGAAAACACTCCATCTAACGTTTAATTCTTCGATGATATTTATTTATTTAATATAATATAAAAATATTAATATAATATGTAATGGATTTTATATTTTTTGATATATATTAAAAATTAATATTGATGTCCATATAGATTTAATTTAAAATTTATTTAGAAAATGGAATATGAGGAATAAGCTGATGAGAAAAAATATATAATTTTTTTAATTGATAAGAGTAATTGGTTAATTATAAAATTAATCATATGATATTTATAAACATACAACTATTTGTTGTATACAACGGTTTTAAAACCGTTGTTGTAGCACCAATATACAACGGTTTTAAATTGTTATTATAGCTTTCAAAACCGTTGTTGAAAGCGCAAATAGACATCGGTTTTAAATTGTTGTTATAGCTTCCAAAACCGTTGTTGAAACCGTAAATAGACAACGGTTTTCAAACTGTTGTCGTAGTCTTCAAAAACCGTTGTTGTAGGCGGACATAGACAACAGTTTTGAAACCGTTGTTGTATCCTCCAAAAATCGTTGTCGTAGTCTCCCATCAACCTCTCAAAGACATCGGTTTTTCTTAAAACCGTTGTAAAAAAGTAAAAGACATCGGTTTTGTCATAAAACCGATGTCTTTTGAGTGTTGTTAAAGACCGATTTTCTTGTAGTGAGTCGCATCACCATCTTCGGTATTAGTCGACAATCGGTAAAAGTTGATACGAGAGAAAAACCTAATTTCGAAAAAAAACACGCAACAACGTTTGTCGCAACTATTTTATAGAGTTTTCTAACTATCACCGATAATCGTATTTCCGGTGTAGTTTTCAGTGGTCGTCAACCTTTAACCATCAGTTTGAGGCAAATAGTTGGAACATTTCCAACGAAGATGGAATAATTTTACTGAGATAGCTTCACAAGTTTTTAATGGTAATCCTCGACTGCAATCTGACAGCTATTCCGGTTAGACCCGACCACGGGCCGGGTCCAGCCTGGACCCGGCCCGGACCCGGACCGGGTCAACGGGCCGGTTGGCCCGTTGACCCGGTTAGCCGGGCCAAACCGTAACCGGCCCGCAGGATGCCGGGCCGGTTAAGGTTCAGGCTACCTTGAACCGAGGTTCAACCGGTTTGAATCGCCGGTTTAAGGTTTTAAATTTTTTTTTTTTTGGGGTAGCCGTTGGAACCAGCGGTTCCAACGGCTCCGAACCGCCGGTTAACGGAGCCGTTGGAGGCTTTTTTTTCTTTTTTTTTTTGAAAATTTTTTTTTCAACGGATGAGATCATTTGACCGTTTTTTGATCTATGGCTATGATTTAGTATCCGTTATGATCCAAATTCTATAAATAGGGAGCTCATTTCATCATTTTTCACACACTTCTCTACTCTCTAACTCTCATTCTCAACTTCGTAAGTTCGCGTTCTTCGTTTCCGAGCTCCGACTCCATCTTTCGACTACAATGGAAGGAGGCCGCGGTGGAAGTTCTTTACATCGATCTCGAAGGGGGAAAGAAATAGTGCACGAGGATCCCATCATCCAATCCACCGACGATGAGATCGAGGCCCCCAACACCTTCCGACGCCCGAAACACAAGGAAGTAATGATGCAATTACTTCTAAGGTTCGGGAACCTCCTCCTCTTAAATCTACTATTTTTACAAAACATTTTGAGAAAGTCACTCTTCCATCGGGAGAAATGCGTGCAAAATGCAAGCATTGTAATGCTTCCTACAAATTCCAAGCCGGCGGTGGCTATGGGTCGTTAAAATGACATGTAGAAACGAAGCACCCAACAGAATATGGACTTGACTTATCTCAAACACAATTATCTAGATTTTCTATCGGTAGTAGTACTGATTCTGGTTTATTTTTATATTCTGATAATAAATTAAGAGAATCATTAGCTAAATTTGTTTCCGTAGAACATTTGTCTTTTAGTTTTGGATCTAAATGCACATTTGAAGATTTTTGTAAAGAATCTCTTAATCCTAGTGCTAAACGTGTTCCTAGGACTACACTTACCCGTACAATTAAAAAATTAGTAAAACAAGGAAAAAAAATTTAATTGATGAATTTAGTAAATTAAATAATAAAGTTTCTTTATGTGCCGATATTTGGAGCGATCATTGGCAAACTCATTCCTATATGGGTGTGACTTGCCATTGGATTGATAGCTCTTGGATCCTCCAAAAACGGTTGATAGCTTATAGAGTTTTTGATGAATCACATACTGCTCATAACATTGCACAATTATTATGTTTAATTTTAGAAGAATATGGATTAACTCATAAAATTTTTTCAATATCATTAGATAATGCTAGTTCTAATACCGCTTCTATAGATGAATTAAAATTTGTTTGTCAACCTGTTATTGGTGGTTTATTTTTTCATATTCGTTGTGTTTGTCATGTTTTAAATTTATGTGTTCAAGATGGATTAAGACTTTTAGAAAATTATATTAAACCAATTAGAATTGCAATTTCTTATTTATGGTCTCATCCATCTATGATGAAACAATGGGGTAGATTTTGTAGAGCTAATGGAATGAGACCTAAAAAATTTTCACGTGATGTACCAACACGTTGGAATTCTACATATCAATTATTACAAGATTCATTTCAATATAAAGATTTATTATGTTTATTTTTTACAGAAAATAGTAATACTAATATATATTTATTTTCACAACAATGGAATATTTGTAGTAGTATTTGTGAAATTTTAAAAGTTTTTAATGATGCAATCGAACAACTTTCCGGTGTTTATTATCCTACTGCTCATTTAGTTTTAGTGAATTTTTGTAGTATAGTATTAATTTTAAATGAACATATTAATAATGAAGCTTTAACTTCTTTTTAATTCTTGAAATTTATTTAGTTGCATTTGCTTTAGATCCTAGATTTAAATTAGAAGTTTTACAAGAAATGCTAACTTTATATTATGACGCTTTAATTCCTGTTAAAGATTCTTCTTCTCCTAATCCCGCTAATATTATATATATTATTAGAAATTATTTATCTGATATTTATAATCAATATTATGTTAAATATGGAACACAAACTAATATTTCTGAAACACAACAACAAACTACTAATGTTAATTTAAAACTTTCAAAAGCACAACTTTTATTAAAAGAACGGACGAAACGTCCACGAGGATCCTCAAGTTCCACACAGGAACTTGAGAATTATTTTACCACTTCTTTTGATTTTAATGAAGCAGACAGCGAAGATTTCGATATTTTAAAGTGGTGGTCACATAAGGCTTCAGGTTTTCCCGTTCTCTCGGTAATTGCAAAAGAAATTTTAGCATGTCCAGTGTCAACTGTTGCTGTGGAGCAGAAATTCAGTGCCGGCGGCAACATATTAGATGAACGACGATCAACTATGTCTCCCGACTCATTGGAAGCCCAAGCATTACTCGACGATTGGACCAGAGCCGAGAAGAGAATCCAAGGAATGCAACTTTCAGAAGACGATGTCGAAGAATTTGATATGGAAGGAACGAATACGACGGGAGGAACGGGAGGAAAGGAAATGGAAGTGAGTGAATGAGTGATGTAAAAGGATAAAAATGTAAAAGAACTACGTGGGCTTTGATTCCCCTATACCCTAAGGGGATACGTAGGCAACTTAATAAGTGCAAGCCCTTTTTTCAATAAAATTTAAATTTTAAATTGTTGGAACAGGAGATTCCTGTCGTGCACCCCAGTTCACTGTGTGGGTGTCTAGGGATGTTGAGTGCAGACAGTGATATTTTTTCCACTCCCCATGCACGTGTAGTGGTCTGTTGTTGGAGTGTGTGCAGTTGTCCTATCGTGCGCCCTAGTTCATTGTATAGGTGTCTGGGGTGGCGAGCCGACAGCGACCATGCATATTGCCATTGATATGTGTTGCATGTGGTTGTTACATTTGTATGTTATATGATTATTGCATTTGTGTGATATGACATGCATTATTCTCATATTGTATGATACCTGTTATTTATACATAGTATATTGACATTGTCCTTAAGTATCATATTAAGACTGTATACCTTTGATATCCATGTTGATATATATGTTGTGCGCTTCCATTCTAATATCTACTGAGTATTTTATACTCACCACTCAGACCCTGAGGTTTTTCTGTCTCCTCAGATAGCAGATAAAGACGTTGTTTGAAGCTTAGAGCGGTCTGTCAGACTACCCACATCTTACAGCAGGAGTTTGATTTTCTTTGAGTGGTTTCGGTTTGTATTTGGATGTGTGGCTTTTGGACTTATGCTTGTATACGTGGATTTTATCGTTGTATTAATTCCGCTCGCGCAGTTTCCCTTTTCGTAGTCTAGTGGAGTTTATTGTCGGTTGTTATTGTGGTTGTACCTCGTTGGTTTGTTGTTGTGGTATTTTTACATGCATGTGTTGTACTAGTAAGTGGTTGTGTCTGCCTTTATTCTTATAGTTTGGTTACTTGTAGTATGTGGTTGAGGCCGTGTGGATCCTATGTTTAAATGTATTAGGGAAAGTTGAATTATTATAGGGGAGATGCTGTCGAAATTTTTCAGACAGCCGTATCACGGAACGTGACAAATCTAAAATTAAATCCCCAATGTTAATTTTTTTTTAAAAAATTAAAAATTTAAAAATAAATTAAAAAATTCAAATTAAAATTTTAAAATAAATTTAAATTTTAAAATTCAAAAATAAATTTAAAAAATTATAAATAAAGTTAATTAAACATTCAAAAATAAATTAATAATTTAAAAATAAGTTAATAATTCAAACAAATACAATTAAAAAGCTATGAACTTAATTATAATAAAATACTCATAATTATGAAACTAACTGAAAATATTACCTAATAAAATAAAATTTTAATAAAATAAAATTTTAATAAAATTCAAAATGTGTCAAAGTGGGTTGACACATTCGTGGATCCACACGAAATGTATCTAAGAATCTAATACATTATTAGAAATCTAATATTGCTTGACTTGATTAACTCATGCATATCTACCATGTATAATATATACTTTATTTCATATGCACATAAATGTCATATCATCATGTTTATTTATTGCTTAATCTAGAATAGTTAGTTAAGGATACATGAATGTTTGATACTTGTTCAACATTATACCAGAGTGGAGCAAGATGATAGTATGTCAGGGAAACTTAGTCTAGATAGTCAAGTGGGATAAAGAGTACCTTGTTTAGCCTGTTTAGCTAAGTCGACCTAATTAAAGCTACCTTGCTACATCCTAGACTAATTAGACAAGGATTTTTTAAAAAGTTGATTAAGGTCATAATTTCTTAAAAAGACTTTGTCTAAAAAAGTAATCGTTGTTCCGATAACTAATAGTCACGTCCATTGCAACCTAGTAAAAACACAAACAGTTGGGATCTCACTTGTTTTTTCGTTGACTCCATTCGATGGTTGTGGTAGCAGCTGCTTGGTGAACAATGTATACCTACGTGGCAATTGTAGATGCTTTGGAATATGAAGCGGTAGATCGAACGACCAAAACCAAACATGTGCACTATAGAGCTGAACCTCGAGTGCCAAGTTGACTGACATCGACGTTATTAATGCGTAAGATAGATTGGTAGGTAAGGCGGCAGATATGACCAGGATGCATGTCAAGCATGTGCCAAGGATATGAGAAGAAGAAAAACACCTCGAGCGGGCAATGAAAGGGGGGCATATGATGTACCCATGCCTCTTGGCTTCTCGCGTGGAATCAATGTGAGGACCTTCGACAACAAGCATTCAACCTCAGTCATATGACCTAGTCAAATATTTAAACTACATCAATTGACCACGAACATCAATATCCAATTATATCCTTACTCCAGCTCATATATATATATATATATATATATATATATATATATATATATATATATATATATATATATATATATATATATATATACGACACACACACACACACACACACACACACACACACATATATATATATATATATATATATCGTCGTCCGACCATCGCCGACCGTCGATGCTCGCTCTCATACTCTAGTAATTGTCAAAACTTGGTATAGTCCTCACAACTGTGATATCACTCCTCTCCCCGATCGAGATGACTTATCCTATTTTAGTACAATCCTCACAACCATGAGATTGCTCCTCTCCTTGGTTAGGGCAAGAATTGCCTTATACTTGGTACAATCCTCACGATTGAAGGATCGTTTCCCTCCCCAATTGGAATTGGATTTGCCCTATACTTGGTACAATTCTCACAACTAAGGGATCGCTCCTCTCTTTGATTGGGTTGGGATTTTCCCTATACTTTGTACAATCCTTATGACTATGGGATCACTCCTCTCTCAAGTCAGGATTGGACTTGACCTATTCTGGTACAATCCTCACAATCATAGGATCGTTCCTCTCCTTGGTTGGGACAGAATTTACCCTATATTGGTATGGTTCTCACAACTATGGGATCATTCCTCTCCTCGATCGGGGTGGGCCTTGCCCTATTCTAGTATAATCCTCACAATCGAGGGATCAAACTCCTCTCCTCGGTTGGGGAAGGATTGAACTTATGGTATTCTAGACATTTTTATTATTATTCCTAGCTGCGAGATTGAGTTCCTCTCCTTGGTCCAAGCTAAATGGACATCATGGTATTTTAGGCCCTCTTATGGTATTCTTGACCTTCCCTTGGAATTTTTGACATTCTTAGTATTATCCTCCGATTGAGGGACCAAACTCCTCTTCTCGATTGAGGCAAGATTGGATTTCTGATATTGTGGACATTCTTATTATTATTCCTGGCCATATGATCGATCTTCTATCTTGGTTTGAGCTAAATAAACATTATGATATTATGGACTTTCTTATGGTATTCTTGGCCTTCCCTTATAATTTTCGATATTCTAGACAACACTAGTGGCATGGACCAATGGGTGTCACCCTGGCACAATGGTCCACTCGTGCGGTTGGTCGATGGATGGTACCTCACTCATGTTGTCGTCCATGTAACCCACTCAAAGCTTGCGTGGGGTCTATGTGGATCTTCCACCTCTCTGGCTACATAAGGTTTCGTGAAGGTATGATTTTCTTCTCTTACATGAAGGCTAACATTCTTATTCAGTCTGCATGTCTCTTTCGAGCTCTTATGGTCTTTCATGCATGCACACAAGCCTTTCCTACTTAGCTCTCCCATTTTTATTTTGTCACCGACTTGACCATAAACAGAGGGGTAACACTGACAATGCCAACCCTTGTCTAACGTGCTTTGATTCGTAGGTTTCAAACACTTTCAGACAGTGAACACACCATAGGACTCACCTCGCCTATAAGTCACAAATGAAGGAGAGGAGGAATCCAACTTAGCACTTTTATAGAGATTACAATGGTGCAGTGCCAAGGATACCATCAATTGTGTTTTAGATTTACTGCATACAAGCCTTTCCTACTTAGCTCGTCGCCGAATGAAGCCAACCCCTGTCTAACATGCTTTGATTCGTAGGATCGTGAACACACCATAGGACTCTCGCCTATAGTCTCAAATGAAGGAGAGGAGGAACTTGAGCAATCAATTGTGTTTTAGATTTACTTGATAAGTGAATGAAGAAAAAAAATCGTCTATCTCAAGGTTAGTCCAACGAAAATAGTATTTTTAAAAATGAAATGTTTAGTTTATTAAATTGTTAAAAGAGCAATTTGAAGATAAAAATACTAAAAAATAATAAAATTAATGGATTTTGTTAAACTAATGCAAGAGTAATATAGTAAAATATTTTAAAATTATAAAGCAGATAACATTATTATATTTTTAAAAGTTAAGTTTTTTAACCCTGTAAAATTAAAATATTTAAAAAAAATCAAATTATGTCTTAATATACTAAGAACCTTTTGACAATTAAATTTATATATTTCAATAAAAATAAAAAATTTAAATTTATACAATAACAATATTGAAAAAATAATCTCATTATTTCTATCCTAAATAAAGATGATACTTTATATCGGTAAAAAAATAAAAAGAAAATAAATGTCAACATTTATAATGTCAATATTAATTATGCCCTAATCAAATAATTTTTTAATTAAAACATCTTACAATGTTTCATTAAATAATTTTGTTTAAGAAATAAGTTGTTTGATAAATAATGATATTTTAAGTAAAAAAGTAATAAAAAATACCATTATTTAATTGGTTTTATAGGTATTTAAAAAATAAATAAATTTATGAAATAGGAAACATTAATTTTGTAAAAAAACAATATTAAAGATTTTTAATTTATATAATAATATTATCGATGAGGAAGATTTATCTTATCATTTTATTCTAAATAGGAATTATTTCCCATCGCTTTCGTGGTTAAAATGAAAAAAAGTTTAATTTTAAAAATGTCAAAATAAAATAGGCCTAAATCAATTTTTTTACTTAAAATATCTAACTTTATTTTCATCAAACAGTGTAATTATTTACAAATTAATCAGTTTGAATTAAAAAATATAAATTAGTGTTTGTTGTTTTCTTTTCTTTTTTTTTTTTCCTAATTTAAAGATGACATTTTTTAAAACTATAAAATTAATGGATTTTAACTATTTGTTGAATGATCTTATTAAATTTTGATCAGATTCCCAAAATGTGCCCTAGGGAACTCTTTAGGATTGTGATAAAGATACTCCAAATTGCAACCAAAGATCGGAGCCGCCACCGCCGGAAGGTGGAGGCTGAGCGGCGCCGGAAGGAGGAGGCTGCGTCGATCGACCACTTCGACCGTTTGCCGGACTCCTTGGTCCTCGAAATCTTGAACTGCATCGGCGGCGCCAAGGTCTTGGGACGGTGCTGCGTCGTCTCCCGCCGCTTCCACGCCCTCGTCCCCCTCGTCCACAACATCATCTTTCCTACCGGCTTCACCTTCGCCGACGCCACTGTGTACGCTCTCAACTGCTTCCTTGGTTGCCACTACACCTCGGATATCGTCTCGCGGTGGCCGCAGTTGAATTCCTTCCTCGATAAGTTGGAGGAACACAACGGCGTCCATATCACATTCCCGGACTGCGAGTATTACATCAGCGACCGAGTAATTTATAAATGGAAGGTCGAGCTCCGACCATCCCTCTCTCGGGTGGTCGTCTTCGCCGCCACTTCGCCGCTCCCTTCTCGGGATCCCATCCGATCATTCGATTCTTCCAATTTAACAGAATACCTGCAGGCTGCCAACGGAAATTACCGCAGGCAGAGGAAGCTGCTGATTGGCACTCCGCTGGCTGATGCCTGGAACTGGTGCAGCAGTCTCCAGCCAGTCATGACGGAATATCAGAAACTGCAAACCGTCATTGTGACGGACGCCGACGGGCAGAGGGTGCTGATCGTGGACCGGGAGTGGGTGCTTGAAGCAGTGCCGAAGTCACTGAGAGCTTGGCTGTGGCCCAAAAAGACGCGCGTGTGGTGCGCAGAGAAGCTGGAGCTGCCCTGCGGCACCGCGTACCGTGACGCGACGCTAATGGTTAGCATCACCAACGCAGATGTTCCAACGGCTGAGCTCCCGGAAGACCATGACTGGATCTGCGATGGGTTCGGAGGGCCATACAAAGAAGCTATGAGGATGATGTTGCAGAGAGAGAGTGAGTTGCTAGTTTTGTGATCACCAATTTCCGCAGAATCTAGCAAAACAGATTATTTCTTTCATAAATCAAGTTAAAATTCTTTGCTTCGGCATGCAATGAAATAAAGACAAGGAGCTAGTCTATCTATTGCCATTGTTCTTTTCCTTTGTTGGAATAATAAACTAAAGTTGTATTCTTCTGCTAAAGGAAGTCATGTTCTCCTGGAAATGGAATGACAAGCAAGTTTTTTCATGTCTCTTGGAAATTATTAAACATATCATCACACCTGATGGTTCAGTTTGTTGCGAGAGAATTATTTGCAGTTTTCACGGTGATATAATCCCTATCATGATTTACATTGAAATTGTTTCTATAAATTGTAATAAAAAGATGGAATTCAGCATCTACAGCGACGGGAGAGTATTATTCTGTAGCAATATCCCCCGAGGGTCAGTTATTCCTTGTAAGTTCTGCAAAAAGGTTGGAATCCACCAACCTAGCGGCCCCATATGCAGGTAAATCACGAGATCCATTTTCACAGGACACCAGATTGATGTTATTCGCAAATGGAGCCCTGCAATATGCCCTGACCAGCTGCGCCCGCCCGTGGGGGCCAGTTATTCCTTGTAAGTTGAACTTTGATGCAGAGGCTAGATTGTTATTATTAAAGATATCATCACACCTGCTGAAGTTCCTATCACGTCTTGTTTTGCGTTATGCAGAGGCTAATTGTGCCAACGCTTTGCTGAACAAGTGTTTGGCACAATTAACTTTATGATTTTGTTGTTATTTAATATTTAGATAGATACGGAAGGAAACCGAAAAAGATACTCTTTTTTTATTAATCATTACAAAAAAAGCGTCACATCCTACTTTTTAACACTGAGCTACTCCGATACTATCTTTACTAATCAACAATTACATTATTTTAATTTAATCAAAATTATTATCTATAAAAAATAATATTGATCAATTTAATTAAAATTATTCAAATTTTATCAAAATTAGTCTAACAAAATTAAAATTAATTAAATATGACGTCAACGTCAGCGTCAAAGGAAATAAAACGCCGCCATTTAATATGACGAACGCTTCCTTATTCAACTTCGCCTCCTCTGCTTCCTCCGCTGCCTCCCCGTTCCTTACCACGCTACCACCATCGTCTCCGTTTCCGGCCTCCTCTTCCTTTTTTCTTTACTTCAGCTCGTCACCGGATCGCTTCGTCCCCTGTCCGTTGCACCTCCGGCCATTCAGGTTGTGTCATAGATCGTTTCAAGCAATTTTTGTGGACACTATTTTTATTTTTTCGATATGTAAGGTGTTTTTCCATGGATATTGGGATAAGGAGGACAATTCCGATCCGTTTGTTAGGACTTTCCCGCAGTTTGTCTCTTCTTAGCCTTATTTTAAGAGTAAAAAGCATGAGATTTTTCAGGCTTGAAAGGATCATTGCTACCTTTTTCTAGAAAATCCCAGATTAATTTAAGTTGTTTATGAATGAATGATATAAACAACTGTGATGCTGCAGCGGAGATAGTGGGAAGTGACTGGACTTGTGCCTGATGGTACTAGACAGGCGGGATTGAATGTCATTGACCAGACTTAAAGACCTTCATCATACTCGCGTTTAGGAAAACTTCTCCATCTACAATCTGTTGGAAACGACAGCTAAGGCGCCTTTCATCGTCCATGCACCTCGTAATTAACACGTTAAGACCTGTGAGCTTGTTGGGAGCCTGTGTTTGTCATGCACAAAATTGAAAATGTGGTCATTTTTTGCAAATGGAAAGAAACCTAGTATCGATATATTGTCTGCATGAGACTTCCCTGTTAGTATGACCGTCTATGAGGCTGTCTCTTATGCAGCAATGTAGAAAAACTTCAGCTTTGACTATTACCACTTAGTTCCCAATCGTGAATTTTGATTTGCTGTTGCTAATTCACAAATAATTTTAGTTGCTTAAAGGATTAAAGACTTTTTCTTTTTTTATGTTTAATAATTGTTAATTACTCCACATGTTTGAGTTAATTTGAGCCACGCATTAGTTTTTTTAGGGTGGACGTGGCGCTGCTTAATTTTTACTTTTATTTATTTTCTATATTAAATCACTCACTCTTATGCTGGATCATGTAATCGTCTGCAGATATGGATGTTGCTCAATCAGGCTTGTTTCCGTCACAGCGTTGTAAAACTGTGCACCTGGTTTGTTTTATCTATTATTGTTATATTTTTAGTTAATGTATTTGTTGTTGTTATGTTTTTAGTTAAAATATTTGTTAAAGTTGATTGACTAATCAATTACAATAAAAGCTCGCGATCTTATTGTGCATTGGTTTGATTTATATATCTGCTTATAGTTTTAGTTAATGTATTTGTTAAAGGTGATTCACTAACCAATTTCCAGGAAGCTTGAGCTCTTAGGAAAGAAATTTATGTACTTTTACTCTTAAATAATATTTTTGTAATTGAGTGGACATTTTGATGTTGATTCTTTACTATGGCATATGCATATCTAGGTTAGGCATGCACAAGGTATTCATAATGAGAAAGGTGAGAAGGACCACAGTGCATACATGTCTCCAGAGTTTTTTGATGCACACATTACGCCATCAGGATGGAATCAGGTATAATTGATGTTTTTCTCTGAATTATTTTTAAATCTATCAACATTGTAATTAAATCAAATGTTAATTTTTTGTAATAAATAGGACTAAATTCGAAAAAGAAGCTTGTTATCCATTCATATGAGGAATAGACTACATTCTTATTGGATTTATGGTCTTAGAATTTTTCAGTTTTCAACAGTGCGATAAAGCCTAATCCATACCTAGTTCATGTGGATTCATCAATAGTCGAGGTGCATGATAAAAAATTGTCACTCCTATGTGTAAAGGTGTGATTTTACAAATAATGATATTGGCTCGTAGTTTTGATTCTGAGGTCTATTATTGCTAACTAATAGTGTGATCTTCCAATATTTAGGTCTATTGCAGGTAATTATCCTAAATTGTTGATGTAAACAATGGTACAGAACTACAGATTCACATATGGCGTTAGGTTGAAAAATATTTATCGTAGATGACAAGAAGGTTCTCAATTAGTGAGCTCAACAATTTTATAAGATAGAAATATTTAACAAATATCCTCTTAAAGTGAAATAAAAAAAAGTTTGAAGTTCAAGAAAAACTGAAAATGACTTGTAATGATATTATATCTTACTGCTACTTTTCCAGAAACTCCAATCATATTCTTGCATGGTCACATTTATTTTTTTAACACTCTTTGTAATCATAGTTGATATTGCTTCTCAGTTATCTTATACTATCCTTACAGGTTGATAATCTTCGCAAACATGTAAAAGCGTGTGGTTTGTTTGGGAAAATTGAATTGGTCATTACGTCTCCATTATTGAGGTATATTCTGATGCATATTTTATTTTTTACTAATATCACTATCATCAAAGTCATCATTATACAAACTCAGACATTTATTCTATCAATAAAAAGTAATATTACCCATATATATTGAGATTACAGAATAACTAATTAATTCAAAAGTTAGGAATTTAGATAATTTCTAGGTAATTAAATTGAGTAAGATAATGATAAGGTAATTTGTTCCTAAACTAACACTTCACGTCAAACTGAAGCATAATATTTATCATAACCAATTTAGTACATAGAAAGCTAAAATGAGTTACAACATGTGTTTGGTCAAGACAAGGTTCGAACACTATTCTGTGCTAGTCAACATGAGCAAAATTTATCGTTTTGCTTGTTGATTGGCAAGTGAAACCTATTTGAGACCGCAATATGAAGAGAGGGAGTGAGGGCTAGGGGATGATTCTGTCCTTTTTTCCTATTTTCTCCAATCTTCTTCCCGTTCTCCTCTTCCTCCTTAATTCATTCCTCCTTGATGCTTCTAGAACCGCATGTTGTCTAGCCCGATATGCCATGGGAGGGGGGAGATTGTGTCACCATGGGAGAGGTGGTTTAGGCTAGGTTATGCAGAAGGAATATGATGAGGAGGGTTTCTAGTTGGTAGAGGACTTGTACATGTGAGAGAGGTGATGAGATATAGGTGAAAGGTGGGAAGTGTTAGGAGGCTCTGATACCACCTAGAATGCTTCTATATATTAGTTTATCAACAAACAAGAATATAATTCATGTATTTATAGGTTATAGAATAACTAACCAATCTAAAAATTAGGAACTTATACTTGGTAACATAATGACCAACTAATTAGACTTGGTAATATAATGGTTAGGTAATTTATCCCTATTATAGCAATTATCATCAAAGTGTTTTTGTCCCAACTATTTGGGGTCAATTGTATTTGACTTGTCGTTTTAAAAAGTGTGTTTTCTGCGAAATTTGCTGAATATGGCTCGCTTGTTAGATCAATCTGCTAGCATTCAGGAAACTGATAAGCTGTCATAGAATTTAGTGAAAAGTTATGAAGTGGAATTGGATGTTCAGTGAGCATGATTAACTTGATTTGTTGTCTAGGATCATAAAATGTCATGAATCAGTACTAACATGGGTGGTTTCTATCATTTTTGACATGATAGTTCAACCTCCTGATGCAAGTTTAAGGTTGCTTTAATGCTATCTTGGAAGCAAAATCTTGAGTCACATAAATAGCGTGTGCTAGGGTAATGCAGATAATACTGAACATCCTTATACCCTCATGTTTTGCATTGGGTACCTTTCTTTATGTCACTCAAATTGTTAGGTTAGCTGATCCTATCTCTTATGCTATTTGTCTGTAGGCCCACAATGAAATCAAGAAGGCAGTAAGGACCTAAGCAAGGGAAAACATGCATAGTTTGCCTTCGACTTAACTTTTTGGTCTTGATTGTTGATCTGTATGTTTGCATCTCATGTATATCTGGGTATATCCACATATTTTATCTGAGGGACAGGATATTCTTTCAATATTAGTTTTTGTGTGTGTGGAATGTACATATGGGATAGAAATATAAAGCCACGGAAGATTAGAAGAAGAGACTAAATGAATATTATCTTATAATTATCTAGTTTAGACGATCTCTAATGTATTCTACGGTCCAGTTATTACACTTTAGTAATTTTTTTTATAGGCAACAGTAAACTTTGTGTCTTAAGTTGTCTGTCACAACCTTACATGTACCAACATAGAAATATTTCTTTCCCACTCCCCTGTCTTCCTCGAAATCATAGACCAATTTTTTATAGTTATACTATATATCCTCAACTATTATTTTCTTTCTTTTGATTAATATTCATGTATTTGACAATTTGTTTTGATTTTGGCTATGACCTAAATGGTTTATTTGATCTACTAAGATTACAGGGTTTCATAAGAAAGAGATATTTTCCATTTTCTCATGAAATAATATTTATACTTTTTGGTCCACAAGATCTTTTTGACCCAGCTAGGATCAGTTGAACATGGTTAGGATTTAGGGTTTGTTTACCTTGGAGGATGGATAGAAGAGGGAAAAGGATCAACAGTGGGAAAGAAAAAGAAAGAAAGAGGGAGAGTCACTGGAAGGAAAGTGAGGATAGAGTAAGACGAGTAACTCAGAGCAGCCTAGCCATGAGTTCATGGTCAGTCCGTGGTGAGTTCTTGATCACAATTTGTGGCTAGTTCACATCTGTAACTCGCGTCGGCGGTCAGTTGGCAATGAGCTCATGTGTCCATTCTTGGCTTGCTGCAGACACCATTTTTGCTTGTGAGGAAAGTAAGGACGGATGGACAAAAAATTGGCCAAAATTGATGCCTAAACACATTTCGAATATGTCAATGCTCTAATTTTATGTCAAGTAAATGGAGGAAATGGAGGAAATTATCTTGACTCTTGTGCATTCCATCCTTTTCTTGATCAATTCTTTAAGATAATCAGGGCAGCATTAGGGATTATTCATTTTTGCTTAGTACATTTAGATAGTAGAAGATGTTTTATGCATCACATAAACAAATCAATGTTCTCTGTTATATATTTTTAATTACAATGACAATCTGATACAGGACAATGCAAACAGCAGTTGGAGTGTTTGGAGGTGAGAGTTATACTAACGGAGTGAATATACCTCCTTTGATGGTTGAAAACACAGGGCACAGTGGTCGACCTGCTATTTCCAGTTTGAATTGTCCACCTTTCATAGCAGTTGAACAATGTCGTGAACGCTTGGTATCCTCTTTTTTGCAGCTTCTATTTGTTAAAGGTTTAAAAATCAATTTGCATCAGTATTCTTATTGCCTACAGTTTTTTCAGTATCATACAGTTCATAACATTTGTGACACAAAGTGTTCATATATATATATATATATATATATATATATATATATATATATATATATATGTTTCATCCTCGTGTGCTTTTTTTTTTTTTTTTAATTTTTGAAGACCCTTCTGTTATATTAAATCTTTAATAGGCTGCACACCGCATGCATGCATTGCTGGTTATCAAAGTTTTTTATTTGTTTGTTACATTGAAATGATCACATTTAGTTCTATTCAAGGATTGAAATACCGTGCCGTGCTGTCTGAAACTGGTGGTTTTTACTGTTCCGACAAGGGACCGACACCGGCACAATACGTGCGACAATCTCGCGTGCATCATTGCCTATGTCACGCTTGCGAGACAGAAAGAATCAGAAACAGATAGAATTAATTAATGCGACAAAATAATTAACTCAACAAATGGAATCAATTAATGCGACAGAAGGAATCAATTCGATTTCTTTTGTCGATCGTGAGTACGATTAATAAAAAAATGTTATATTAACAGATGGAGACTTACTTGGAACCATTGGCCAAGACAATCGACAACGATTAGCGGCGATGACGAGAGATCAACAGTGGCGAGGAGGCGGTGGCAGCGAGGCTATGGCAAGATAGTAAGGCAGTGACCACACTTTGAATAGATATTGTTCCAGTCGGTACACCGTGGATGATCAAGCCATCGGTTCAACGAATTGCTAACGTGCACGCTCCTCGAAGATAGCTGACCGAGAAAGACAAAGACACCTGAAAAGCACTTAAAAAGAGAATTAGAATGACATCGAGAGTGGGTCCCGATAAGTCACTCCGACGCTCAAGTTAGGGTTTTGCATGAGGAAGGAGTTTAATGACTTGAAAAAATTAAGATTGATGTGTGCATACCTGTGCCTATAGGTATGGGTAACCTTTTATAGAGTTGATCTTCGAAATATTAGCGTTCGTTTAGGAAATATTCCAAGATACCCATTTCAGTTTTTTAGAAAGATTCTGAAATATTCATTTAAGAAATATTTTAAGATATTTTCCTTATTATTTTGGTAAAACGGTCTTAGAATTTCCTAATCTTAAAGATGAACCGACTTTATGACTTTATCCCGCATGACACATGGGGGTAATATATTTTCGCCATATCACAAGCATCCCCAATTAGTCTAGTCGAAGGAGGCGTAGTTCAACTGATTGGACTGTGCTGAGTTGTTATCGGGATACCTTGATAAGGTGTTATCGCTCCACCATATCACAAGCATTCTTAATTAGTCTAGTCGAAGGAGGCGTAGTCCGACTGACTTGATTATGTTAAGTTGTCGTCCGGATACCTTGATGAGGTAAAGTTGTGAGCTCAAGGCTCGGTGTTTTACGTGACTTAGGGCTCGGTGTTCCAAGTCTGTTGTAAGGCAAAGTTGTGAGCTCGGGGCTCGGTGTTCCGAGCCTGTCATAAGGCAAAGTCGCGAGCTCGAGGCTCGGTGTTTCGGGTCTATCGTAAGGCAAAGTCACTCGAGATTGGCCTTGGGGCTCGGTGTTTCGAGCCTCTCGTAAGGCAAAGTCGCAAGCTTGAGGCTCAAAACAACCTGTCGTAAGGTAAAGTTGCGAGCTCGGGGCTTGGTGTTCCGGGCCTGTCGTAAGGCAAAGTCGCGAGCTCGAGGCTCGGTGCTCTGGGTCGGCAAAGTCGTAAGCTCAAGTTGGTATTCCGAGCCTGTCGGGGTCGCAAACTCATGGTACTCGGTGTTTCAGGCTTGTCGTAAGGCAAAATCAAAATTACGAGCTCGGAGCTCGATGCTTCGGGCCTGTCATAAGGCAAAGTCACGAGTTCGGGTCTTGGTGCCCCGACCCTATCATAAGGTAAAGTCGCAAGTTCAGGGCTCGGTGTTTCGGGCCTGTCATAAGGCAAAGTCACGAGCTCGGGGCTCGGTGTTCCGGGCCTGTCGTAAGGTAAAGTCGCGAGCTCGGGGCTCAGGTTCCAGGCCTGTCGTAAAGCAAAGTCGCGAGCTCGGGGCTCCGTCGTAAGGCAAAGTCGTGAGCTCGGGGCTCGGTGTTCCGGGCTTGTCGTAAGGTAAAGTCGCCAGCTCGAAGCTCGGTGTTCCATTCCTGAGAGTTTTGAAGCACTTCAATATTAAATTTATGAAGCAATATTCTAAAGATTAATGACCCTATGAATGAATTAAGATAAATAGAGTTTAAGAAGATATCCTGATGATCCGGAGAGAGACTTATGCTAATGTTGAGGCTCTACTTCAATAATGGTAGGAATGACTCCTTGTCTGATGACATTTGCTAGAGAGTATATGTCTTGAGTCGACACCGTCGTAGTTGCAGTAATAGCCAAATTATTTTTTTTCTTCTAAAAAATTACTTTATTTAGATCTTGTCGGAAGCATTCTCTAATGTTCCTGCTTGAGATCACCTACGGATGAGTCACCAGTCTGAAGATGGTGAAGTCACGCAAGACCCGCAGACGGTGGAGCTCCTGTTAGGCATGAAATATTGCACATGCCCTTATGGCGGCGGTCTAGGGTAGAAGTGCGGACTCGTCTTGGAGGCTGGATTGATGGAGGGGTCGACCTCTAGCTAGGAAATCACAGATTTACTCGGGAGTAAAGCTAGTGGAGCACCGAGTGGGACTGAGTAGGCAGATTGACAACTGGGTTAGAGAAGGAGAGCTCGGGTGGTCACTGAGAGGAGAGCTTGGGCGGTGAGTAGAGATTCGGGCGGTAAGGGGAGAGCTCGGGCTTAGAGTGCGGGGCCTCGAGCTGAGCTAGCTGTGGGGTTAGGCACCGATCTGAGCTAGTCGGCTAAGAGATCGGGTCTTGCCTCTGTCGTGTCGTTGCCTTGGACCAGATCTTGACTTTATTGACCTAGGCGTATTAACCCATAACATGAGTCTCCCCACAAATTTAGTTGAAGGAGGCGTGAGTCAGATTGACTAAACTAATTCTTCAGCCCGAACTCAAGTTGATCATGAGTCAAGAAAGGCAACAACCAGTTGAAGCGGCATGACCGAGTTGACCGAGACAAGATGGTCGAGGACAGCGATAGTCGAGATGAGACTCGGGACAGAGATGACTGAGACGAGACTTGGGACAGAAATGACCAAGATGAGACGGGGACTCAGGCTGGTTGAGACGAGGCTCGAGACAGAGACGGTCGAGATGAGACTCGAGACCGAGATTGGCCGAGATGAAACTCAGGACAGAGATGACCGAGCCGAAACTCGGGACCAGGCTGGCCGAGACGAGCTCGGGACATAGGTGGCCGAGACGAGACTCGAGGCCAAGGCTGACCGAGATGAGACTCAGGTAGAGATGGCCGAGACGAGATTTGAGATTAGACTAGCCGAGATGAGGCTCGGGATAGAGAGGGTCGAGAGATTGTCGAGGTCGGGCTTGGGACCGAGATGGTCGAGACGAGATTCGAGACCTAAATGGTCGAAATGAGACTCGGGACAAGGCTGACAGAGACGAGACTCGAAAGGATGACTAAAACGAGACTCAGGACATGACCGAGAGACTAAGCTAGCTGAAACAAGACTCGAGACAAGGCTGGCAGAGACAAAATTGGGACAAGACTGGTTGATACGAGACTCGAGACAGACATGGTCGAGACGAGACTAAGGACCAGGTTGCCCAAGACGAGGCTCCACAGGTGGCAGAGATGGCCGACTAACCGAGACGAGACTCAAGGGGCAGAGAAGAGACTCAGGACAAGGCCGACCGAGATGAGACTCGGGACAGAGATGGTCGAGATGAGATTCGGGACCAGGCTGGTCGAGATGAGGCTTGGGACAGAGGCGGCAGACGACTCGAAATTGAGATTGTCGAGGCGAGGCTTGGGATCGAGACAAGACTCGAGACCGAGACTTGGGGCTTGGGATCAGACCGACGAGACGAGACTATCGAGACGAGACTCGGGACAGAGATGGTCAAGATGAGACTTGGGACTAGCTGATCGAGATAAGGCTCGAGACAGAGGCTGGCCGAGACAAGACTCGGGACAAAACTGGCCGAGATGAGACTCGGACAGAGATGATCGAGACGAGACTCGGGAATAAGTTGGCCGAGACGAGGCTCGGGACAGAGGTGGCCGAGACGAGACTCGGGACCAAACTAGCCGAGATGAGACTCGGGACAAGGCTGACAGAGATGAGATTCAGGACAAGGCTAGTTGAGACGAGACTCGGGACAGAGATGGCTAGACGAGACTCGGGATCAGGCTGGCCGAGACGAGACTTGAAGACAGAGATAGCCGATATGAGACTCGAGACCAGATTGCCGAGACGAGGCTCGGGACAGAGGTGGCCGAGACGAGACTCGGGATCAAGCTGACCAAGATGAGACTCGGGACAAGGCTGGCAGAGATGCGACTCAGGACAAGGCTGGCAAGACGAGACTCAGGACAAATATGGTCGAGACGAGACTCGAGATCAGGTTGGCCGAGACGAGACTCAAAACAAGGCGACCAAGACGAGGCTTGAGATCGAGATTGCCGAGACGAGACTCGAGACCAAGCTGGTCGAGACGAGACTCGGGACAGAGGTGATCAAGACTCGAAACTGAAATTACCAGGCAAGCTGACCGAGACGAGACTCGAGATAGGCAGGCTGGGACCAGGATGAGATGAGACTCAGGACAAGGCTGGCCAGAGACGAGACTCGGGACCAGGCTAGTTGAGACGAGACTCGGGACAAGGCTGACAGAGATGAAACTTGGGACAGAGATGGTTGAGACAAAGATGGTCTAGACGAGACTCGGGATTAGGCTGGCCGAGACGAGCCTCGGGACAGAGATGAGCCGAGACGAGACTCGGGACCAGACTAACCGAGATGAGACTCGGGACAAGGCCGGTCGAGACGAGACTCGGGACAGATGGTCGAGACGACACTCGATACCAGGCTGGTCGAGACAAGACTCAGGGACAGAGGCGGTCAAGATGAGACTCGGGACAAGGCTAATTGAGACGAGACTTGGGACAGATATGGCCGAGAGATGATCGAGGCTGTTGGCCGAAATGAGACTCGGGACAGAGACGGTCGTGACAAGACACCGTGGATATTGCACAGAAAGATATTAACAAGTCTAATAGGAATAGGAAGGAAATAAATTCTTAAATACTTAGCTTTTGATGGAGGAGGCTTTTTGCCACCGTTAGGAGGATCAAGGGGAAAAAATTCAGAAAGGGGTCGTAGCTTTACTTTCCGACGGAGCTGTGATTGTCATTAATTCTTTCAGTGTTAACCATTGTAGCGTCTCGTCTCAGTTTTTCCATAGATGACGTCAATTTATTCCGACCAATACACCGTGGATGATCAAGCCATCGGTTCATGAATTGCTGACGTGCATGCTCTTCATAGCTGTCTGAGAAAGATGAATAGACCTGAAAAATACTTAAAAAAGAGAATTAGAATGACATCGGGGGTGGATTCTAGCAAACCACTCCGACACTCAATTTAAGATTTTGTATGAGGAAAGAGTTTAATAACTTGGAGAAATTAGTGTTGATGTGTACGTACTTGTGCCCATAGATATGGACAATCTTTTATAGAGTTGATTTTCGAAATATTAGCGTCTGTTTAGAAAATATTCCGAGATACCCGTTTTAGTTTTTTAGAAAGATTTCGAAATATTCGTTTAAGAAATATTTTGAGATATTTTCCTTATTCTTCGAATGAAACGGTTTTAAGGTTTCCTAATTTTAAAGATGAACCGATTTTATAACTTTATCTTATATGACATGTGGGGATAATATATTTCCGTCATATCATGTATGATTTCAATTTGAGAGAGGATTAGAACTGATCGACGAAAACATCGACGGGAAGGGAAGAAGGCGGCGGAAGAAATCGTTATCAGTTAAAGTTATAATCAATGTTAGATCTATTATATGTTATATAAATTTTTTTTGTTAAACATATTAATTAAATTATTTATATAATTTCTAATCAATAATACTATATCAATTATAATGATAGATTATATAAATTAATAATTAATTAAATAAATTATTAATTAATTAATATAATTATAATATAAAATTTTATATTTTTTAAAATATAAAAAATCAAAATAAAAAAAATAAAAATATTCTAATTAAAATTTTAAATTCGTTTTAATAATTTATTTAAAATTTAAATTTAAATTATTTTTATAAATTATAAATAGATTAAAATATCAGAAAAATATTTAAAATATTTATAAATAATATTATAAATAATTCTAAAATTTCTAATTGTTAAAAAAAAATAAAATATATAAATATTTTAAATAAATTTTATTTTAAAATAGAATATAAACTATATATATAAATATATAAACTATAATATTTAAATTATAATTAAAAATTTTAAATTCATATTTATAATTTATTTAAAATTAAATTTTAAATTATTTTTATAAATTAAAAATATATTAAAATTTCAGAAAAATATTTGAAATAATTTTAACATTTCGAATTGTTAAAAAAAAATATTTTAAATAAATTTGATTTTAAAATGCATTATAAACTATATATATAAATATATAAACTATAATATTTAATACATATTATTCAGAATATTTATAGACTATAATTATATAAATATATATTATATAAATCAATAATTAATTAAATGAATAAATAATTAATTTATATAATTATTATATATAAATTAGGATCTTTATGTTAATTTATATAATTATTATAGATAATAATTTTTTTGTCTTAGAATCAATTTGAGATTTGGATCCATGAATATCAACATATTTAACTTTTTTACTTTAGGATTCTTGCTTTCTAAATATTTGAAATACATATTTTTGTTAATATGAATGTTTTTACCTGATCTGCGTCTAGGATATAGTTTAGATGATTCCTATCTTGTGCACTTCTGATTATTTTAAATTGAGAAAGTTGAATTGTTGGAACTTGGAGGTGGCTAGAGGGGGGGATTAAATAAAGAATCAATCAGCTAATTAACTAATTAATTGATTTAATGAGTGAATAGCCTTCTTTTCGAAATTAAGAGTTCTCTCCTACAAATCGGTTAGTACGCAGCGGAAAATATTGCAAACAAAAACGAAAACAAGAAGACACAGTGATATACGAGGTTCGGGGATAACTTGCCCCTACTCCTCGGCGTGTCCGTAAGGTGGACGAAACCTTGATCTTCGGTAGATCGAACCCCGGCGAAACCGGCTAAAACAATTTCCTCCTTCTCGGTGGAGTGACCTCTCCACAACAATCTCAATGATAAAATGTAAGTGCAGAGATTTAGAAAGAGCTGAGATTGAGGCTACTACAATATGAACTTACAGCACAAGCCTGCCTCAATCAGATAGGAAACTCAAACTTCCCGAGAGCAAGAACCTCGTTGCACCACCTCGGGCAGCAGAGCTTCAGTAAACACCACGGGAGCAGGAAACACAGGAGCAAGAGCAAGAAGACGCGCACTGCACTTAGGGTTTTTTGAATCTCAGCGTTAACCCCTCTTCTTCTTCATCTCTTGCTTTTAAGCTGCTTGCTTCAACGGCCTCTGAGTTCACTGCAGGATCAACCTGATCATCCTCTGCAGCTCAGACTTTGTCTTTGCCTGAAAACAAAGTGAAGCCAAGCTCGACAATCCTGCACAAGCTAAAGCAAACTCTTGACCTTTCTCATTCTTTATCAAATTCAAACTTCTCCTGCCAATTCACAGATGATTAGCAAAGCATATAAGAGATAAGAGATAGTCAGATAATCAGAAATCAGAGCAGTCGATCAGAATAAAGTATAATCGATCAAGCGATCGATCAAATATCGTAGGCCGTTTCTCACTAAAGCGTGTAATCGATCGACTGATCGATTACACAGGTTCTTAATCGATCGGCCGATCGATTAAGGAATGGTAATCGATCAGTTGATCGATTACCCAATCGATTAACTTCGGTTTCTTCACAAAGCGCGTAATCGATCACCCAATCGATTAAATTCGGTTCTGTGGAATTCCCCGAAATTCACAGAAGGTTCTGTAATCGATCACCTGATCGATTAAACTTTTAACTTTGATCACAGAATGTTCTGTAATCGATCATCTGGTCGATTAACCAAACTACCCTTGGTTAATCGACTTACTGATCGATTAAAACAAGTCAGACTTCAAGTCCTAAATCAAAACACGATCAGGTTAGCTTGGGTCTCACCCATGCCAACCACATTGGACTCTCTAGCCTATTCTGTTAACGATCCGGTCCAGAGGTAGATTATCGAATCTCCTCCAATCAAAATTCGGTGCAGAGAACGAGCTACCTAGAGCCCTCTCTTCATCCGGTCCACCTAGTCCGGAGAACGAGCTACCGAGCCCTCTCCGACTTCATCCGGTCCAGAGAACGAGCTACCGAGCCCTCTCTGACCTAGTCCGGAGAACGAGCTACCGAGCCCTCTCCGACTTCATCCGGTCCAGAGAACGAGCTACCGAGCCCTCTCTGACCTAGTCCGGAGAACGAGCTACCGAGCCCTCTCCGACTTCATCCGGTCCAGAGAACGAGCTACCGAGCCCTCTCTGACCTAGTCCGGAGAACGAGCTACCGAGCCCTCTCCGATCTCATTCTCTAATCGATCAATCTGAATATGAACTTAAATCGTTGTCAACATCAAAACAACAATCAGGACAAAACTGCATCAACAGCAAGTGTTCGTATTAATTCAATACAAGATGGTATTAGTCTTTTTTTCCTTCTATGGGACGAAAACGTGCAGTTGATATTGATCTATTGACATTCCCAGACCAAGCTAGCAAACAAACTAGGATTGATGATGCTTATATAAGAGAGAAGAAGAAATTAATCGGTCAAAGTATTGTTAACTTTTTTTATTTTAATCGTATTCCCCTTAATGCAGCAAACAACACATACTATCGTAGTATATCCAACATCCAAAAATTTGATCTTGGTATTCAATCTCCGACTGCATATGAAATTGTTGGTCCGTATTTAGATGGACAAGTGGAGGAGATCAAGACTTGGATTCTATTATGCAAAAAGCAATGGAGCTTATATGAGGTTATGTTGATGTGTGATGATTGGACAGGACCTACACGGATGAGCATCATCAATTTTCTGCTATACTGCAATAGAAAGGTGATATTTTATAAATCTATTGATGAAACTACAGACTATCATGATGCACTTTACATATATCGTTTGATGGATAATATAGTTCAAGATATAGGTGCAGAACATATAGCGCAGGTGATTATAGATAATGGTGCCAACTTTAAGAGGCTTGAAGAATTATTAGAACAAATGTATCAAACATTATTTTAGATACCATGTGTAACACACTATATCGATTTGATGATGACAGATATTGGTAAACTCGATATAGTGAAGAAGATAGTGAAAAAGGGTCGATCGTTAACAAAATTCCTCTATAATCATCATTGGGTCTATGAATTAATGAGGAAATTTATTGATGGAGAAATTTTACGACCAAGACGACTAGGTTTGCCCCTCACTTTCTCCTATTAAGATCGTTGTTTTAGAAAAAAAAAGCTGATTGAACTCCATGTTCACTATTGAGGTTGGGAAGCCTCTTGATATTCTAACACGACCGAAGGTAAAGAGGTGCAAAAAATTATTATATATGTTAGATTTTAGGACTATATTACAGTAGAGCCCTTGTACATTGTTCTACGTAAAGTCGATATGGACAAGAAGCCAAAAATGGGTAACATTTACCGTCTAATTCATGAAGCAAAAGAGGAAATTAAGAGACATCTACAATCACCAACCAAGTATTAACATTATATTGATATAATCACTGTAAGATGGGACAATCAAATAGGAAAATATATTCATTTGACAGGTGCATATTTTTTATGATAAAGAATTTTTAATATTTGCTATTAATAATTATGTATGTTTAATTATTTTAGGTTATTATTTCAATCCGGTATATCAATATTGTTATAATCTTAGCACAAATGAAGATCTATTAGTGATCCTCAGAATGTAATATCAAGACTACAAATAAATAGAAAATTAGTTACCGAGGCTATTAATGAAAGTTGATTATTTCGAGAGACATATGGTTCTTTTAGCGATCCTTTTGTAGTTTTATGTAGATATAAAATGGATGCAGGTAAATATAGTAAAAATTATTATTAATTATTATCAACAAATATAAATATTATTTTAATTTTATTCTTATTTATCTTACAACTGAGTGGTGGTTACAATATGAAAGATCATCTCTAAATTTGAAAAAGATTGTAGTACGGATTCTCTCACAAACGTCTTCAAGTGATTGTGAAAGAAATTGGATAACTTTCTCCCTCATTCATACAAAAGTACGAAATCGTCTTACGTTCATTATAATATGCGCCATTCAACTAAGAGCAATAACAGAAGAGAAGCAAAAACAAATGTCTGATGATGTAGACCCATTTGATATTGGATTCGTCCAATTAAGAATGATCCAATGATGGATTGGTGGAGCACTGTTGAGGCTGAGAATCCATTACTTGATGAAGCAGGATATCTACCATGACCATCTCAAATTTTTACTCAGCAAATTGAAAAAAATACAAGCTAGAGAAGATATCGGTGTGGAAGAAGATGATAATGAAGCTTTTGATCAAGAATTTTGATTTTTCGGATCTTGGCCTAGATGTTCTCAAACATTCCAACCTCAAACTCAATCAAAGTCCATAGATAAAGGCAAAGGTAAAACTCCCGTAACTTTTACTAAAGGGAAAAGAAAAGTCAAAACTCCTGCTTTTAAGGAAAGGAGTCAATTGAGAATTAGTGAAAATCCACTCGATACAATTAATGAGCAAAAACATGACAACAGTGATGAAACATCATCACCTTCTGACACTGTAGTTCGACGAGAAGTTCGAAATGAATATAGTGATGTTGATAGCAGTGCAAGTATTTATGGAAGTGATGGCAGTGGTGATGCATCTAGTGGTTGTAGAACTTATGTTTCCCTTACTTTAGCACCGGAGCCTTGGACATGTGAGAAAGATTACACGCATGCAACCCAAGATGATGATCATAGAACTAGAACTATTAAGACTTAGTAGCAACGTCGATCTAAGGTTGACAAACAAAAGGAATCTCATAATTATCAAGATATGAAGGAGAGTTTAGCTGAGATTGATTTTGATAGAAGTTCATCATACTCTCAGCCTTCTTATTATAGCTCTGATGCATCATATGGTTATCTATCATATCAGAGCTCGGGGATATATGTTTATCCTTATCTTGTGCCTGCACCCATTCCGATTCCATGGTGTCAGTTGAAGTCCAACTTTCAATGGTGAATCGAGAAATGTTGATGGACGTGTGGAGAAATCAATATCAATATTGCATGTTATGGAATGATTATTTAATCTGGATGTTGGAGAACTATGGAGTTGATCTAACCAGAATGTTGTAAAAATCAATGCTTCCATCTGACTCGCACCATTCATTTTGGTATTAGTAAGGTAACATATTATGATGTATCAACTATCAATTTTAATTCAAGTTATTGATAGATCAATTTTCTTTAAAGAAAAATATATTTACTTATTTTTGTTTAACAATATTAAGTTGTTCAGTAATTGAGAACTTATATAAAATCAATATACACCTTATTTTTAAATTATACACAATAAACATATTTATCTAATAATTACTATATATATAAATAAAAAAGTATTGAAATTGTATCGGCACGGCACAATACGGTACTGAAACCGTATCGTTTCGATTTGGGATCGAAACCTCGACACGGGTCGAGATTTTAAACCTTGGTTCTATTATCTCATTTATCAACATGATCATGTATCAATTGCTATTTATAAGTCCAACTAAACATCAAATTGGATCATACTTAGATGCTTAATTACAATTCAGTTTTTTTCTCCAATGATATATGATGAACTGTTCAGTATCTTGACACTAAGGCCAAGAACTTGTGATTTTCAGAGCAGTAGATTGTTAACTAAAATTCTTTTATTCATTAAAAATATGGATATCTTTCTTGATACTGATAAGCAATTTGTCGTATATATAATTGCTTCTTCTATCAGTAGTAATTTTAGGTGGTTTTCTTATCTGGTATATTTACACCAATTGCAGGGAGTTCACCCATGCGATAAGAGAAGAAGTATAAGCGAGTATCAACAACTTTTTCCTGCAATTGACTTTTCTTTGGCAAGTTTTACTATTAATTTTTTGTTCAGCAATTTTAAGAAACAGCGTTACTGTTTCTTTTTCTTGTAGCATTTAATTGGATATGGCTCTTTTTAGGTAGAAAATGATGAAGACATATTGTGGAAAGCTGATATAAGAGAAGCTAATGAAGAAATTGTAGCTAGAGGAGTGAAGTTTATCAACTGGTAAATTCTTAATTCAACATTATTGTTCTTATGGAATAATAATTAAGAGACGATTGCTTTTTACCTTTGTTTACATGGAACTGTCATTCCAACTTTTAATGTTTTTTCCTTCTCATCATGATGGAACTAATTTTGATTATTCCTATTTTCCTCCTTATTGGTCATATAATTGCAACTTTGCAAATGACCAAGTTCCCTTAAGATTTCAATTATCTCCCATTTCTATAGCAGGGCTAGTTTATCCATCAGTATTGAATTGTTTTTCTTGTTTAAGATAGAATTCTTGTTCAATTGATTCTTGATTAACTTGCTTTGTGATTTGTCTGCAAACTTATTTTTTAATCCTGATTTAGTTATTTTATTCTGAATTAAACATCCTATAGTAATTTTCTCTCGGGTGTTATGGGAAGAAAAGGAGGAAAACATAACTGCTCAAATAGTGAAAAAATAACCATTTGTCTTGCATCTTGAATGTCAGCGTCCATTGGCTGTATAATTCACCCATGGAGATGGTTTTAGCCCGTGCACAATTAGGTATTCCTTTTTGTTAGTAACATTGAAGATGTAAGGTGTTATGGACAAAAAGGGTCTTCCTTTTGTTCCTTTTGAATTTTCTAATCTTCCTCCTATGGGTTTTCCAATTAACTTGAGCTTCACTAGTGGATGATATTAGCCATCTCTGGAACTTGTTTGGGCAAAAATTCTTTCTAGCACAAAGTATTCATTCCATGTTATCTTGGTTTATTTTACAGGTTATGGACACGTAAAGAGAAGGAAATTGCTATTGTTACACATAGTGGATTCTTGTTTCATACTTTACAAGCATTTGGCAGTGACTGTCATCCTATTGTGAAGGAGGAAATTAGTAAAGAGTAAGTTCTATTACTAATATGTCATTCTCTTTCATCGTGATCTAATCATTATCCTCATGCAATAGTTATGCATCTTCAATTTATAGTTTGAGAGAACTAATCAGACAAAATTTGTACCAAATACAAACACAGAACTTTAGATCCAGAGGACTTGAAAATACTATAAATCCATGAACAACTGAACTAACAGTAATGTGACTAGAAAGAAAGACAAAACTAAGGGTCAGTTTGTTAGTTTTCTGGATTGTTCAATGGTTGGTGCAATAGAAATCGTAATTAACGATAAATTTTCCTTTAGTAATACACATTTTTTTAGGAAAAAAATTTCCTTTGGAATAGAGCAGAAGTTTATTTTCTCCATCCATTCATAAGTCATTCACCCTATTAATAAACCTCTTTCTATCCTTGTTCATGCAAGCGGATTGATTCGGGAATTTAGACAGCTGATCAGGTATGTTGGTCGATGTGGTTGGGTCAGGTGGGCCAATTGACTTGGCGGGACTGAATCGATTAGTTCTACCAACTTGTCTCACCAATTCGACCTTGAGAAAGGAAAAATATTTTTCTACATGTGCACTAAATAGCACTAAATGTTGAAAAATATTTTCCAACAGATTTTAATAATATATCTAAACAACAGAAAATAATTTCTGAAAAAAAGTTTTTTCCAGAACACATTGTCCACCAACAATAAAATATTTTCTGAATATTTTTGTATTTGAAAATCATGATCAATGAAGAGCCTTTTTGGTGGTATATATTTTTTTTGAGGAAAAAAATTTATCTTGGAAAAAAGCCATTTTCTCCGTCCATTCATAATCTATTTCTATTAGTATATACTCTTTATTTATTCAGCAAGCTAATTGATTTGGGTAGATTTACACCATATTTATCCACGCTCATCTCTTCTATCCACACTCATCTCTTCCATTAAATATTAAAATTCATTAATGGACTTAGCCATTTTATATCGGCAAAATTTCTTGACAAAATTTCAAAAATCCAAATACCCTAGATAAAAAATCATTGATAGACCTAGAGAGCTTTGATCGGACACTTGCCAAATGATATAGGTTTTTAAAGTGCTCAGGAGTCTGTAGTGTCTTTATGTGCCTAGATTTCTGATGGTTTTTAAAAGTGTATAACTCAAAGCTATTGACACATGCATATAACGTATCCAAATTAATTTTAGGGGATGTTAGAACTAGACATGGACATCATAAATACCTTTTACATACTCATCTCTTCTATTAGATGTAAACTTTTTAGAAATCTAAGTCCCTTAAGTCCATCAATGGATTTCGATCAAAATTCATTGATGAACTTAGAGAGCTCTGATCGGACATATTCCAATTCTTATAGATTTAGTAGGTGAACTTGAGTTCAAATAAGCCCTCCTTGTCCTCCTTTATTGATTTAAGGCATTCCCAACAGTGATTAAAATGATTTGAAACTTTCAACACCACTGCGGTGCGGTTTTCGAAGATCATCACCACTGTAGTATTGGTTTTCGAAGACCAATACCAATTAGGTGAACATGAGTCCGAATATATCCTTGTTGATTGATTCAAGGCCTTCCCAATGTTCCTCAAAATAATTTTAAACTTTCATCAGATAGTGGTGTTGGTTTTTGAAGACCAACACCAATATAATGTCGGATACAAGAAACCAATGTCAGAGTTTGTGCCAGTTGACACGCGATCATAACTTCGTCTACGTGTCTCAGTAACAAAATTGGACAACATGTATACCTTCTACACAATATTATCTCCCATCCCATTTGTAAATTTCGAAAATTCGAGTTTCCTATGTACACCAATGGGGTTTGGTCAAAATCCATTGATAACTTTAGAGGGCTATGATCGGGCCCATTCCAACTTTTATATGTTTATTAGGTGAACATGAGTTCGCATATGCCATCGTTGACTGATTCAAGGTCCTCTCAGCATTTCTCAAAATGATTTTAAACTTTTATTAGACAGTGGTGTTGGTTTTCGAAGACTAGCACCAATATAGTGTTGGTTTTCGAAGACCAGCATCACAGTTTGTGTTAGTTGACATGTGATCATAACTTCGTTTACGTGTCTTAGTAATATGATTGGATACCATGTATACCTTTTACACAATATTATCTCCTATCAAATTTTAAATTTTCAGAAATTGGAGTCCCCTAGGTCCATCAATGGGTTTCAATCAAAACTCATTGATGACCGTAGAGGGCTTTGATCGGGCTCATTCCAACTCCTGTATGTTTGTTAGGTGAATATGAGTCCGAATATGTCCTCATTGACTTATTAAGGTCCTCCCAACGTTCGTCAAAACGATTTTAAACTTTCATGATTCTGTGATGTTGGTTTCGAACTAGCATCAATATGGTGCTAGTATTCAGAAACTAACACCACAGTCTGTGTCAGTTGGCACACGATCATAACTTCACTTACATGTCTCAGTAATAGGATTGGACACTATGTATTCCTTCTACACAATATTATCTCTCATTTTATTTCAAGTTTTCAGAATCCGAGTCCCCTATATCAATCAATGGATTTCGGTCAAAACTCATTGAAGGCCATAGAGGGCTTTGATATGACCTCATTCCATCTTCTATGTGTTTATTAGGTGAACATGAGTCCGGATATGTCCTCGTTGATTGATTCAAGACCCTCTTAGCATTCCTTAAAATGATTTCAAACTTTCATTAGACAGTAGTGCTAGTTTCCGAAGATCAGCACCGATATGGTGTTGGATATAAGAAACCAGCACCACAGTCTCTGTCAGTTGACACATGATCATAACTTTGCCTTGTGTCTCAGTAACAGGATTTGACACTATGTATACCTTCTACACGATATTATCTTCCATCTCATTTTAAGTTTTCAGAAATCTGAATCCCTTTGGTCCGTCAATGGATTTCAATCAAAACTCATTGATGACCTTAGATGGCTTTAATCTTGTCCATTCCAACTCCTATATGTTTATTAGGTAAATATGAGTCTGAATATGCCCTCGTTGACTTATTTAAGACCCTCATAGCGTTCATCAAAATGATTTCAAACTCTTATTAAACTGTGATATTGGTTTCTAAAGACCAGCACCAATATGGTGCTAGTTTTCGAAGACCAGCACCAATATGGTCTTGGTTTTCGAAGACCAGCACTAATTTGGTGTTGGTCTTCAGATACTAGCACCACAGTTTGTGTCATTTGACACATGATCATAACTTCACCTACATGGCTCAGGACCAAGATTGGACACCATGTATACCTTGTATACACTAACATCTTTCATCTCTCATTTAATTTTTTTTTAGAGATGACTATATTTTTGATGAACTTGAATCATGTATGGACTCCATTGATTCATATTTAACGAAGAGACAATGAGCTACTTAACAATCCATAAATGTAGTCCCAAGTAATATTTCATCTTGTGAAAATAATAATCTCTTGAACAACAACAGAAATACAAGTAATTTGACATTTGATCTAAATCAAGAAACAAATCCATTATAAAATATGGTACCCGATAATAGTACGTTATTTGGAGAATATTTTAAGGCAACATGGAGTCGGTAAGAAGAATCAATTATTCCGATTAAAGAAGAATTAGAATGCAATATAGATTCAGAAGTATTCTTAATCGATGATATCTAATTTGACCAAGTTGATTTTAACCTAGATCAGTACAAATACTTAGAAGAGCAGTTCTCAATTGTTGATAATCCATATGTTATGAATTCACGATTAATATCAAATCTAATTGTAGAGGCAACAGAAAAACATGAATTTTTTGTTCAACAGGTTTTTTCCTCCTGACAAGAGTTTAAGGATGAATTTGTAAGGTATGTTATGTTTAAAAACATCAAATACAATCCAGTTGACACCCGGCTAAATAGAATTTAAGTTATTTGCTTCAATCAACTATGTACATGGAGAGTAGTAACTAAGGGAGAGGCGGAGTTCACCATTAACGTCCAGTTTACTTGGTAGCATGGATGGAGAAAGGAAAGGAATCCCTAGGGAAAATAAATCCGTAGGGGAGGAGAAAGGAAATCTATTGATCCACTGTCCCCTCCCATGTTTGTTTATTTTAACAAAGGATAGATGAATAAATTCATTCCTATGGTCTAAAATACCCTTCTGCTCCGTTGGGTAGCCGGAGAAACCGGAGATGGCTCTTCGCTGATTGCGACAAAATCAAAGCTGATTTCTCCGACCCGCACCCTTCCTTCCGCGCTGCTTATAAGTCTCCCTCTACCTCCGCTGTCGCCGCCGCCACTCAGGGCCGCCCCTGGGCCAGGGCAACCAGGGCGCCCAAAGAAGAGGGATTGGAGCTCTCTTTTTACCGGCGATCAAGAGCTTCTCTGTTTTGTCGCGCGATTGGAGCTCCCCGGGCAGAAAGCTTGTTCCGCTCCTCTGTTTTGTCGCGCGATTGGAGCTCTCTTTTTATCGGAGAATGCCGCAAAGAAGAGGGAAGGAAGGCGACTGCGCTTGGGTTCCTCCGGTCGTTCACCCTTCGCAAGCTCCCTCCCGCGAGAAGAAGGCCAGCGTGCGCTCGGGAAGGACGGCGTGCTTGGGAGGAAGATGAATAGAGGCTCATCTATCGCGAACCGGCGTCGTGGCCAAGCGTTGGATCAGAGAAGAAGACTCGGCGGAAAGGAAGGATATTTGTGTAATTTTATTTTCCATCCTTCGCTTTCCGTCCGATTCTGAGGAGATGGATTTTGGCAAAAAATTGATCCGCTGATGGATTATCTTTCCCTTCCCTCATAAAATTTTAGAAAAGTAAACAGTGGATGCATGCATGCAAAGGAAAACTTTCCTCAGTTTCCCTTTCCGCACCTCCAAGTAAACTGGGCATAAGGGATATGTCTCAACCTTAGGGAAACATTTGATCATAAACCTTGCACATCCACATTTATAACCTCCCAAGTTGAAGAGCAGTTTGTTGTTTCTGAACAGTACAAATCAAAGTTTATTCAAAGAGATATGAAAGTTAGGTTTGACATTTCCATATTATATAAAAGCATATCTAGTCCGAGAGAAAGCATTGAAGAAAGTGGTTGGTGATTATGAGCAGGCTTATAGAGATGTTTCAATGTATTTGCGTGAGTTAAGATTTAGAGGCATTGATACTTATGTGACACTACACAGAAATGGCGATAATCATTTCCAGCGTTGTTTTTGGGCTTTCGGTGCTTGTGGGAGAATATTTAGGTCATATCTACGCAAATTAATTGGAATTGATGTTGCATATCTTAGTGGCAGGTATCTTGGTGTGTTGTTGATGACAATAACAGTCGATGCTAATGGCAACATCCTCTCGGTTTGCTTTGGAATTGTTGAAGTTGAATGTGGATCTGCTTGAGAGTGATTTTTGGATCATGTAAAGAAATTTCTTATTGTCGACCCACAGATAATGAGCATTGTATCAGATAGACATCGTGGTATTATATCAGCAGTTAGAAAAGTCTTCTCAACTATCCATCATGCTTTATGTTGCTACCATTTATCTTGTAACATTGTGACAGATACTCGGGATAGGTGTGTTGTAGGCTTATCTGGGCAGCAACATGAGCTAATACAACATACCAGTTTGACCGAGTAATGAGTCCATTCTTGCAAGACATCCAGTTGCATATTAGTGGCTATAGAATATTGATCCTAAAAGATGGATTAATGCACACTTTAATAGGAGAGAGTACACAATGCTAACCACAAATTGTTCAGAGAATTTAAATGCTTTGTTCAAAGATACACGTGAACTCCCCATTAACAATATAATTGATAATACTAGAAGAAAGATAGCTCAATGGTTCTTTAACCGTCAGGAGGAAGCTTCAAAATGTTATGGTTTTTTGTCAACTCATACCACTAAACAAATTGATTCGAGGAGACAGAGGTTTTCAATATATAGTGCACACACTCTCAAACTAAAATGGAAGTACAATCATCAATTGCTTTATGCATCGTTGATTTGGAAAGACATTGTTGCAATTGCGGTGAGTTTCAAATTGACGGAACTCCTTGCTCACATGCTATTGTCGTGATCACACACCGGAACATAGATCCAGTATGTTATTCTGAGCATTATTTTGAGTCACGAAATTGGAAGGACACTTATATGGATCATATCTACCCATGTTGAAACAAGGAATTTTGATCTACTAGTTTAAACAACATTATAGTTCTACCTCCTCGTAGCCTTGTGTAGCCCGGCAGGCAAAAGAAGGCACTCATCAAGTCCAGTCATAATGGGAAGATAAAAAACAAATACAGCAAGTGCATACAACTTGGCCACAATAAAAGGTCTTATAGAATGCCACCAACTCTACCAATTCCACCATTTCCACCATCTACTGGTTCATGAAGTGCAAGTGTAAGAACAACAAACATTAACACTGTTGTAAGCTCGATGTTGTAATCAAAATTATAAAAAATAATGCAAGTGTTGAAATGGGTTGAGTGTATATTGTATCTTCTGTGAGAATCTTCATATTCTGTTGCAAATTTGTTAACTTGCATCATCTGTCTATATTGTGGTGTTGTATACATTTTCAACATTGTTGGAAAGAACTTAAACATTAAAAGGGTTTATGAATACTAGCACCATATGGGTGCTAGTCTTTGGAAATCAGCACCACTATGGTGCTGGTCTTAGGAAATCAGCACCACTGTAGTGCTGGTCTTCATAAACCAAAACCAAAGTGTTCCGGAATCCCATAAAAATCCGACCCATTAACTTTAAATCAAGCTTCCCCTCTTCTACTCGGGTTCGTCATTCTCGAGGCTAGTGTCTGTCTTTTCGTCTGAGCTAGCTGTTTGTCGATCTTTGTCTCAAGCGTCTCGCAGTCTCCTTCCACCAACCATTGCGTGTTGTACGTTGCTTTAGTTATATTATATTAATGATTTATCCATGGTTTTTCATTAGTGTTGTTACGGTATGCCACTATACAGTCTCCTTCCACCATTAATGATAGGGTTTAGGATTTTACGGAGTTGGTTTTTGGTGATAAGTGTATAGGGTTTTAAGGTTTTATTTCAACTACAGGACGGTTAAGGCAATCAGATTATGGTTTCCGTTGACAAAAGTTTAGGGTTTAGAATATGAGGACATCAATAACTTCGCTGGTGTTATTTTATTTACATATAACTCACTGTTTATTTCTTATTTTGCAATTTAGGATGACTTCAAATACATCATCATCAAGTCATGATACTGCTCGAACCAGTGGCAGAGGTCGAATGAATCTTTTCCAATTCAAGAAATTTATTAGATCTGTGTCATCTACTAATGAATAAGAAGAGCTGATTAGAACCCCATTCACGTGGGTAATGGGCATCCCTAATAATCAAAATCTTAAAGGTCTTGTACAAAATATGTTTGATAATTAAGATATCAAACCCATGCTAAAGGTAATTATATTGGTTGTAAGTTAGTTTATTTCTTCATATAATTATTATGTATTAATTTTTTTTACATATTATGATCATATTCTAGGTATGGATGTGTGAGCATGTTCATATCATTAATCCACACCTGTCACATTTCCTAAATTGCTGAGATGAAGATGATCTACCTCTCATGTAGCCACAGTTAAAAGAATAACAAACCGTGATGTATACCAGAGCAAATAATCATTGACATGATTCCGACACCCTCAGAGGCCTATCTGCAATTTAAGATTCCTCCACCAATTCAACAACTTGAAATTATTGTTTTAGGAACTTCACAATAGTCCCCTAATACATCACAACAATGCCCTCAAGAGTTATTGCATGATTTGCAAAGAAAGGGTGACGATCATTGTGAATTTAACCAAAGAACTGTCTGCGGCAACTACAGAATCACATTCCACCTACGCAGCTAAAGAACTCATAATCTCTGAGAAGGATAAAGAAATTTAAGATTTACTTCGTTGTGTGGAGGAGGTTAAAAGAGATAATAACCTGATTATCTCTGAGAAGGGAATAGATCTTCTTCACTATGTCAAGGAGGTTAAAAGAGATATGGAGAGGGTGATATCTGAAAGAGGAAAAATGATACATTATCAAAAATTGCTAATTGCTAAAAAAAAGTTTGATAACTTCAAAAAATTTAGAAATTGCTGGATTGGAGAGTCAGATATCTAAACTAAAAAAGCATGTCAATCAGTCCAGGTCAGCGTATCTAGGCACTTTACCAACACAATAAGAAAACATGTCACAAACAGTGAAAGACTTTTCCGACATTAAGAGAAAGGTTTGTGCAAGAAAAAATTTCTCTTGTGAGAGGGCACCCAAAAGAATGAACCTTGATAAACAATTTGTTATTGTAGAGTGTATTCTGTGGGGTGGAATTCAAAAGGCATGTCGAGGATGAGGATCTTCTGGGTGCCCAAGAGGTAAATGAACAAGTCAATGTAATTGAAGAAGTTCAAAAAGGCAAGGGCATTTCAGAGTCGTTCTTTGAACTAAATCAAATTGAAATCCTTGATGGGATTATGAACACAACTATTGAGGTAGTCAAATTTAATTTACATAGTGATATTATTTAATTTAACAATGAATATTTTCATTTAATATGCAACAAGCTTATGAACATTTTGGATTAATATGGATTAAGTGGTTTATGAGTTGTTTTAATGAATTTGAAGTGAGATAATTGTTTTAAAATAAATTCATTTTTTGTTTAAGTGGTCCAATTTTATGAGTTGTTTTCTTGGTTGATGCAATTATGATTGGTTTTTCGATTTTTTTTGGTCCAGCTCCACCACACAGGCTGTTTGGTCAACGGATTTAGTCATATTATACATGCGGTTAGGGATGTTAGTGTTAGCTCTAGAGCCAATCATGAGATGATTGACTAGGAAACTTTTTGTATCATATTTTATTAATAAAGATAAAGTTTTGATTATTATATTTACTTCATGTTTGTGTTAAATGAATAAGTATAATAATGTCCTTGGGTAGTTGGTTCTATTTATATCATATCAATTGGTTGAATTGATAGTGAGATGATGTAGAGAACACTACTCTTAACTACTTCTAGTCATGGCCAAACATTAATATATAAGGACAATATTAATGCGTTGAGACTAGCGTGTAGGTCAATTATGACTTGATCTCACAAGTCATGGATATAAGATATCACGTTGACACATGAGTATATATTGAATGGACCCGCCATGAAAAAGTTTCATGGATCATTATATGAGTGTCAAACTTTCTTATAGTGACTGTTGGTATGAATAGTCCTTAGATCTGAAGTCACTACAGTTCCCTATATAAGGAGTTGTATACTTTGGTATCGTCAAACGTCATCCGTAACAGGATGGACTATAAAGTCGATCATTGGATATGCAATGAATTATGTGGAGGGATGTGAGTGATGTAGATGAGATCTATCCCTCCCATATGACGGGAGTGATATATGTGAGCCTCTTGATCGAGTAAGGACTACTAGAACGTATAGTCATGCTCAAATGAGTCAATATAAGATATTGAGCTCATTTGCTTGAGTGAATCTACTCGGGGATCAAGAAACACAAAAATTGATAAGAGGATGACACGGTCTATGTCTCATTGATCAATCTTGATATCGAGGATAAAAGGACAAAGTCATACATTATAATAGACATGGAAAGGTTAGATCGGATCTCGACTTTCTCGTCAATAGGGTAGTAATTATGCATTGCTAGATGCCGCTCATTGTTTATCTATCTAAAGCGGTTTAGATACATTGCCAACGTTATGAGAATTTATTGGGTCACACACAAAGAACACGATCTTTCAGATATAAATTGATTTTAGTTTGACTAAAATGTGATCCGAAATTGGATTAATTGAGTTAAACTCAAATAAATCCAATTGGATTATGAAATTGAGTTTAATCCGAGTTAGACTCACTTAGATTAGACTTAACCACTTAATAATGGATAATGTTTATTAAAAGGTTTAATGAAATATTATTAAAGAGGAAGGCCAAGAGACATTCTATTCATTGGATGAATAAAAGATGAAGAGCCAAAAAGAATACCAAGAGTTTTTGGTATTCATTGTGATTTATGGGCATTAAGAGGAGGGGAAGCTCAAGGGGCAAAGACCCTTTGTATTCATTGGATGATTACAAAAAGGTTTCTTGCCATTTTGAAAGAAAGAGAAAGTGCTCATCATCCTTCTTCTTCCTCCTCTCCTTCTTCTTGGCCAAAACACACAAGGTGTGTTTTTGGTCCTCTTGTCTTGTAAACCATTACAAGTTGCTAGCACAACTAAGGTGGTTCATCTCCGAGATCGAGGTCATGTTCGTGTGGATACTAATAAAGGCACGATCATTCTGATCATGCAGAGATCCGGCTGCAGAAATCCGGCGAACCAAGGACTAGCGGAATACGCTAAGGGCACGCAACAAAGGTATAACTCTTAGTTAGAACTTTGTACGAGTTTTTCGCATGGATCATTGGAAGGGATCCTATTTTTCATTGCATATATTGTTGTTTTTCGTATAAGAGATCCCAACACTATCGGTAATACCAAGCAAAAGAGATATATCTCTTCTAGGAAAAGCAGCAGGGACACCTAAGAATCTAAAATGATTAGTTTTCCATTATGAGGTGACTAAATTGAAAAAATATGAGGTATTTTAACTTTCAAAACTTGAAGATGTACTTGAAAATCTAAAAGATTGAGATGCTAAATTCTAACTTTGAAATATATTTACTAATAGACCATGAATTAGGTAAATATCTTATATGTCTAAAAAAAATAACAAAAGGAGATTGTTTAATGATCGCTGTGTCAATCATGTAAACGAACAGACCCACGATGCTTTCCTTTCATTGTTAGAGCGCCAAAAAATCATTTAAGTGACTTAAAATACTCATCTATTCGAGTTTTTGGCCAACATCAATTAATATCTACAATTTAAAAAAATATAAAATTATTAATATGAAAAAATAAATGTCAGATGCACAAACAATGGGTGTAAATTTTAACATTATTATAATATTATAACTCTGTCTTTAGCAACATTAATGTTGATTTTTTAAAAGCATCACCACGTTGGTCTAACTTCTATATTTTTAAAAATTCAGTGGTGCTAATTTTAGAACAACAACACCATTGCTGGTTCTTGAAATTGAGAACAACCTTGCTCTGATTACACGTGAATTGTTTTTAGGGTGTTGTTGTACTTTTAAATCCAACACCATAGTAATGATGGTTTTTTTTGAAATACCATACACCTTAAACCCTAACAAGTCAGGTCACTTGCAACTACGGAATCCTAAACCTTGCAAAATATCAAAAAATACAAGTTAATATGAAAGATAAACTCTAAACATGTGCAATAGATAAGGACTACATTAGAAACAGAATACATACCTTTGGAGATGATCGAGATTGAGATGTTGAAAGATCTTCTAGCGCCATTGTGAAACAAGAGGGAGATGAGTAGTGTTGGCGTCGACAAACAAGATGATAAGGCAAAACTAAATCCTAAATTCGAATGGGAGAGGAAAAGTTTATCAGTAAGTGAGCTTTGATGAAAACCCTAACTCACTTGCTGCAAGCTGAGTCTGTAGGGTTTCGGTTTCTGCAGTTTCAAGCGATGAGAGAGACGGATTATTTTGATCGAGCAGAGAGAGAAGATATTTATTTTTCCCGCACAGAGAGATGAGAAGGTTACATTAATCTAAAGCAATGAACGAATTTGTAATTAAAATGTGGCTCGAATGCATTGGGAAACCGTGAATGAAGTAAGCGGTTGGAAGAGGGGTAAAATCGAAATCAAGTGCGTTTTTTGGGAATTCTTAAACTTGGGTTCGCCTTTTGGGCAAAACCAAATTTGAAATGCACCCTTTGGGAATTTGCCGTTGTTTGTTTATTCAGTTCTGACAACTTGCAAGCTCTGTGATCACGATGCAAAGCAGAATATTTTTCATTCTGTTATATTTAGCGTTTCCTCAATCCTAAACTAATTCTCCACAATGCAATGCAGGAATAGTTTCTTTCTGGTGACGGATGATATCTTTATGAGGTTTCTAATTGTAACATGATACACTGAAATTAAAAAGTTGTCTCAAGCCTGTTTATATGCAAGGCTAGGGATGCTTAGTGGAAATTCAATTTGGCAAGCTATATTGTCAATCACCTGAATAAGTTTACTCAACCAATAAATGATTCGTTGATGTCAATAGACTTTGATCATCCATTAAAGTGGCTAAACATAGAAAGGAAACAAGATATGATCTACTATCAGTATCAAAAATATGATTATTCTGTTCTAGTTTGCATACATCTCACCGTTTAGCTGGTCGTGACCAAGATACTCATCTATTTCATTTCCTGTTCTACAGCTTTGCTAACTGTGAACTGCGCTCCATGGTTTTAGTGGATAGAAGGTAAGAGTTTTCTTTAGCCAATCGATTTCGAGCGAACACCGCTGATACTGCCTTATTTGTTTCGTAGCTTGCTTGGTTCTGAAACATCTACTTGCAATTATCCTAGCAAGATACCACACCGTCTTGAACTGCCGAGCGATGTTGCCAATGAGAAGCACACAGAGAAAACATATCTAAATTAAGATGGTCGTGTAAGTTATGGTATGCCCATAGATCAATCAGCTACATAAATGCATGCAAGGATTCAAGATTTTTTGGACAAATTTATTGTTTGGACAGGAATGCCTGTGCATTCTTTGCTCTGATCACTAATTTTTGAAACATTTCACGTCTTGGTCAAATTTTTTTTTTTTATTTATTCAATCTAGTAGTTTTAATTTTATAAGACGATCACTTGGGTCAATTGGTAGGTGAATGCCATTGATCGATATGCCATATTCCGAACCCACGCATAGCTCGTCTCTGGATACTGTAATCTAACTTATTGGTTGCTCAAATATCTGCAGGGTCCTCCCCTTCTAAATTGATAAATCTTTTGTAAATATTATTAATTTAAATTTAGTTCAGTTCGAACAATATAATACATTTAAATCCTTTATTATAGCATTTTATTTTTTGTAATCATATTCAAATATCATCCAAAAATACTAATTAAATATATAGTATATATATATTAAAAATATCTTTTAGAATTTTAAAATTTTTAAATAGCTCAGGCAAAAACGTGATCTTTTCTTTCCCCCTTCCCTCCCTAATGGTGCTGGGAACTTCCAATTTAGCGCCCACTCTTGGAAGCCACAATCTGTATGTGGTTTGGTTCTTTACTTCCATCTCCACCAGAAGAACCGGGGCTAACGATAATAGCGGTTGAAGAGCTGGTTTTCACTTTGTTCAGAGGAGTATAAAGTCAATTTAGATGAGACATGTTGAATTGATTTGATCATTAAATAATTTAAGTAGATTGGATTGAAATTTTATTAATTTATTTTAAAGTGGGTTCAAGTGAATCGACTTGCTTAGACCCACAACCTGTATGGATCGGCCCGTGACGAGTTCAGGTTGACTTGTGGATTGAAAAAATTTATTTTTTTTTTAAAAAAAATTAAAGTAGAAAATTTAATGAATTTGTGGGCTTAACTCGTCTAAATCACAATTAAAATTTAAAAAATTTAATTTTATTCGTTTAAATTGTAATCCTAATTTAAAATTTTTAATATTTTTTATTTTTTGACAGGTTCATGGGTTGACCTGCTTAATCTACAATCTGTCTTGCATTAGATTGGATTGTAGATTTTTCAATCCGTTAAATTGATGGATCGACGTGTCCCACTTTATCATATGATAGATTTTTGATGGATTAACCTACTCCGTCGTAAGTTGAATTGTTTGACAAGTCTAAGTGTATGCCGTCATTAGCATCCTCTTTCCTTTTTTTTTTGACCCAGAACCCTCCCCGTTGCAGCCAATGTTGCCGCTTTGAGTTGATAAATAATTTATTATTTCATAGATTTAACAAAATATTTTCCAGTTTAAGTGAAGTTTAGCAAGATGGAGTTGAAACTTGGCATTCATATCTCCACCTAAATTAGATCAATAAGGGAATACAAAGCTTGTGTTGAAGCTAGCAGCCCCTAGGGTGTAGCACAATTAATTCCTAAGAGGCAGACTTACTTTCTCGGGCACAGATTTGAATCGCAGGATTGGCAGCCGTGGGATGCCCTCCCTCCTAGGGTTTGTTGGTACCTGATTTATCTATTTGTATTTCGTTGTGGGACTGACGATACTGAGCCGCTTGAGGTGAGCGAAATTACCTTTTGCTTCCTTGTGTTGAAGCTAACAACACAATAAGAAATGCTCTCCTTCACCTACGCTCTCATTCGGTGAGATTTAAGCACTAATCTCGATTCAGACTTATAGGATGGTATTCATTAGCGTCTATATAGGGCAAAAATAAAAAAGATGCTCCACATTATCTTTTTTAGAAAAAGTCAGAAGGGCACTCCACTAGATATTTTGTATCAAAAATATCCCTCATTCCAGTGTTGTTGTAGTAGTTACTTATTAGCTGCTATAATGTGAAAAAATTGACTATTTCATTTTAATCAAAATTACTATCATAAAGTACTATTATATCAAAATACTTTTTATTAACTCGGTCAAAATTATTTGAACTTTATCAAAATCATTTTAGATTGGTCAAAATTACTTTCAAACAATTGTAATAGCTACTTACTTAGCTACTACATAGTTGTAACTGAACTCTAAAACCTTGAACATTAAACCCTAAATTCTAACACTGTTGTAGTAGCTACTCCTTATCTACTTCAACGTGTAGCAGCTATTCATTAGTTGCTATAACATGAAAAATTGACTATATATAAAATATTATTATATCAAAATACTCTTTATCAATATGGTCAAGATTGATTAAACTTCATCAAAATTACTTTAAGTTGGTCAAAATCATTTTTAAACAGTTGTAGCAGCTAATAGTAGCTGCTATATAGCTATAACTGAACCCTAAAATCTTAAACTCTAAACCCTAAATTTCAACACTGTTGTAGTAACTACATAGTAGTTGCTACAACATATAATATTTACTCATTAGCTGCTACAACGTAATAAATTGATTATTTCATTTTAATCAAAATTACTATACACAAACACTAGTATATCAAAATACTCTTTACCAACTTGGTCAAAATTGTTTAAACTTCATCAAAATCATTTTAAATTCGTAAAAATCACTTTTAAATAGTTATAGCAACTACTTATCTAGCTACTACAAAGTTGTAGCTGAACCTTAAAATCTTGAACCATAAATCCTAAATTTCAACACTATTGTAGTAGCTAACAGCTACTCATTAGCTGTTACAACGTAAAAATTAATTATTTTTTTGTCAAAATTACTATATATAAAATACTATTATATCAAAATACTATTTACCAACTTGGTCAAAATTACTTAAACTTAATCAAAATCACTTTAAGTTAGTCAAAATCACTTTCAAACAATTGTACATAGTTGTAGTTGAACTCTAAAATCTGTAGGATCGAAAAGCACTAGAAGGGGGTGAATAGCGCATGTTACTTTTTCGTATTTAAGAGTTAAGTATCGAAAATTAAAACAAACAACACAAAAGTCACAACAAATGATAAGTTTCTTTTTGTTTGGTTCATAATCTCTGATTGCTATTTCAAGACCCGCGATCCTTGATTACTTTGATAGATAATCCACTACTAATCTCCTTCTTAACAAAAAAATGAGAGTCTTTTACAAAGATGAGGACGGTAATAAGTTTACCATTACAAGAGAGTAAGAGCATGAAGACCAAATAAAACAATCACAATTGTAAATATACCGACAACAATAAATCTGAAGTAGAGCACGGTTGTTAGAGTTGCAGTTCAGCATTTCAGCATAGCGAGGGTTGGAGCACTTGCAAGTAGATGCTGAGTGGTTAGGGTTGAGCAAAAATTTAGTTAAATCGAACAAATTGACCAAACCAGCTAAATTTAAAAATTTAGTTCAGTTATTTCAGAATTTTATTTTTTAAAAAAATTAATTATTTCAATTAATTCGGTTAAGTTTGATTTTATTTTAAACTTTCTTATTCAGTTAAACTAAAATTTTAAATCAAATCAGACTTAAATGTAAAATTGCTAACCTAAGTAAACCTTAAATCCTTCGTCCGCAACTTGTGACTCCCGACTTCACATCTCTGCTGCCTTGATCCTCTCCCATTGCTCGTCGATGCCTGCCTCGATCCCCTCCCCTCACTCTCATTGTCGGTGCCTATGACTTCGAGTCTCTATTGATCAACCCTCCCTTCTTCGGTCGCTCTCGCCACCAGCTCAAGCCTTCCTTTGATAGGAACATGAAATTTCGCTCCGTTGAATTCTTGCCGGACAAAATTTTTTTGAAAACGGAATCTTATCAAGTAGCCCTCATATTCGATCAACTAGGAGCTTGATCGATGCATTAAGATCATTGGGCTCTTGTATTTGGTATTCAGGGTCCATACGAAGAAAAATAATTTGTGCAGCGGAATAAATAAATTGTACCTTTCTTCTTTGAGATGTGTAGGGGACTTTTACCTGAAGACCTCTTGATCTTCTACTGTATTCCTCTCCTCTTCTCGAACGTTGTATGGGCAACGAACCTTCGAGATTACTCCACCAAATCTCTTCTATCTGATGGCAAGCAAACACAAAGCCTTCTCTTCCTTTCCTTGTTCTTCCTCTTCCTTCTTCTTCTTCTTGTCCATCGGCCTTAGGAAGGAGGAGCTTGGTTAGCCGTCGGCCCTAGCACAAGGAGATAAGGAAGTGGATTGGGCGAACAAAGGAGGAGGCTTCTCAAGGGGGGGGGGGGGGGGGGGGGGCACCGGCCCTAATGGAGCAAGGGAGGAACTAAGGGCGCCAACCCTAACTAATGAAAGGGAGGAAGAGATGTGATGGTTTTAGGGGGAGTCTGTGCCAAAATTGATCAATTTGATAAATTAAGTTCCCTATTGGATTTTTTTCTATATGTTATTTAATTTTACCTCCTTGGATTCCCATGTTTTTGATGATTGTCAAAAAGGGAGAAAATGAATTGTTTAAAGTCATGTTTTAATGCTATTCATGATTTAATGCTCATGTTGATCATGCTTATTGATGTTTATTAATTCATTATGATTATGAATATTTATTGATTCATTATCACTGGAATAAATTGTTGTTATTTAATACATGCTGTTTTAAAGATCTAACTTAAACGAATTTTTGTCAAACATCAAAAAGGGGGAGATTGTTGGTGCAATCTTGCCCCAAGTGATTTGGATTTTAACGTTTGGCTAAAATAAGTTTAAGTTAGGCAATGTTGGTGATCTAACTTGTATGGTTTGAGTCCACAGGAAAGTCTAGGAATAGAGTCTTGGCGTTTGGTGAAGTTTCGGAGGCACGACCTCTTGGCAAAGGATGAAGTCTCGGAGGTGAGGCCTCTTGGCAAAGGATGAAGTCCTGGAGACGCGACCTCTTGGCAAAGAAAGACTTAGCACGACGAAGCTGAGAGAAATGTCTCAAGCTAGTGCAAGGAATGACACGAGGCTTGTGGAAGACGTTTGAAGGCTTGCGTCAAGGCTAAGGGCTGAAGAAGAAGCTGAAAGGGAAGTTGCAGCTTAATCAATCAACTGACACTGTTGCTGCAGTCGACTGGTGGTTGATCAGAAGCACACACAGAAGTTTTAGACAGATCAGTCGACTAGCACTGTTCACCAATCGACTGATGACCAAACAGAGATATCAGTCGAGTTCATCAGTCGACTGGTAGCAGTCGACTGGTGATGGTGCAGTCGACTGATAGACGACCGTTGGAGCAACAGCTGGCTAATTAAATGCAGATTAACGAGCCGTTGAAGCCCATTAGTCGACTAGCCCTTGGAGCAGTCGACTGATGTATGGAAAAATATAAAAATAGAAGTCGACGCCGAAGAAATGAACAATTTATTTTTCTCATCTTTTTGGCATACTCTGACTTTGTAAAAACTTTCCTCTTCCTCCATACTTCACTCCTCATTTGTGTGAAAGGAAGAGATCATTCTGTGAAGGTTTCTCCACCTTCAAAGTGTTCTTTGAAAAGGAGATTTTTCATAGTGGAAAAGGTCATCTGTGTATGTGGATCCTTGGACTAGTCACCTCGTTGAGGTGGATACCAAGTAAACAAACCGAGTTAGCGATTGTGATTATTTTTGTACTTTATTTTCGCTTATGCTAACAATTTCGCAGAAACTTGAAGAATCGCTATTCACCCCCTCTACCGAACGCACCGGTCCTAACACACCTAAATTAGATCAATAAGGGAATACAAAGCTTGCGTTGAAGCTAGCAGCCCCCAAGGTGTATCACAATTAATTCCTAAGAGGTAGACTTACTTTCTCGGGCACATATTTGAATCGTAGGATTGGCAGCCGTGGGATGCCCTCCCTCCTAGGGTTTGCTGGTACCTGATTTATCTATTTGTATCTCATTGTAGGACCAACGATACTGAGCCACCTGAGGTGAGCAAAATTACCTTTTGCTTCCTTGTGTTGAAGCTAACAACACAATATGAAATGCTCTCCTTTGCCTACGCTCTCATTCGGTGAGATTTAAGCACTAATCTCGATCCAGACTTATAGGATGGTATTCATTAGCGTTTATATAGGGCAAAAATAAAAAAGATGCTCCACATTATCTTTTTTTTAGAAAAAAGTCAGAAGGGCACTCCACTAGATATTTTGTATCAAAAATATCCCTTATTTCAGTGTTGTTGTAGTAGTTATTTAGTAGTTGTTACTTATTAGCTGCTACAATGTGAAAAAAATTAACTATTTCACTTTAATCAAAATTACTATACATAAAGTACTATTATATCAAAATACTTTTTATTAACTCGGTCAAAATTATTTAAACTTTATCAAAATCACTTTAAATTGGTCAAAATTACTTTTAAACAGTTATTACGGCTACTTGCTTAGCTACTACATAGTTGTAACTGAACTCTAAAACCTTGAACATTAAACACTAAATTCTAACACTGTTGTAGTAGCTACTCATTATCTACTTCAATGTGTAGCAACTATTCATTAGTTGCTATAATATGAAAAATTGACTATATATAAAATACTATTATATCAAAATACTCTTTATCAATATGGTCAAAATTGATTAAACTTCATCAAAATTATTTTAAGTTGGTCAAAATCATTTTTAAACAGTTGTAGCAGCTAATAGTGGCTGCTATATAGCTGTAACTGAACCCTAAAATCTTAAACTCTAAATCCTAAATTTCAACACTATTGTAGTAACTACACAGTAGTTGCTATAACATATAATATTTACTCATTAGCTGCTACAACGTGATAAATTGATTATTTCATTTTAATCAAAATTACTATACATAAACACTAGTATATCAAAATACTCTTTACCAACTTAGTCAAAATTGTTTAAACTTCATCAAAATCATTTTAAGTTGGTAAAAATCACTTTTAAATAGTTATAACAACTACTTATCTAGCTACTACAAAGTTGTAGCTGAACCTTAAAATCTTGAACCATAAATCCTAAATTTCAACACTGTTGTAGTAACTAACAACTACTCATTAGCTGTTACAACGTAAAAATTAATTATTTTTTTTAATCAAAATTACTATATATAAAATACTATTATATCAAAATACTATTTACCAACTTGGTCAAAATTACTTAAACTTAATCAAAATCACTTTAAGTTGGTCAAAATCACTTTAAAACAATTGTACATAGTTGTAGTTGAACTCTAAAATCTGTAGGATCGAAAAACACTAGAAGGGGGTGGATAGCGCGTGTTGCTTTTTTGTGTTTAAGACTTAAGTATCGGAAATTAAAACAAACAACACAAAAGTCACAACAAATGATAAGTTTCTTTTTTACTTGGTTCATAGTCTCTTACTGCTATTTTAAGGCTTGCGATCTTTGATCATTTTAATAGATAATCCACTACTAATCTCCTTCTTAACAAAAAATGAGAGTCTTTTACAAAGATGAGGAACGGTAATAAGTTTACCATTACAAGAGAGTAAGAGCATGAAGACCAAATAAAACAATCACAATTGTAAATATACCGACAACAATAAATCTGAAGTAGAGCATGGTTGTTAGAGTAGCAGTTCATCATTTCAGCATAGCGAGGGTTGGAGCACTTGCAAGTAGATGCTAAGTGGTTAGGGTTGAGCAAAAATTTAGTTAAACCGAACAAATTGATCGAACTAGCTAAATTTAAAAATTCAATTTGATTATTTCAGAATTTTATTTTTAAAAAAAATTAATTATTTCAATTAATTCGGTTAAGTTCGATTTTATTTTAAACTTTCTTATTCAGTTAAACTAAAATTTTAAATCAAATCGGACTTAAATGTAAAATTGCTAACCTAAGTAAACCTTAAATCCTTTGTCCGCAACTTGCTCGGCTCCTCACTAACGTGACGATATGTTTGCAACCTGTGACTCTCGACTTCGCATCTCTGCTGCCTTGATCCTCTCCCATTGCTCGTCGATGCTTGCCTCTATCCCCTCCCGTTGCTCTCATTGTCGATGCCTGTGACTTCAAGTCTCTGTCGGTCAACCCTCCCTTCTTCAGTCGCTCTCGCCACCAACTCAAGCCTTCCCTTCCTCCCGCCATCTCGCCATCTCATCCCCATTCCTCCCAAGTCCCCTCATCCTCTCATCCTCACGCCACAATAGCCAACGACCGCCGACTAATGTGGGTAAGCATGAAAGTTGTGATATGCTCAATATTTTGAACTTAGTAATCTTTGGATTTATCTTATATTGGTCATATGAATTCTTATTGAACTCAAATATTTAACAGTGTCTAGATATCCTGATATTTGAGTTTTATATTTGTCTTTCAATTTTAGACTTTCATCAATTATATTTTGAACAATGTTCTAACATCTTGCAATATTTTGGATAGTATTTGTACATGCATATATCATTAGTATTTGTCTGATATTAATGCAAGAAGATTTATCAAATATAGATATTGATAATAGTTGTTTAGTACCACAATATGAAATTGGTCCTTTAGTGGGAACAAAAACTACTATAGATTCTAAGGAAAGATAACCAAGAGAAAAACAATGAAATCAAGAAGTGACATATGAGATCATTTCATAAAGTTTACTAATGATGCATTGGAGATAATGTTAGATTTCTCTATGCGTTTTTAAAAATTTATTTCACTAAACAAGCAGTGAAAGCGTAATAATCTATATTATAATAATTTACATATCAAAAATCACATGAGGATACACACGTATGCAGACATAATCATAGAAAAGATGATATAAATAAATTATATCTGTTGGATGACGCGAAGTGGAAATGACATCAACTAGAAACCTTCAGAAAGATTGCCTCTACTGTTGGGATCGTCCCGGTGCATTGCGTGTGTTTACACATTTTGTAAATGTGCGCAGCAGAAATAAACTAATAATTAAATATAATTATTACAACACACGCATACAAATACAGGATACAACAGGTACAAGACATGACTGAAATTTAAAATTTTTTGAGAATAACAATTATTCTATGCATACCTGATAGATGATATTGAGCGGTGTTGGCATCAATCGAGCGGCCCTTGTTGAAGTTCCACCTCTACTGGTGATCCACGCCAAGCTCTCGTTTGGACGACTTCCAAAGTCACAAGTCGCATCACTATCTTCGGTACTAGCCAATGATCAATAACGGTCAATACGAGAGAAAAATCTAATTTTAGAAAACATACAACAACATTTGTCACGATCATTTTTAAGGCTTTCTAACTATCACCGGAAATCGTATTCCCGGTGTAGTTTTTGGTGGTCAACCTTTGATCGCCAATTTAGGGCAAATGGTCAGAACCTTTCTAACGTTGATGGAACGTTCTTCGGAAGCTTCACAAGCTTCCAACAACAACCTGACAGCAAAACTCCCGGCAACAATTTGATGGCAAAACTCCTGGCAACAACTTGACGAAAAAACTCCCTATAACAACTTGACGAAAAAACTCTCGGCAACAATTCCAGCAGCAACCCTTCACTGGTGGCCAGTGGTAGCCCTTCACTAGGGCTCTGGCGGCTGAACACCGAGGTTCGACGGCTTCACAAGCCGCCGACCGTGGAGGCAAGCTCTAGCAAAGGGGTTGCACTCAGGATGTCTCAACCGGGGAGAAGCCAAAAGAAAGAAGAGGGTCGGCAGTCCACCACAGCTCCGATCAGCGGAGCAACTTTTCTCGCAAGCAAGCTGAAACCGGATGCGGCGTTGGCTTCTTCATTCTCACCATCGGTCGCACAATTTGGAGGGAGGTGCAGCGCTCGGCTGGCCATCCTGCTTTTGACGGACGACGTGCAGTAGGAGTTTCTCTATTTTCCTCCAACGGTCGGCTCGCGGCTGTCTTCCCATGCGATCAGCAGAATCGGGCGAGCAAGGGCGCGCGACGGCGGGAAGGGAGGCACGACATCTAGGGTTTCTTCGTTTTCCTCTGGTAGTCGGCGTGCGGCTGTCTTCCCACGCGACCAGCAGAATCAGGCAGAGCAGGGAGCGACGGTGGCAGCGGCCGCTGTGCTCAGGCTCGGGAGAAGAAGGAGCAGCGCCACACTTGGGTTAGGGTTTCCAATCGCGAGCCCTCGAAAGAGGCAGCCAACGCACGCTCGGGAGGAAGAAGACCCTTCCTAAAATCGCGATCTCTTCTTATTTGAGAAGCTACAGTGCGCGATTTAGGATTTTTATGGCTCACCATTGGATGAAGAAGGAGAAACTTAGAAAAAACTGGATTATCCTAAATTGGGTTCAACCCTAGTCATTGTAGTGAACTGGTACTGTAGCAAATCGGGTTTATTTTGGTTCAAAACTAAATCACTTGGTTCAATAACCAAACGACCTCTGATTTGACCCAAACCAGTTTTGTTCATTTCGTCTTCACAAGATGAAACCCCTCATTGCTTCCGTTTTATCAAAATATCTTCCATCATGAACCAAACTAAGTTGGTTCAATTTGGTTCAAAATTGAATCATTTGGTTCAATAACCAAACCACCTCCGATTTGAACCAAACTAATTTTGTTTATTTCATCTTCATAAGATGAAGTCCATCATTTTGTTAGGATCGGTTGGTTCGCTAGAGGGGGGGTGAATAGCGTTTTTCGATTCTTCTTGATTGTTTCTCTGCAAGAGTGTTAGCGGAAGCAAAATATAAAAGAGAAAACAATAGATCAACGCTAACCCGGTTTGTTTACTTGGTATCCACCTCCGCAGAGGTGACTAATCCAAGGATCCACACGCACGCACACACCCGATGCACTATGAATCTTCTCCTTCTCGAAAACCTCGAAGGCGGAGAAACCTTTACAACTCTTTCGATCTCCTCAAAATGATATGAAATAATGTTTAAGAGGAGAGGAAGAAAGCAAAGAATAGAGAACAAACACGTTCTCAAAAGAAGCACAAAGTAATGAAAGAATAGCAGAATTCTTGAGTTGATCTCGAGCAGGCTTCTTTTATAATTCTTCGGCATCAGTCGACTGCTGGCAGGGCCAGTCGACTGATGGCTTCAATCGGCAACAAAATCTCGCATTAAAGCGCATTAAATGCTTGCCAATCTTCTGCCAACGTTCAAATAGCAGTCGACTGATCCAAGACCAGTCGACTGGCATCAGTCGACTCACCATACACCAGTCGACTGCCCAGTCGACTCCTGTCTTCCTCTGGCTCGACTGATTTTTCTGTGTGCGTCTGATTTATGAGCAGTCGACTGCTGGCAGGGCCAGTCGACTGGTGAAGCTGAAAAATCCCATTTCAGCTTCTCTTGACCTAGACCTCGGCCTTCAAACACCTCCCATAGCCTCATGCCTTCCCTGGATGCTCCATCATCCTTGCACTAGCCTGAGATGCTTCCATCAGCTTCGTCATGTCAAGTCTTTGCCAAGACTACCCACTTGGACTTTTCCTTGCCAAGACTACCCACTTGGACTTTTCCTTGCCAAGACTTCCCACTTGGACTTTTCCTTGCCAAGACTTCCCACTTGGACTTTTCCTTGCCAAGACTTCCCACTTGGACTTTTCCTTTGCCAAGACTTCCCACTTGGACTTTTCTTTGCCAAGACTTTTGCCAAGACTTCCCACTTGGACTTTTCCTTTGCCAAGACTACGCTTGGACTTTCCTGCAAACTTGCATCACACATGTTAGATCACAAGTATTGCCTAACTTTAAACATGGTTTAGCCAAACATTGAAACTCAATGCACTTGGGGCAAAGATTGCACCAACAATCTCCCCCTTTTTGATGTTTGGCAAAACCTTGTTTAAGTTAGGTCTTTAAATCATATAAAGCATAGCATGTGATTAAAACATGATAAATAAAGCATGAATCACATGATATCAGAGTATTAAAAGTATCATAAAATATGATAAGCATGAATAGCATGAATAGAATATGAATAGGCATGAAAAACTTCATATTTCTCCTTAACTTAAACATTCATATTTCTCCCCCTTTTTGTCAAAGATCAAAAAGTATTACCATAAGCTAAGTGGGGTTAAATTCTCCTTAAAAATGTTTATCCCCCTTTAATATTGCACCAACAATCGTTTCGGAGGGAAAAGATAACTTAAATTCTCAAAAATATGCTGAAAACAGAATTATCAGTCGACTCATAGTGTATCAGTCGACTCAGCAGTCGACTGCAGTCTGAAACAGTCGACTGATAAACTGTATTTCAGTTATCAGAGACGAAATTGAAAAATGCATAAGTAATTGTACGAGTTTCAAAAATTCATGAAATTTCACACGTACATTACTTATGACTAACCATATTTGAGAAAAATATTTTTGAAAAATTTTGGTCTCAAATATGGTAGTTTGATACAAATTCCAAAAGTGATTGAATAAAGTCAATATATGTCCAAGTTTGTATCAACTTTTCTAATGTATTGGAATTTTCTGATTTAGAGACTATGTTTAAATTCCTGAGGGATTTTAAAATGTGTTTGATTATGTTAATTTAGGATATAACCACAAGGCTCCCCCTAAACATCATGTACTTCTTTCAAACACTTTTTAAATCAAATGCTCCCCCTTAATCATAACTCCATGAAATTTTAAAAACAATTAAGCTCCCCCTTAAGGTTTCAAATCACAACTCCTTGAGTAAAAGAAAATTAAACTCCCCCTTAAGGTTTGACATCACAACTCATTTTCTTTTCAATAATTCAAAATCTAGTTCTCCTTTAATTCAAAATTACAACTTCTTAGATTTAAAAAACTTAAGCTCCCCCTTTAAAGTTGAATTTTGACTTCTTCTAAATATTTCAACCTTTTCTCCCCCTTTAAGATTTTGAAATTATGCATCATTCATTTATAAGCACATAAAACAACATATATTCAAATTAAACACCAATAAAATCATCAAATGAAAAGCAATCATAAAAGTTATCAACAAGTTATGAAAATAGTAAACATGTCAAAAGTTCCAAACAAATCTTGTGTAGTGCACGAATCTCCGCTAGAGCCTTCTTTCCCCGATCATCCACATCAAGGATTGTATCTTCCAATCGATCAAGCCGCTCTTCATCACCTATATTCTTGTGGTCAAATTCATTCTTCTCAAGATCAGACTCAGAATAAATGTCAATTTGATTATCCGTCTTCATCCATCGCAAACCACCATCTGTGTAGATGATTCTTGCAAGCTTTAGGTGACGCGGACCTAATTGATCATAATCCTTTGAAAGACATTTGATGGTCCCAACTGTAGTATCAATTTCCTGGGATGCTAAGAATGATGTGATGATATGACAAAATGGGATACCAAACATACTGATCGACAGACAGTTTTGTAACATCGAATCTGGTTCTAGACTCTTTTTCGGGGATAATTCGGCAACAGT
>NC_133868.1:3960509-4028614 GCF_044706935.1 Curcuma longa | reverse complement strand
AGATGCAATTTGATGCATCAAATGAGCTTTAATTTTATCAAAATAAATTAATTTTGTATAAGCCAATCATGGGGAAAGCTAATGTGTAAGTCATGCACATTTAGCTCATAGATCATGGTTGGAAATTGATTTTAAAAATATTTTCAAAAGTATTTTGGAAAACCTTGGTGAAGTCTATTTGTTGATAAGAATCACCATTGATCAAATTGATACAAAGTTAGAATGAAATAGTAAAGTTTTCAATGATTTCTAACTTTGTAGCATTGTTTGAAAATAAGATATATTTTTTTAGAAAATTATTTTTTCTTGATATTATTTGACATAAGTAATGTATCTATGAAATTTTATAATTTTTTAAAAATTATAGAATTACTTATGTATTTTTGAAATTCAACTTAAAAATTGAAAGTGTAGTTTTTTGTATCAGTCGACTGATATCAGTAATTAATCGACTGATTTTTATTTTTTTATTAAAATAAATTTATTTAAAGTGTTTAGGCTCATTTCAAATAACTTAACTATCCCTAACTATGTGATATGCTTGGATAAGCATCAAAGGTGATTTTCTTGATGAAAATAAAAAAGGTATGTTAAAAAGGTTGAAGATAAGAATTTGAGGAGGAGGTTTAGATTCAAAGTTAAATTTTTAACCTCATGACTTAAACTTTTGGATTTCCTAAAGGTTTAGAAACTCCAAAATCATTATTGGTGCAATGATAGAGGTTGGAGCATGCTTTAAGAGGGAGGTACACCTTAAAGGCATGAATTGGATATGAAAGGATGAAAATATAAGAATTTTAGAATAAGTGAAGGAATGTATACTCTAGGTTGAGTATTTAATGAAATGGAAGGTATGTAACCTTCATTTAAAAGGATTGGATTGGATAAGATAAATGGATTTTGAGAAAAGATTTTTGATGTATGTCAAAGGGAGAGAATGTAGGGTTTAAGTTATGAGACCCACATTTATGCTTTGGCATGAGAAGAAGGATGATGAAAGAGGTTGGGCTAATAAGTTAGCCTAACTTAAACATATTGTCAAACATCAAAAAGGGAGAGATTGTTGATATAATCAATCTCAGGTCAAGCTTGATCAAGTTAACCAAGCTCAGTTTGACTCGAGTTGGATTTTGATGTTTGATCAATATGTTAGTTGACCATATGCTAGGCAATGGGATATCTTGATATGTCAAGGATAACTAAATGTCATGCAAAGGAAGTTGGAAACGATACAGTAAACTTCCGAAGGTCATAACTTTTGACTTAGATATTCAAACAGGACAATCTTTAATGCGAAACGAAGCTCGTTCAGAGATGTATATTTTTACTTAAATTGAGTTAACTGATTATATGTATTAGTTGACTGATTTGAATCAGAATTGAACAAAAGTAAATCAATTCAACTTATCAGGGTAATCAGTTGACTGATTACCCTGATCAATTGACTGATAAAGGTAATCAATCAACTAGTGCTATTTTAGAAGTGTACAAAAATGAATCAATTTGACTGATTAGGTCACTCTACTGATATTTGAAAATCGATAAAATCAGACAGATTTCAGAAGGTTCAGAAGTCGTTATTTGATCGCTGACCAAATCAATCGACTGGTAGAGGATATCCGTCGACTGATGGACGACAATCAACTTTAACATCAACTGTATAAGTAAAATTTTGTTTGAAGGAGAATAAGCTAGTTTTTGGAGGTTTGAGAATGAAGTATTGTTGCATTTCTATACCAACAAGAGACTATTCTAAATAACAAGAAATCATCTAAAGAAAAATCTCATTTGTAAAGATGTTTTTACTTTAATTTATATTTATATTCCTATTTCTTGTTGTATTTTTATGTTCTTGTAAAATAAACTTGTGAGAGGCTTCTCTGCCTCCGAAAAATATCCAAAAAGGAGGAGTTTATAGTGGAGGAAGTAGCTCGGAACAATCCAAGAGTTGTGCATGTGGAGTCACATTTGAATCAAGGTTTTCGCTGTGTATTCAAACGATGAGCATAAGATCAAGACGAGAAGCGATCGAAGCTATTATATTCACCCCTCCCCCCCTCCTAGCTCGCATGGGTCCTAACAATCCTTGCTAAGATGTTACAGTTAGATCCTATAATTCGTTTCTTACGGAGAACATCCTATCCTAATATTAGCATAATAGTTTAATGGATCTATTTATGGAATATTTACTTGTAAATCTACGCTATCTGACAACCTAACGTGCAATCCTCGTCCTTTTTAAATCAAGCTTGAGATCGACTTTGATGTATTTTATTTGAGCAACAATTAACTAAAATTAAATCTAATCAATTGGAGACTTAGATAGTCAACTATAAAGAATTTTTAGTTAACCGTCTAAAGCGATATGGGTGCATGCTCAACGGTTATATTTATTTGATTAGTCAACTAGAGATAGACAACAGAGATCCATTAAGAGGGTATTGAGCTTGTAATGGGTTGCACGAAGGTAAATAATTTGTAAACATTTACCAAACTTAGAAATAAAATTTGTTGTAAAATATCACAATTCTCAGTTACACATAATTCTATGAAGGTTTGAATAAAAGATAGCCAAGAGTCAACAAAAAAAACATAAATAGGACTACATAGTAAACATACTAATCATTTGCATTTTGACAATTATTTTTTATTTATAGTCTAAGATTATATGAAAAGAAATACCAAAGAAATAAAATATGCCAAATAAAATGATAAAAACAACACTAGAAGAATTTACAAAATCAACATTTAACCTTTTTTCAAAATAATCACATATTTAAACCTTCATTTATTGGTAAATTATCCAATGAAACATTGCCACATGACACCACTCCCTACCTGATCCACCTACTCCACATTAGAAAATCTTTGCTATTTATTTAAATCACTTCGGAGGCAGTTGAGCCGGGGGAGCCGGCGGCCCATAATACGGAGGAGCGGCCTCCGCCCGGCCCCTGTACCGGCCGAGGATGTAGCAAGCAAGGGCCAGGATTGCAACGAGCAGGATGAACGGCAGAGATATCACCAGCACGAACCCCATCAGCCGTCCTAATTCCCTTATCCTGTCAAGCACGTAGAGAACTCACGCAAAGTGGTGGAAAGCTTTCAGTTACCCTGAAGGAGAATTTTGAAGCTTCGATAAAACGAGAAGGCAAGAATTATTGTGAAGTACACATGAAGGATCGCAGTTACTGACACACCTGTGTGTTTGGATGGAGATAGAATACAACGCAGGAGAGGAGAGAAGTGCACCCGCCCAGATCTCTTATTCTTGGCTTGCTGAGGTGTGGAAGAGGGGGAGGATGAGAAGGGTGAGGTTTCCTCCGTTTAGGTTAAGTAGCAATCGGCAATCCTTTGAGGTAAACAGAAAGTGATAGAACCAGGTGGCAACAGCCAGTTGGTTGGGAGAAAGCCTGGCGTGTATAATTAATTTTCTTTTCTTTCCAATATGTTTAGGTTATTTTCAACATAACTAAACCACTAAAGCGTAGAAATTAATTAAGCATCACGCAACAAGGGAACAAGACAACCTAACTTCTGCTGGTGCAATTAAGCCCCCAGGTGATCAATTGAGATTGAGTGTTTTATATAATGATAGTTGGATTTTCATATAGGAATCTCATAATGCCGTAGTAATCAAATTACTTATGATGCTGCGTTATTCGTCATCATTCAGTTATATTTTTGCATTTATCTTAGTAGAATTTTTTTAAAAATCGGATTGATTATTTTTAGATTTAATGGATTTGAAGAGGTAGATAGTTGGATTATCTAAAAAGAAAAACAAAAGTGAGTAATTTTAACGTGCGACAGATTATTTAAGTTAGCTTTATTTTGTATTTTTCATGTATTCATTTAGTTGCATGGTAAAGTGCACGTGGAGCTGATGGAGCATATAGACTCAACAGAGTGAAGTCAGTTTGAAACCATTAAGAGTATGGGTAAACATTGAAACAACTGAATTGAATTTGTTAAAATTAAATTAATTAAATTTTTTTCAACCAACATAATCGAAAATTGATTTATTCTTACTATTAAAATTAAATAAATCAAATTGATAAAAAAATATTAAAATTTTTTAATAAAAACTTAATTAGTTTAATAAAAAATATTTTTTATTTTTTTATTTAATAACCAAAAATAATTTAATCGATATAATTGATTTTCAAAATTCAAAATTAAAACTGAACTGATTAATCTAAACAAATAATGTTTTTTTAAAAAAAAAATGAACTTGAAATTAAATTTCTAAATTAATTCTGTTCGATTGGTTATTTTAATTGAATATATTGAAATTTTACTCACCCTAATTAAGATAACTGTTGTGCCAAATGTATAGGTCTATAATGGAGTGAACCAGGACATGGAACAAGCACAAGGAGCTTAACGTATCTGTAGGATTGAAGGGGTGAGGTAAACTCTAGGACGAAGAGCATAAAGTGACTAGTTCAATGGATTACATTGTAGAAAAAGATGATTACGTTCATCTCAGATGTTTTTTACAGTCTATCTTTAAATTATGTGAAAGAAGATAAATCATAAAGTTAATTTATAATTGATCGGCAAATTGAACAGTCTATCTTTAAATTATGTGAAGGAAGATAAATCATAAAATTAATTTATAATTGACCACCAAATTGAATAGTCTATCTTTAAATTATGTAAAGGAAGATAAATCACAAAGTTAATTTATAATTGACCGTCAAATGTAATTCAATGGATTATAAAAAAAAATGATAATCTCAGTAACCACATCTCTGGGGTGGTCGGTCCGGTCCCACGGAAGTTTTCCACCGACCACCAGAGTAAATCGGGAAGCGCATACGGCGGCCAATCCAGATGCCCAGCATCCTTTGATTGCGTTCCCCATTTAGAGGAAAATTCCTACAAATACGCCGTAGCTGGGGATCGAACCGCGGGTCCCTGAGTTACAATCCGGATGTCCTACCGTTGTACCACCCCGAGGACTAATTCAATGGATTATAGATTCATAACAAAGTGGACATGGAGGTTAGGTGACGGATAACATGCTGCAAGCTTAGAAAACTTGATGCATATGGACTAAGGGGCCAACAAGGTGAACTTGGAGATGATGTGAACGATGATATATAGCAAGCTTAAGGAGCTTCGTGCAGACCTAACAAAGTGAATTCTACGATAAGGTGCATCAACAACATTGAGGAATTAGAGGTATGAGCGCTTGAGATATTACACGAGTGAAATATAATTTTGGGGCTTGTGTTTTTTTTACAATATCATTGGAGATAGTGTGTTTAATTAGGTAAGGATATATTATCTAATGAATTCAGTTAGAGTTGTTAAACGGGTCAATTTATGATGGGGGTGAATCAAAATCTATCAGAAATCTATCATATAGTAGGACGGGACAGACTGACTCATCAATTTGGTAGGTTGAAAAATCTCAAATCCAACCTAACTCCAAGCAGATTACAGACTAGGCAGGCCAACTCACAGACTTGTTAAAAATAAAAAATATTAAAAATTTTATGTTTGGATTACTATTTAAATTAATCAAGTTGAAATTTTTAAACTTAAATTGTGGTTTAGACAGGATCAAGTCCATTGAATTTTTTATTTTTATTTTAATTTTTTTTAAAAAATAAATTTTCTCAATCCATGGGTCAATTCAACTTTGTCACGGACCAACCTACGCGTGTTATGTGAGCCTAGGTGGGTCGACCTATTTGAACTCATCTTTAAATGAATTGATAAAATTTCAACCCAATCCGCCTAAATTATTTGGCGGGAGGACCAACCCAATGGATCCAATTCAAATTAACGGTTATAACTTCAGTAAAACTTTCAACTAAGGGATTACTTGTGTTAGGTTAAGTTGTAGTTTGCAAATGAGCTCAATCTGGATAGACTTACAAAAGATAAGCTAAATAAAAGAGGGACCAAGATTAGATTCAATTAACTAAGGAGTCAACTGGACAAAACAAACTATTTTGTTCGAGCAACATTTAACTAAAATTGAATCCGAAAGATTAGAGGCTTAGATAGTCAACTATAAAGAATTTTTAGTTTAACTGTCTAAAGAGACATTGGTGCTCAATGGTTATATTTATTTGATTAGTTGACTTATGTAAGCTTCGGAGGTCTTTGAGCTTGTAATGGGTTGCACTAAGGTAAATAATTTATAAATATTTACCAAATTTAGAAATAAAATTTAGTGAAAATTATCATAATTCTCAATTACACATAATTCTAATATATGTTCGAATAAAAGATAGCGAGTTAACAGAAAAAACATAAACTCATCATTTGCATTTTGACATTTATTTATTTATTTTTAGTATAAGATTATATAAAAAAATATCAAAGAAATAAAATATATGTCAAATATATATAGACCACACTTAAAATGATAAAAACAATGCTAGAAGAATTTACAAAATCAATATTTAACTTTTTTTCAAAATTATTATATATATTTAAATTCTAATTTATCAGAACTTAGCCAATGATATATTGCCACATGGCACCACTCTACTTACTCCACCTACTGCACGTTAGAAAATATTTGCTATTTGATTAAATCAGTTGTGGGGGAGCCGACAACCCGTACTAAGGAGCGACCCAGCTTGGCCCCCATACCAATCAAGAATGTAGCAAGCAACGGCCAGGATATTACAATGAGGAAGATGAACGACAGAGATATCACCAGCACGAACCCCATCTGCCATTTCAATACTGACGGGAAGAATAATTATAATCTTAATTGAATTAATTTTAATTAATCTAGATTTATCATAGCTGACGTCGTAATCAAGATTAGCTACAATCACAACAAAAGATAATATTTTTCACTTTATTATATTCAATGCTACGATTATAATTATTATAATTGTATACCATATTTAATTTTTTTTATTTATTATTTGAACAACTGATATAAATAAGCCTTTGGCAGTAATAAGAAGTTCATCCAAAAATAATTATTTATTTGTTTCTTTCATCCTTTCTTTATTTTTAATACCAAACAGAATAACAATTATTTTAGAGACGGATTCAAATAAAAAATTTTTAAGGGAAGACACAGAAGAAGTTGCAAACCTAGAGAAATCTTTTCTAGGTTTAGTCAAAACATATTGATTCAAAATAAAAGATAATCCCTAATATCAACTAAATAAATATTTAGATAGCCTTCATGTAAAATACTGAATTTAATTTAAAAAGCCCATATGCTATATTAGGTCCAACCTATTTGTTATAGGTTAAAGGGTTATAGGATGATGGTTTGATATGGGTTAATGGAGGCCAACCCGTTAACCGAAACCTATCCAATAAGAAACCTACAATAAACCTAGAAATCGCGAGCCTCTCCTCTGTTTCCTCCTCATCTTCGCTCGACGCCGCCTCTTTTGCTTTCCTCGCGCCGCCTTCCTCACTAGCCGAAGCCACCGCCGCGGGCCGCCGGCACCGCCGCTTATTCTTCTCCCTTCCTCACGCTTCCTCCACCCCGCAGCCGTCGCCACGCCTTGTGCCGTCGTTGTTGCCGGCCGGAGAAGAAGCCATCGGGATTCCCCTCTGCACAGCCGCTGCCGATCGCCGCCGCGCCCTAGCCATTCACCTCCTCCCCTCTTCTCTGATCGCGCAACCTTCACTGCCCGAAGACGCCGACCGTCGCTGTTATCCTTCACCGGCGGGCAAATAGGGATTCTAGGGTTGTGCTTAAGGTAAGTCCTTGTTGGTTGAGTTCAGTCCGGAATTGATGGGAAAATTGGGTATTGTAGATTATTGTTGAATTGCCTTAGTTGTGATTTGGCAGACAGGGAAATTTGGAATCGATAGTAAAGAAGAAATGTTGACCAAGTTGGCCAAGCTCGGTTTGACTCGAGTTGGATTTTGATATTTGATCAATATGTTGATAAGATGTCAAGTAAGTCTAGGTTGACTAAATACTTGATGGTGAGAAGTCCAAGTGGATCATGGAGGACCAGGCACTTGGCACGAGATGGAAAGTCCAATATGAAAGTTGGCAAGAGGAAAGTCCAAGTGGGTCAAGGTTGAAGTTTACAAGGTAAGGCAAATGAAGGAAAGTCCTTGCGGGTGAGAAAATCGGACGTAAGGCAAAAGGAAAGTTGAGAGGGTGAAGAGGCGAGCTCTTGGCACGGGAAAGAGTCCTTACAAGGGTAAGGCAAATGGAGGAAAGTCCTTGCGGGTGAGAAGACCGGACGTAAGGCAAAAGGGAAGTCCAAGAGGGTCGAGGAGCGAGCTCTTGGCACAGAAAAGTCCTTACAAGGGTAAGGCAAATGGAGGAAAGTCCTTACAGGTAAGAAGATCGGACGTAAGGCAAAAGGGAAGTCCAAGAGGCGAGCTCTTGGCATGAGAAAGTCCTTACAGGGTAAGGCAAATGAAGATCAAGAAGGTCGATGACCAAACTCTTGATCAAGCGAGGAAGTCCAAGAGGCGAGCTCTTGGCATGAGAAAGTCCTTATAGATAAGGCAAATGAAGATCAAGAAGGTCGACGACCAAACTCTTGATCAAGCGAGGAAAGAACTCGGTAAGACTTCATTTCAGCCACTTAATCCTGGTGTCAGTCAACTGGTTTTAAAATCCAGTTGACTGGTTTTACACTTCAGTCGACTGGGTTTATACTTCAGTCGACTAGGTTTATACTTCAGTCGACTGGGAGCGAACAGAAGGTAAAATGACTCAACTGGATCTTCACATCAGTCGACTGAAATAAAACCAGTCGACTGATGGGAAAAATCAGTCAACTGAAATTTGAATTTCGGCGTGACTTCAGCAGTTCAGTGGCCGTTTTCTGGGTTTGACTAAATCAGTCGACTGATGGTAAAATCAGTCGACTGATAACATAAAAACTGAACTGTTTAAATGGTGAAGAGCTACTCGTGGAGGAAGAACTCAACACTGTTTATGCTCCAAGTGCTTGTGCTCTAGTGATCAAGAAACCTGCTGGTGTTCATCTACAAAGCTTGGAGCAACCTCTTGAAGAAGAAGAAGCATTCTCATCACTTTTGTGTAACATCTTTACTCTTCTTCTTCCTTGTATTGCTTGGTTGTTTGTATACAACTTGTAATCTGTTGTAAGAAGGTTTCTCCGCCTTCGGGGTTTGTCCGAGAAGGAGAAGATATAGTGGAAGAGTGAGCTGAGTGAAGATCCTTGGATTAGTCGCCTCAAGGAGGCGGATACCAAGTAAATCCTTCGCGTTAGCATTGTTGAGTTGAGAGGGTGTGTAGCGAGGATTCTTCATCGACAAAAGTTCAAGTTTGTTCAAGTGAAGCTATTCAACCCCCCTTCTAGCTTACAAGGTCCTAACAAGTGGTATCAGAGCAAGGTCACTCCTCATCGGACTAACCGCCGAAAGGAGTACAAAGCTAGAAGAAAAAGAAGAAGAATGCATCCTCAAGATGGATTTGGATACGACATCCGAGTACCTCCACCATTTGGCTTGGAAGATTTTGATTATTGGAAGTTAAGAATGGAGTATTTCTTGAAGATGGATATCGAGCAATGGTTTGCTCTAATAGAAGGATTTGAAGCCCCAATGGATAGCAAAGGAAAACTCCTCAAGAAAAAGGAATGGACCGAGGAACAACTCTAAAAATCGAAGACAAACAACAAGGTAACTGAAATATTAGTAAATTCAATTCCTAATGATATATTGTGCAAGATAGGTCAATATCGAGATGCAAAAGAGCTATGGAGTACGTTGGTCAAGCTTCATGAAGCTCCAACCTCAATGCAAAGTGAAGATGAATCCAAAGAGGGAGACTCCTTGGAACAAGAAATTGAGGATTCGGAAGTTGAAAGGTGCTCAACCTCCGAGGAGGATGATATGGAAGAAATTCTTACATCAAGAATTGAGGGGGAGGATAGAACATTGACATTGGAACAAGATGAATCATCAACATCCGGAGTCAATAAGGAAGATCATGTCACCTCAACAAGTCAAGAGAGCTCTAATTATGAAGGTATATCAATTTCAATTCATAAAAATAAAAATCATATCATATGTTTTGAGTGTAGGAACAAAGGGCACTATAAGAGTAAGTGTCCACAATTAATCAAGAAGAAAGTTCAAATGACACCTAAGATAAAGGAGAAGCCAAAGGAAATTGAACCCTTGGTGCGAAAAGGCAAAGAGCACATTGTGTGCTTTACATGCAACCAAAGAGGACATTACCGAAATCAATGTCCAAGGGGGAGGCATCAAAATAAGAACAAGGGAGAAAGCTCAAGCCTAGGGGGAGCTCCTAAGGTAAAGTCTAAGGTATTATATCATAATGCAATTGCCTTATATCATGATAAGCATGTTAGCAATAAATTTTATCATCTTGGTGCTAATTATCATGAAAATAGGAAGCATGAGAATTCTAAGGACAATTTTAGGTCATATCATGTTAAAACAACCCCACCTAAGGATAAAAATGATCTAAGTAAAAATTTTAAGAAAATTAGACATATGCCTAGAAAAAGAAATATCAAAGGAAATCATGAAAAGTTAAGAATTAATGATTTGGAGAAAGAAAATCAAGTCTTGAGATCAAGACTTGATAAATTGGAAATGACCCTAGAGAAAATGACAAACAAGATTAAATGGTCCAAAAAGGAACACCTAGGTTTAGGTGAGCAAGAATCATTTAAAGGCAAGAAAGGTTTGGGATACAAACATAAATCTAAGGAGAACATGCCCTCATACCATAGAGTCTCATATAGCTATGGAACTAACCCTAAGTCTAGAAGTCAAATCAAGATTACAAGAGAGGTTATTCCTAGTGTTAACCTTGAGGACACTAGCATGACTAAGACTTCTAATAAGACTAGGAGAGTTATTAGGAAGGTATCTAGGGAAGTTATCCCTAGTGAGTACCTAGTGCACCCAAGGAGCTCCAATAGGTATTGGGTTCCTAAGAGTGTGATTTCTTCAAACTAAATGGGTACAGGATATGTCAACCTTAATTGGAAGGGTAGTTAACCCAACCATAATGAAGTTGACATTTTAAGATATTTTCAAAGTATTGTGATATTTTGAAAATGAAATCTTATCCTTGAGGATCTTAAATGTGCCAATAAAGGCTTGAGATTGATTAAAATTGATACAAATGAAATAGAATTAACAAATGTGTTAAATATAAATTTTTGGCACAATTCGAGGGAGATAGGATCACATATGTTGAATTACGTATTTAGCATAATGATTTGACGACAACATTAAGATTTCAAATCTAGGTATTTTCACTCTATTGTAGTTATCATGTTTATATGCCCTATCACATATTATGACATCATTTCATATATTTATCTTGTCATGATAATATGAATCGGTATAACCATGTCATATCATACATGGATCATTTAAGTTATAATAGAATTTTCGTTGAAGTTATGCATTTGATGTATGTCATACTCATTTATATGCATTATTTCAATCGATTATAATTAAGGATATAAACGACATTATTTGATATCCTAGGTAGGATGATCAAATATAGAATACCTAAATAGAAATGCATGATCCCTTAGTTAAAAAAAAATTGGTTTACATCTCACAAGACAATAGGATTAACTTGCATGTGTATTGAGAAACATTAGATACAAGTGAGATGTTAGGATGATGAACTAAGTTCAAGATGCAATTTGATGTACCAAATGAGCTTTAGTTTCATCAAAACAAATTGATGTTGTGTTGGCCAATCATGGGGAAAGCTAATGTGCAAGTCATGTACATTTAGCCCATAGATCATGGTTGGAAATTGATTTTAAAAATGATTTCAAAAATATTTTAGAAAACCTTGGTGAAGTCTATTTGTTGATAGGAATCACCATTGATCAAATTGATACAAAGTTAGAGTGAAACATTGAAGTTTTCAATGGTTTTCAACTTTGTATCATTTTTTGAAAATAAAAATGTATTTTCTTAGAAAACTATTTTTTCCTGATATTATTTGACATAAGTAATGTATGTATAAAATTTCATGATTTTTCAAGAATTATGGAATTACTTATGTATTTTTGAAAGTCGGTCTGAAAATTGAAAGTGCAGTTTTCTTTGTATCAGTCGACTGATATCAGTAATCAGTCGACTGAGTTTTATATTTTTCACCAAAATGAATGTGTTTAAGGTATTTAGGCTCATCCCGAATGACTTAACTATCCCTAACCATGTGATATGCTTGGATAAGCATTCAAAGGTGATTTTCTTAATGAAAATAAGAAAGGGATGTTAAAAATGGGAAGATAAGGATATGAGAAGGAGGTTTAGATTCAAGGTTAAAGTTTTAACTTCATGACTTAAACACTTGATTTCCTTTTCTTAAAGGTTTAGGAATTTTAAAATCATTGTTGGTGCAATGATAGCGGTTGGAACATGCTTTGAGGGGGAGGTTCACCTTAAAGGTATGAATTGGATAAGATGAATGAACTTTGAGAAAAGATTTTTTTTTATGTGTGCCAAAGGGGGAGAGTTAGTCTAACTTAAACATATTGTCAAACATCAAAAAGGGGGAGATTGTTGGTGCAATCAACCTCAGGTCAATGTTGACCAAGTTGGCCAAGCTCGGTTTGACTCGAGTTGGATTTTGATGTTTGATCAATATGTTGATAAGATGTCAAGTAAGTCTAGGTTGACTGAATACTTGATGGTGAGAAGTCCAAGTGGGTCATGGAGGACCAGACACTTGGCACGAGATGGAAAGTCCAATATGGAAGTTGGCAAGAGGAAAGTCCAAGTGGGTCAAGGTTGACCGAACACTTGGTGAGCGAAAGTCCTTACAAGGTAAGGCAAATGGAGGAAAGTCCTTGCGGGTGAGAAGACCGGACGTAAGGCAAAAGGGAAGTCCGAGAGGGTCGAAGAGGCGAGCTCTTGGCACGGGAAAGTCCTTACAAGGGTAAGGCAAATGGAGGAAAGTCCTTGCGGGTGAGAAGACCGGACGTAAGGCAAAAGGGAAGTCCAAGAGGGTCGAGGAGCGAGCTCTTGGCACGGGAAAAGTCCTTACAAGGGTAAGGCAAATGGAGGAAAGTCCTTGCGGGTAAGAAGACCGGACGTGAGGCAAAAGGGAAGTCCAAGAGGCGAGCTCTTGGCATGAGAAAGTCCTTACAGGGTAAGGCAAATGAAGATCAAGAAGGTCGACGACCAAACTCTTGATCAAGCGAGGAAGTCCAAGAGGCGAGCTCTTGGCATGAGAAAGTCCTTATAGGGTAAGGCAAATGAAGATCAAGAAGGTCGACGACCAAACTCTTGATCAAGCGAGGAAAAGAACTCGGTAAGACTTCATTTCAGCCACTTAATCCTGGTGTCAGTCAACTGGTTTTAAAATCCAGTTGACTGATTTTACACTTCAGTCGACTGGGTTTATACTTCAGTCGACTGAGGTTTATACTTCAGTCGACTGAGGAGCGAACAGAAGGTAAAATGACTCAACTGGATCTTCACATCAGTCGACTGAAATAAAACCAGTCGACTGATGGGAAAAACCAGTCGACTGAAATTTGAATTCCGACAAAAATCAGACGTGACTTCAGCAGTTCAGTGGTCGTTTTCTGGGTTTGACTAAATCAGTCGACTGGCATGGTAAAACCAGTCGACTGATGACATAAAAACTGAACCTGTTTAAATGGTGAAGAGCTACTCGTGGAGGAAAAACTCAACACTGTTTATGCTCCAAGTGCTTGTGCTCTAGTGATCAAGAAACCTGCTGGTGTTCATCTACAAAGCTTGGAGCAACCTCTTGAAGAAGAAGAAGCATTCTCATCACTTTTGTGTAACATCTTTACTCTTCTTCTTCCTTGTATTGCTTGGTTGTTTGTATACAACTTGTAATCTGTTGTAAGAAGGTTTCTCCGCCTTCGAGGTTTGTCCGAGAAGGAGAAGATATAGTGGAAGAGTGAGCTGAGTGAAGATCCTTGGATTAGTCGCCTCAAGGAGGCGGATACCAAGTAAATCATTCGCGTTAGCATTGTTGAGTTGAGAGGGTGTGTAGCGAGGATTCTTCATCGACAAAAGTTCAAGTTTGTTCAAGTGAAGCTATTCAACCCCCCCCCCCCCCTTCTAGCTTACAAGGTCCTAACACATACAACACTGTAACTGAAATAAACAACACTATAATTTAACAATCTAATCACAACATATTAAGCATGAATCTTAAACAACATAACAAATTCAATATCAATACAATCTCAATCCAACAAATTAACAAATTCATGTATCTGAAACAATCAAATCACAATACAATTGAACCACAATGCAAATATCTAAATCAATGATAACATATCAAATATCTTAATACAATAATAGTGTATCAAATGTCTAAATACAATCAAACCTATGAAATATCTAGCCAATTAAAATATCCAATCCTACAAAAAATATAATCAGATAAGTTAGTATTAAATCAAGGATATGTATCAATTTTAAAAATGCATGTTCATGAGTGATACTTAAACAAAAAAAGAAAATTTACAAATGTTAACATACCTCTCATGCAGCTACTAATCAAGGTCCTGATGGTCGTAAGGGTCTTGAGTCTCCTGTGAGTCAAAGTCATGCAGCAACCGCGGCGTTTGACTCATGTCAGCCATGAATAGATCTCTTCTTCCTCCCACCGACCACATCGTAATAGATTTCATTTACCTGGTCGATGGAGAGAGCCTGCATTGATAACATGCATTTGTATAGTTCATTTTGGCTCTAATACTTGATGTTTTTCCTCCTCTCATTGCGTAACTATTGAGTATTAACACATTTTACGAATAGAAATTTATTTTGGATTATATTGCTTATTCCTACAGATATGGGGTTGAATCTAATGTTTTTAATATGTTTTTGTAGGATACTTAAAGATCCATGAAGTTGAATAAAGTTGAAGCACATTTTGATATATTTGGAAGACATTGGAAGTGCTTTAGAGGCCAACACGGTCGTGCCCCATCATCCAGACCAGTTTTGAAATCCAAGCTATGCCTCACAAGTCCAGGATGTGCCTCACCTTCCTAGGGTCGTGCCCCACCTCTCCAAGGCCGTGCCTCACAAGACACGGCCATGCCTCACCTTGCCAAGGCCGTGCCTCACCTTTATAGGGCCCAAACATGGTCATGTCTCCTATCTAGACAACTTTGCAGACTGAAAGTAAAATGAGCATAACTTTTAACTCAAATGGACCCATGGGTTATACCACCTACCAAAATGAAGATAGCTTCAAGATCTACAACTTGGTTTCAGGGTGTGCAAAAGGATTTCTTCTCTAGGCTATGCTAAAAGGCACGACGTGTCTCTTCTATAGAAGGCTTCCTACTCTGGGTCATGCCTATAAGGCACGGCTGTGTTTCTTCTATAGAAGGTTTCCTACTCTAGGTCGTGCCTACAAGGCACGGCCGTACCTCTTCCACAGAAGGATTCCTACTCTAGGTTGTGCCTCTTTTGCAGAATGACTCCTTCTCCAGGCTATGCCTTGAGACACGGTCGTGTCGCGGGACTATTTTTGGGGGTATAAAAGCTTCATTTTCTAAAGATGAAAGGATTCTTTCCTTTGGACCTGACCTAGCCGCCACCCACCTCTCTTCACTGCCATTTATCCATCGCCACCTCCATTCATCAACACCACCAGAAGGAAGTCAAGGGGATTCCCTTCTCTACCACATCATCTCACTCACCGCATCATCTATGGGGATTGCTTTGAAGTTGGGGATTCCTTCCTTCGCCGCACCTTCCATGGAGTTTCGTCGCTTCGCATCCACCTCCGACCAGGGACATAGGGAGAGTCATTAGATTTATTCTACTTCCCATTTCTGAGCATAGATTAGACTTTGCATGTTAAATATTTGTTTAAATTCTTTTTACAGTTTTGGATGTTGATTGTTATTAGCTTTCCCTTGTTTACTTGTTGATGCACTCATTTACTTTGTTGATGCACTTCTTTACTTTGTTGATGCAATTTATTCTTTGTACTTTCATATTAGTAATTTTAGTTATAATGCTTAGTATTTTTTTCATTATTTAGATTTAGAACTCAATACAACCCCCCTATCCAATCCAAATCCCCAATTGTCCAATAACCACTAGGATTACCATACACCGGCTACAATCGTTGGGAGACAACTCGAGTTACCTATACTACTTTAGTTAGGGGATTCAGTATTAATTAAGTTGATGTGCTCATTTTAGATGACACCACACAACGAACACACATCATGCATCTCACCTCCCTCTCTATCAGGCTGAGATACCTATGCAACTCTAGCACTCATTTTAGCCTATTTAAAAATAAATTTATATAAAATATAAAATTAAAAAATCTAATCATTTTTAACAGCTAAGTAAATTTAAAATTTAAAAACTTACGTCTAATGTCTACGATCGATAAATGTGTCATCCTTAGACTTGTGTGTTTTAGTAAAAATCTCCCAACAAGTAGAAGGTCACTGTAACTCATGCTATGAAGATCAAAAAATATAATTAAATTAAAATAAAATTATTAATAATTAAATAATTCTAATATAAATATGTTAATTATAAACTCACCAAGTCCATGGCATGCTCGACGATGGAACGAGATCCAGTTGTATGCTTTGTGGATTCGGTGCTAGAGCCAACCAGCTCAGTGTTTCTGTTGACTCTAGCTGTCTCTGAATTTGATTCCCATCTTTCTACAGCCCAGATAGCTTGCCATGCATCCCGCACATCAACTGGGATGAAAGATAGTTTTACGCCCTTTCATCTACATTTGTAAAGTAAATCCTTGTACAATTTGGCACATTATTCCATGTTTCTTTAAATGCCTCCTCGTGTCCTGGCTCTCAGGTATACTTTTTCTGCAAGAAAAGTTTAAAAATTAGTATAAATAAATAAAAATCTTGTTAATAAAAATGACTTATCAAAAACTCTTTAGAGTAAAAGTCTTGCATGCCCTCGTTGACATGCCTCTAAGTAATACCTGAAATATATACTCTCTCTCTAAATTACTAGATATGTATGTTGCAACTTGATGACCATCTGGAGTAAAATTGCATTATAACACATATAAATATTAGACATATGCTATAAAAAATTGTATGAATTGAAAAGTACTAATAACAACAATACTTAGCACCCCAACAACTCGCAAGATAGTCTGGTCATCAGGTGCTGCTGCCTGGTCTGACATATCTATATTTGTAAAATAATATTATAGCACATACACATTCAAAATAATAATAAAATTATTAATGAGATATATATGTAACAAAATAAATAATTTTAACTTATTCTAAATTAATTTACAATAATGCTAATATTCATTCATCGTTACAATCGAAATCATCAACATTAACATTTTCAAGATCCTCCTCACTAGACTCAATTAGTTCAACAAACTCCTCACTACTAGATATGTCTCCATCATCCATCCCCTGGTAAGATACATTAGCATCTACAAGTAAGATAAATTTTGATTGAATCTGGGAATCTACTAAATGTATCTCTACTTCTTCATTTTGAAATGCATCATAGTGTTGTGTCATGTTGGAGTTTGGTATTTCTATGGTCGAATAAACCTTCGTATGATAAAAAGCTAACCATTCACTAACTCTTCTTGCCTTCATTGGGCATTCAAGATAGAAAACCTGACTTGCTTAGACCGCAAAAATGAAAGGTTCAAACATGTTGAACCTTTTGTTTGCATTAACCCCAACTAAATTATAATTTGAGTGTATTTGGGTTTCTGGGAGTCGAATCATACTAAGAACATTTGAATAATACACACCTTTTTATGGGTAAGATAGGATATTCAATCTTAGTAATTTCTTCAAGTCTCCCGTAATAATCAAACTCTGAATTATTGTTGTTGATAGATTCTTTTACATAAATACTAGAATTAAAGGTTAGTTTTTGTGAATCCCGTTGTGCTACATAGAATTTGAAACCATTCACGTAGTAACTAGAATACACTTGTATTTTATGAAGGGGTCTAGATGCAAAATTGATTATCCTTCCATCTTCTACATTTGATATTCTACGATCGTTCACCTATAATAGTAAGTATGATATAAATTAGATCAAAATTTAATACTGATGTATGAAAATTTATTTATTCTTTAACTTACATAAATTTGAAACACAATGTAAATTCTGTCTCTAACTTTTCCTCGACTTCACTTGCACTGATTGATGGATTTTGATAATGGAATTGTTGTTCGTAAAGGATATAATGGATAAAAGGTAAATTTAACATAATTGGGATACCAAACATAAATAAAAGTAGTTGATTAGTTGATTATATCAATCAACTCACCTTATGTACACACTACAAGAAAAAAGCAAATACACAAGGCTAGAACAACAACGCTTTTTGTCAAAAGTGTTGTCTTTTTTTATTTAACAACGTTTGTAGCCAAAAACGTTATCTTTTAAAAATTAAAGACAACGTTTTTTCAGAAAGTGTTGTCTATTAGTAGTTTTTTGGGGTCAAAGACAACGCTTTTTCAAAAAGCATTGTCTATTAAAGATTTTTTTGGTTGGTCAAAGACAATGGTTGTTTAAAGCATATTGTCGTTGAGGAGATCTTATATCCAGGATCTTCTTATGTCCGCAGTCTGCTTCGAAGATTTCGCCCATCAAAAACCTTTCAGCTTCTTATGTCCATGGTATGCTTCGAAGTTATACCTCGATCCTCTTCCCCCTCTTGCACCTCTCCTTGCCTCTCTTCCGCTCTTGCTGCTCCGCCCAATTTATCCTCTCCGAATTCTGATCCCGACGCAGTATAAGACAGGGGTGACGCCAGTTTCGTCCTCGACGGGAGCAACGACGTGGGATTCCAACGAATTAGGGTTCCTCTCTTGCTCCGTCGCCGCATTGACCTCCCCCAACTTGTCGCCGTCGATCTTCGCTTCCGTCCTCAATGCCCTGGCCCCGCCGCTTCCGTTCGCCCTCCCATAGGGAACGACGTTGCTTCTCCTCTCCCCGCTCCTAATAGCCGTCACTCCCGCCGCGGCTTGGTGGCCCTCCGGTTGCTTCCCACCTGGTCGAACCCTGCCTGGCGTGGAGGACCTCGACGAGATCGGGCTTTTCAGCACCGGCGTTGTTTCCCGCAGTGGCATCCCTGTCCTCGATGGCTCCTTGCTCACGATCGACGTCATTTCGATGCCCGTGTTGCGGAGCCAGATCGACCGAATTGCCACCGCCGCGTCCTCCACCGTCGGCTTGCTGGCCCCCAGTAGTCGATCTTCTTTGTCTCCCCTTCCTCCTGCACAGTGATCGCAAGAACTATGTCATCCCCGTCGGCGCTACTGTAGGAGTCCCTCCCTCTTTGAGACAAAGACGTTAGCAGCCTGCGGTCGTCCGCGTTGGAGTTCCATGGCTTGCTCGTTGCCTGCTTGTGCTCGCCTTCGGACTTCTGCACGTCATCCCAATTGGAGGGCGTCGGCTTGGTGTGGGATCCCAAGGTTTTGTGTCGACGGAGTGGCTTGTTGCCATTTTGCAACTCGAAGTTGTTGGCGTTGGTGCCAAAGTTATGATCCTAAGTTGATTCATAGTGGTAGCTTCCCTTGCCGTCTACAGGCCTCATCTTCTCTAAAGTCTAAGCCAGTGTGATCAACCGATCATTCACTGCTCGATTTCTATGGAAGCTACTGAAATCTTGAGCACCCTTAAGATTTTCAACTTTTAGATTCTCTCCAACACCATAACATCCTTGAAGCACATCTGAGTAGTAATGGACTTTGTCAACTCTGTGCACTTTGATCTCTGCTTTTTATGCCTCACTCATCAGGTATGAGCAAAGAACTTCCAATGTAGATGCCTTTTGACTGCTCGAGCATTCTCTACAAGAAGAACAAAAAACCTTGTTGAAGATTCTCTAAGAAAGATTATTTCTTGCTCAATCAATCCAAACCTATGGTAGCTCAATTTTCGAAAGGGAGTAGAGTTTTTCTAATTTTGATAACAGTTGCAGCTCAAAATCTCATTGCACTGGACTCACCTGGTCATAGAAATTTTCTCAAAGAGAAAATAGAGACATCAACGTCCAACGGGAAGCTTAACCCTTTGAGAGTATAATGACAGCTTGAGCATACACGCTCAAAAGGCTTGGTCATTGAGATCTCCAAAGCCACGAGCGATCACGATCTGGTGGAATAGGAGAGGACAAAGGTTGCAGCATGGATGTTAGTGTAGGGGAAGGACGTGGGGGAATGGAAATGTGGAGATAGGCTCTGTGGAGTGAAAAAAATGGAATTTTCACACTTTGGAAACAAATAACTTTTCTCACCCTAGAAAAGGTGCCTCAAAGGATGAAGAGGAATCTCTATGAACTGAGGCTGCAATGTAATGGAAGGGAAAAAAATTATAGCAGTCAGGGCACTGTCTCAGTCACTTTATTGTGACTTCTAGTCCCCCATTTCACTGGTATTACTAAACTATAAGCAGAGAAGGTATGTGTTCAGAATTAAGCTTCTTAAATATTGATTTGCTTATTTTTCTTCACTAATCGATGCATATTTATTGGTGGCCATGTTCAACAAAACATTTCCTTGGTACCATTGAACTAGTTTCTTACACTGTTGAACATTGCATTGCATTTTTTTTTCTTCACAATTATATGCAAATTCTAGTCTTTGGATACTTCTCTAATCAGATTATTGAAACTGTTATTAACTTTTAGTCAAATATTGATACTTATGGGTTATTAAATAGGAGGACAATGCCTACAATTAGCAATTTATGATTAAGTTTACATCATATTTTATCCCATTTATTTTTTGTATTCCAGATATCCAAACTCCTACCCACCCAATTATTTTTGAAGGTGAATGATCTTCTCTTAGTTCGCCTACTGAATAAATCCGAAAGTGTTCACGTTGGACATCATCGACGGCCAACCTCCACAATTAACCTGTCGTTATAGAAAATTATGCTCCACTTGAGTACTAGAGTCGTGGTCCGTATGCACGGCTGCTCCGTCAGTATGGGGCATCCCGTCTCATTTGAGTAATTATATTTCATATTATTATATATATATATATATATTTATTTATTTATTACAGAATTCCTGTTTCTAGCTTTTTCAGTAGTTGTTGCCTTCAGTTTCTATTACAGAATTCCTCCTGTTTCTAGCAGATTCTAAATGTCACTTTCTGCAGATTCTAAATGTCATTGACACGAATAACACATTCCTTAATATGCAGTTTCCATATTCATTAATATGATGTTTTGTTTACTTTGTGATGTAGTTCCGCAAGTATACGGAATGTCGTCAAGTAATAAAAGATATCGAACCACAGAGACCAAGGAATCAATCACTAAACAGTCACAAGAAGAGTGGAGAGATCATATAATTGGGTTGAGATTGGGAAAGTGAGAGTGTTGCTGAGTACCTAAACCTCAATAGAAGCAAAATCAACTAGTGATAGGTTTTGGGAAAGCGATCCTAGGACTTCGGATTCCTCAAGATTATATTTGATTGACTATGGACTCCTTACCATTCCTCAATATTCACATATTTGCAGAGATTCTAACCAAAATATCCAATTAGACCTCGTCAGGTTTCCTCGGAATAAATCACTGATCCTCTAACGTTACGATTGTTAGATTGAGATGACCCCAGATAGCCTGGCTATAACTCTCCCGCTATCACCGGGCACTCCAGCATACTACTAGTGTCCTACCCCCTATCACCGGGTATCCAATTAAGGACCTCCCCCTAACAATCAATAATCGTTATCTATTTCTCATAAAGATTTATTGCAGTCTAAGAATTTCCTCGGAAAGTCCAGGTTAAAGGTTCACCTTCTGTCACAAGGCACCTCCGGTCATATGATCCTAAGATTTTCTTAAATCACAATTTATCCTCATCCTCAAGATTTGCACCATTCATATCATATCATCCAATAAGCACAAAGCACAACATCCATAAAGCAAAATGCACAAATAAATCATAGAACATGGTAAATACAAATCCATAATATCAATCATCCACAATACACCTCGATTCCTCCTACATCCTAGAATCTAAGGATCTACTCCATAACGAAGGGGATACAACACAAAGAAGAGATGAAGGAATACATTTTAGATCTTAGAAAAAGGAAATAAAACTTATCAATATGTGTCTTCTTCTTCGCCTTGCAAGCTCATCGTTAACGGTGGAATGGATGTGGTGGAATAACTCCAAAAGGATGGATGGATCATCGAATCTTGCTCCAAATGGCATTTTCGGTGGCTCCTCTTGACTCCCAAGGTCTCTCCTCCTTTTTTAGGGCAATTTAGGGGGGTATTTATAGGCCCCCCTATTTACCCTTCGCCACACGGTCATGCTTAGCCACACGGCCTGGGATACTCAACTGGCACGGCCCATTACACGGCCGTGCCTGGTAGGCACAGCCAGGGTGTGGTGGCCTCTGGAAAATGGGGCACGGCCGTGCCTATAAGGCACGACCATGTCGAGTTGCAGAGTGGAGGCAGGCACGATCGTGCCTGCCAAGCACGACCAATCATGAGCCTTCTTCTATGGTCGGAGACACGACCGTGCCTTGGTGGGCACGACCATAAGCAGTTGGCTCTTTGTTGGTGAAGCACGAGTGGAGGCACGACCGTGCCTGGTGGGCACGGCCATGTGAAGTTGCTGCTCTGTGTGGGCACGGGAAGAGGCACTACCGTGCCTGGTGGGCACGGCCGTGGGAAGATGGTGCTCTCTGGCTGAAACATGGGAGCACGACCCCTTAGGGTTTGAGACACGGTCGTGCCTTGTCTTCGGTTAATCTTTCATTTTGCCTTCTCCGATCCATTTTCATCCTGCAAAAGCGTAAAAACAAAAGCAGACCTTCGAACTAGGAAATGAGGAAAACATGCCTAATGCGTAAATAAAGGATGTGACAAACGTAAGAAATAACCACGTAATGCAGAAAGATGTGCAATGTAAACATCAGAAATGTATATATATCCTACGCACATCATATGCTTATCTTGCAGGAACCAGGAGCTGGAAGCAAGATAGAGAAAGTAGAGGTGAAGCAAACAAAGACAGTTGAACCAAGCTCGGGGTCAACTCAGGTCAAACTTGAGTCAAAGTGACTCAAGTCGACTCGAGATGGAGTCAAGTTGACTTGAGTGGATGGAGTCGACTTGAATAAATACTCAAGTCGACCTGAGCACCAGATAAGAGCCATGGAAGCCAACGCTTATCAAGATATGCCACGTCAGCTTCGAGTCGACTTGAGTAGGGACTCGAGTCGACCTGAAGGCCAAGTCAGCCGCGGAGAAAATGGATCGGGCTTATGTGGAGTCCACTGGTGATTGGCCCAAGTCGACTCAAGTAGGCTATAAAAGGAGAGGCGGATGTACACAACGAGATATCAATTCATAAGTTCTCCTCTCCGACTAGTGGTGTTTCTAAACATGAACGGGGCCAGAATCTTACAACCGAGAAAAATCCAGGAGGAGTACGCGACGTTCAAGATTCTCCAGATCGGCGAACAAGTTTTGGTTATTATTTTTTACTGTCCTGTTTTCTTTACTTTATTATTATATTTATATGGACTGTAAGATGAGTTTCTCCGCCTTCGAAAACATTCGAAAAGGAGACCACTAGTGGACGGGCGTCTCCCATACATAGGCCTTGGATGTACTAACTCTGGGGAGTTAGGAACCAAGTAAATCCGCGAGTCCCCTGCATCTTATTTCTAATTCCGCTGCTTAGTCTTTGATAGAAACGAACGATCTCGAAAAGTTAAACACGCTATTCACCCCCCCCCCCCTCTAGCGTGTTACGGCGATCCTACAGTACTGCTTAGTAATAATTGATGACTACTCTAGGTTCATTTGGGTAAAGCTCTTAAAAACTAATGATGAAACTTATGAAAAATTTACTAACTTATGCATACTAATAGAGAATAAAAAGGATATAAAAATTAAAAGAATAAGAAGTGACCATGATGGAGAATTTAAAAATGTTAGGTTTAATGAATTTTATCAAATTAATGAATAGGACTTTACAAGAAGCAGGTAGGACAATGCTAAATAAATATAAATTAACCAACCAATTCTGAATTGAGGCAATAAACAGAGTTTGCTATAATCAAAATAGGATATTAATTAATAAACATCTTAATAAAATTGTCTATGAAATATACTATAATAAAATACTTAATTTAAATTGCCTTAAAGTATTTGGATGTAAAAAATATATACTAAACACAAAAGACTACTTAGAAAAATTTACATCCAAAACCACTAAGGGAATATTTTTAGGTTATTCTACAACCAATAGGGCATATAAGGTCTATAACAAGGATACCCTAAAAGTTGAAAAAACTACAAATATAATATTTGATGAAGAAAGTAACATTAATCAACCTACTAAATAACTTAATAATCCACAAAATCAAGAAGAAGAGGAAATTCAACCTAACTCAAACATAACCGAACCAGAAGATAGGACTGCCCCAAATATAATTGAGTCAGATGCCACATGAGCACCTAGATTAAGAACCAATCACCTCCTAACCAAATATTGGGTGATCCTAACCTAGGAGTTTTAACTAGATCATCCTATAGAAACCTAAGTCAAATAACACTAATTTCCAATATTGAACCAAAAACTATAGAAGAAGCCCTACCTGACCTTGGCTGGATAATAGCAATGAAAGAAGAACTAGCACAATTTGAATAAAACTAAGTATGAGATTTAGTTTCCATACTAGACAACAAATCAATTATAGAAACTAAATGAGTGTTTTAGGAATAAAAAAGATAAAAAAGGGGAAGTTGTACGAAACAAAGCTAGACTAGTAGCTAAGATGTTTACCCAAGTAGAGAGACTAGACTACGACGAAACCTATGCACCCTTAGTTAGACTTGAATCCATTAGAATGTTGCTAGCCTATTCAACTCACAAAGGATTCAAGTTATATCAAATGGACGTAAAATCTACATTCTCGAACAGGTTTATTAAAGAAAAAGTCTATGTAGGTTAACTACCTGGGTTTGAAGATAAAGACTATCTAAATTATATCTTCAAACTCAAGAAAGCCTTATATGAGTTAAAACAAGCACCTAAGGCATGATGTGAAAGACTATCAACATACCTAGCATCTAAGGATTTTAACTAAGGACAAATTGACCCTTCATTATTTGTTAAAACCATAGAAAAGGACTTCTTCATAGCCCAAATATATGTAGATGACATCATTTTTGATTCAATCAACACTAAATTTTTAAATGAATTTATTGAACTAATAAAAAATGAGTTTGAAATGAGTTGGGTAGGTGAGTTACACTTTTTCTTAGGATTACAAATCAAACATACTAAAGATGGTAACTGTAGGGATCTCATTGCCCCTAAAACAAATTTTAGGCGCGTAAATGCAGCGGAAAAAGGATCCCTCTAGAAGATCCATGGGAAAAATCATACTCGTTTTATAAATCTATCTACTGGAATCGAGGTTACCTTTGATGCGAGCTCTTCGCAATCCCGACAGCAACTTTTTGCCTTCAAAGATCAGCGGATCTCAGTGCGATAAGTGTGTTCGCACCTCCACGGTATCTACACGAACACCGAAATGGAGAAAAACCAAACTGTGGTGCTAGCCACAAGGGTTGGTTCGACCAAAGAGGTAGAAGAGGAAAAGGAAGATAATCACACCAAAAAACCTCTCGGTGGTATATCTCAAGAAGGGAAGAAAAGGCCTATTTAATCCCATCATTAATCCCATTAATGATGGATCCGAATTGCCTAGTTAATCCCATCATTAATCCCATTAATGATGGCTTTTAGTATTCCAATTAAACCTCATTAATCCCATCATGATTCCCTCCTTTAATGGATCCGAATTTGACTTGAGTTCTACTCAAGTCTCACTCAATCCTACTTGACTCGAGTCCAACTCGAGTCTTATTCAATCCGAATTGGTACTAACATCTGACACTAATAGTAACTACATTTATCAAACTAAATATGCTAAAAACCTAATTAAGAAATTTAGCATGGAAAATGTAAAAGAAGTAAAAGCACCCATAGCAATAAATATAAATATTGATAATGATCCAGAAGGAAAACAAGTAGACTTAAAATACTATAGGAGTATAATAGGGAGTCTAATCTACTTAACTACAAGTCGACCTAATATCTTATTTGTTATATTTGAGAGGTATCCTAAGACAATCGCTTTATAGTTATACTATTTATTAAATAAATAAAAATTTATTATTTAATTGCATATTTTTATGTATTTGATTGAATCTTAAACTTATTTCCTGAATGCCCATAATACAATTCATAGCATGAGAGAATTTGTGATTGGATCACAACTTGTGCAGCTTAAGTGCAAGTTTCCTTAAACTTGTGGTATTTAAATCACCTTGGTCAGGGAGGCTTATACTTTGACATCCTAAGCAAACATATCTAAGGAGATGTGAACCAGGGATGATTGAGTATAAGTCAAAGTACCCGAAGGTATTTGAATAACCCATAAAGGATTCACCACTCTTTGTAAAAGAGACGTATACTCTGCGGCAGCTTGTTAGGATTATTACTGAAAGTCTTGGCCAAAACATCATATGTCAAGAGTATAACACTCTTGGACACATATACGAGTAACTTGAATCTACAGAATAAGAAAGCAAGCTTGGGCTAGGTGTGACATAGTCAACCTAGTGGGGACTGACACATATAGACTATGTCCTAAACCAAGCGGGTATAAGATAGCGAAAGGAATGAGTGATAACTGCCTATTTGACCGGGTAAATTAGGATCATATTGGGCTGATTTTTGATTATATTTCATATCATGAATTGGGTTTTTACCTTATTTTTCTATTTTGGATTAATTGTGGTCTTCATTCTATTTTTCTATTATTTTGAGATATTTATCGATATTAATTTGTGGAAATTAATTTGGCAGGAAATTAGGATGAAGATAATGATATTTGGAGGTTCAATTTGAAGGAAAGTTAAAAGTGGTTCAAATCAGATTATGATTCAAATTGGGTTCAGCTCGGTTTAATTCGAGCTTAGTTCAAGCTGACTCAAGATCAATTGGTTCGATTTCGATTTAATTTGGGTTCAAATCTAGTTGATTCAGCCCAATCTACTCCATTCTCAAGCCCAAAAGCTATTTCAAGCTCAGCCCAAAAATCCAGCCGGCCCAGCCGAGTGTCAAGTGGATCAGCTCAAATCAATAGAACCGGTCCGGCTCAATTTCAGCGGTTCAAACCAAATGCCCGGTTCACCTGCAATCTCCGGTTCAGTTGCAATTCCTGCGGTTCAGCAGCTTAGGGTTAAAGCAGGAATCGATTACGCCGAAATGAGGGCTCGCTCGCGATTCCCACATCGCGACTACTGTGCATCTTCTCCCCACCGCCGCCGCGATCCCGAGCCCGTCGCGCGCGCTGCCACCTCCATTTCCTTCTCCGATCAGCACAGCAACGGTGGCTTGAGCCGGTTGACGAACGCCGACGCCCGTGAGGTCTTCGCCGAAGTGGTTCGGAGGCGAAACCTTTTTCCCCATCGTCGCGGAACGGTGGCCGTGGGTGGTTCTCCGGTCATCGGTGCTCGACGGTCGCTAGCCCGAGAGAGTGAGGTGTGAGTGGTTCTCCATTTCTAATCTCCGGCGCTCCATCTCCTTGAACCAAGCTCTCTATTCTTCGCCGATGTGGTTCGGAGGCCGTAGGACTTGGGTGCTTGGCTCTGATCATCATTCATCCCCCGGAGAAGCTAGGTAAGTCATTCCGTTCAATTGCCCTAACCTTTGATTGTGGTCAGCAGGGGTTCGAGCAAAGGGAAGGAACTACGGATCTTGATTCTCCGATCTATTCTCACCGGAATGGGCCAGCTCCGGTGAGATCCGTTCGGTTGGCATGAATCCACTGACGCATGTTTTCCTGTCTGTGCTGTTGGAGCCCTTCATCCACCCACACTGTCATCTCTTCATCTTCCCCTGTTCGACACTGCTTTACTTCTCCTCAGTTGGCGCCGGCACTGGTTGAGGGAAGGAAATCATTAACTCCTACCCCTAGTTTACCTAGTTTAAGCATTTCTTTATTCTGTTGTTAGCTAATGAATCAAGAAATCCCCCTCTTTTTATGTTTAATCCTTTGAATTGGTAGTTGTGAGTTCTTCCGTTGGTGGTTAGTGAAGTGGTATCTTGATATCTTGATGTGAATGGTGAATATGTTTTGTGAATTAGGATGGGCTCACTTACTGTTGTTTATGGTTTTCATTGTATAATTCATACCAATTTTTTTTGCAATGGTAATTGTTGGTTTATGGGTGTTGAATTGAAGTTTGATTGGGATTAATTTGTGTTTCATGTATGACTGTTGATATTGAATGGAACAATGATTCAACATTGTTATGGCTTGATGGATCATTTAACCTAGGTTACTAATGATATGGTCAATGGAATTGTGGTTGTTTGGAGTTTTGCTAATGCTCTCTTTGTTGGAACCGGTTCTATGATTGTAAGATGTTGGATTCACGTGCACATGTATGATGTGGTTGTATGAGATTGTAGATATACGTTGTAGGAATGTCCTTGTATAACATATGTTGTGTAATTTAGAATGTAAGTTTGTATATGTTGCATGACAAATTCATGTTGTATATGTTGTATGTTTGTTGTCTATATAGTGTTGCATATTGTGTGAATATAGTTTATGTTGTATGTTTCTTATTAGGTTTGTAGTATAGTGTAATTGTGTATGATTGACTTTGATGTATAGGATTTGATTGCCAATAAATGGATCTTGTAAAGAGTCAAGAATGAATAAAATATAATAAAACACCGCAACAAGTCTAGAATAAACATCCGGTCATTGAGTCCGTGAGAAAGACGACCCGGACCTCTCTATACCATTTAAGGCGATAATAAGAGGTTTGGTAATAAATAAATAATTAATTTTGATGGGTGTAAGTGACAACTAAATAAAAGGGAAATAAATGTATATAAATAAAATATTCCCATACAAAACATTACGCATCAATGAGACATGATTCATTATAGCTGCTGAAGGGTTTAAAAATTATTCTAAAATTAATTGTTGATTTTTGGTTAATTGGGGATCATGACGTACTACTATGTGTCACTCATGATCGATCCATAATTAAGGGTTAATTATAGGCAGCCAACATAATCAAAAACCTATTGGGTCACATACACTACAAGTTTCTTAGAAGGACTTAAAATGAGTTTGAGAATTGAATTCTCAAAATGAGAGAAATGAAGTCCGATTAGAGCGGACAAAGGCAAAATGATGAGTTTCATCTTATGAAGATGAAATAAACAAAATCAGAAATGGTTTGGTTATTGAACCAAATGATTTGATTTTGAATCAAAATTGAACCAACTTAGTTTGGTTTATGATGGAAGATATTCTGGCAAAATGGAAGCAATGACGGGTTTCATCTTGGGAAGACGAAATGAACAAAACTTGTTTGAGTCAAATCGGAGGTCGTTTGGTTACTGAATCAAACGTTTTAGTTATGAACTAAAATGAACCAAACCAAATCTGGTTCAAATTGAACCAAACCAAATCTGGTTCAAATTGAACCAAACCATATTTGAACCCGGTTCATCTTCTCCCTAGTTCGCCCTCTTCCTCACGCACGCGTGATCCCGATTCTCACCGCCGACCGCGGCCTGCAAATCGAGAAGGAAATCCCGATCGGATCTCACACAAAAGGGGAAGGAAATCCCTTTCACCAGCCGCGCGCAAAATAGGAAGAAGATGTTGGGTTGCAAGGGTGCAAACATAGTTCCACATCTAAAACACATGGAAAAGATCATGAGTTTAAACGGATGGAAGATATCTCCATTGGCATGAGGCCTTTTGGGTTAAGCCCAAGAACAAAACCATGAGGGCTTAGGTCCAAAGTGGACAATATCATGTTATTGTGTAGATATTTTGATTCCATCGATTTTAACAAGTGGTATCAGAGCGAGGCCGCTAGGCTGCTGCTCTTTACCGGACTAACCGCCGAAAGAGCCATGATCCAGATCTAACCATGTGGGTTGAACCTTAAATAAAGGAAGTGGGTGCTCCCGTGTCTGAATCAAAAGGACCAGACACCAGGCAGAAAGTCCTAGTTGCGGCTAGGCAGGAAGTCGTAGTAGGTCGGGTGGACCAAGGAGCAGAAAGTCCTGGTGGGTCGAGGATTCAGACATCAAACGGAGGCTTTTCGTTTGAGGGGGCCTGTGGTCCTTTGTTTGAGGGGGGGATTATTGGGTTGCAAGGGTGCAAACATAGTCCCACATCAAAAACACATGGAAAAATTATGGATTTAAAAGGATGGAAGATATCTCCATTGGCATGAGGCCTTTCGGGTTGAGCCCAAGAACAAAACAATGAGGGCTTAGGCTCAAAGTGGACAATATCACGCCATTGTGGAGATATTTTGATTCCATCGGTTCTAACAGAAGATCACCTTCTCTCACCCAAAGAAAGGAAGAAATCAGATTTCTTCCTCTGATCCACCGTTGTGCGAAATAGGAAGGAGATCCGGTGTGATCCGGTGAGATTAGGGTTTGGTCCTTTAAAACGGGCTCATCGGCATCTTGGAGAGGTGATTGAGAAGCCCTAAGCCCTATCCTCCTCTGCGCACCTCTGTTTCAACCGATCGTGAGTTGAGAGGAGCTCCAGCCGCCGGTGTTTTCCTTCTTCCTGGTTGTCGGACCTTGCTGAGTTGATGGAGCTTTTTCCCTTGCTTCATTACCAGCTGCCGGAGCCTTGTGAAGTGTTGCCGCCAGCTAGGAGAACTCGCCGGAGCTGCTGTTGGTTCACCGGAGAAATTCCCTTTTCGCTGGAGCTACTATCGGATCATGGAGATTGTTGCTGGAACCCGCTGTCGGAACGTCGAGTGCTACCAAGATACGTCACCAGAAGATTAGACGCTTCAGAGAATTCCATCATCACTGAAAAGGTTATGATTGTGTGCCTTCATAACTTCACCGGAATTAGATTACCGGCGATAGTTAGAAAACCTCAGAAATGAATGCAATGTGTGTTGTTGCACATTTTCGATATTAGGGTTTTCTCTCGTATTAACCATTGCTGCTCAACGGTTAGTACGACAACCAGCGATACAACTTATGGCTTGAGAAGCTGTCCAAATAAGAACTTGGCATGGATCACTGATAGAGGTGGATTTCGATGAAACCGCTTGGTTCATGCCATTTCCATTGAGCGTTATACGTTAGGTATACATAGAATAAATTGTTATTCTAAAATTTTAATTTCTCAGCTATGTCATGTATGTGTTGTATCTTGCATGTATGTGTTGCAGGTGTTGTAATAGTTTATATTCTATTATTATTTTCTTTCGCTGTGCACGCTTTTTTGAAATATATAAACACGCGCAAAGCACTGAGCTGATTCTAACATTATTTACAGTCAGTATGTGTGCTAGATACCAATCAAATGCTAAGGAATCTCACCTAACTTTAGTAAAAGGAATACTTAGGTATGTCAAGGGAACACTAAATGTAGGAATGTGGTACCCTAGGAGTAATAATTTTGACCTAATAGGATACTTTGACTCAGACTATGTTAGTTGTAAACTAGACAGAAAAAGTACAAGTGAAGGATGTTAATTCTTGGATTTATGTTTAGTCAGCTGGTGTAGTAGAAATCAACAATGTGTTGTAATATCTACTACCAAAGCAGAGTACATAGTAATGGGAGAATGTGTTACACAATTACTCTGGATGATGCACACATTAACATACTTTAACCTAAAATATCATAACACTAAAGTCTTAATTAACAATATTAGTTTAATCAACTTGACCAAGAATCTAATCCATCACTCTAGAACCAAATATATAGAAGTCAAACATCATTTTATTAGGGACCATGTCGCTAAGGGAGAGATTGTACTCTAACTATATTGAGTCTAAATCAAACCTAGCTGACATCTTTATAAAATCTCTCCCTAAATCTAAGTTTAGCACACTTAGAAGACAATTAAGAATGTGCTTGGTAGACTAAGTTTTAATTTTTATATTATTTTTCTATAATAATTTTTTTTAAATCATAAATTTTCAAATCTACTATTACTAATACTTTCAAAATTTTTAAAATTGTCTACTTATCATTTTTGAAAAACTTAATTTTAGAAATATATTTTTAAAATTTTGATTTCAAAATTAAAGAAAAAATTTGGACTTAGCCTAGGCACTTCTAGTAGAAATCATGCACCTATAGATTTAGGCTAATTACATCTCATAAAGTACACTAGATATAACTTGTTTGTGTATTATGAAACTTAGAATGGTATAAGATACATAGGATAAAAGTCTGAATTTTCAATGTTTATATCAATGCATTAAAATAAATCTGGACTAAAAATACATACAAATATGGATCAGGTTAAGTGTTTCTGCATAGTAAAAGACTAACTAAAAATATATACTTAACTTGACTAACTTGGTAAAAATTATTATTTTTTGATTGTAAGCTAGTACCAATAAGTTAGACATGTAACTAAAGGATAAATTTTTTTTGTCTAAGTATTTTTTATATATTATATAAATGTTATGCTCAAATATTGTTATTCTGATTGAAATTATATTTATTACTTTTTATAAAATTTTTAAAAAAGCCTTCAAAATTTATTTTTATTATGTTAAAGGGGGAGATAGTGTGTAAATAAATAAATTTCAAACTTCACTTCAAAGTTAAATGATTTATTTTTTTTTGAAAAATTTAAAAAGTACTTTAAACCTTTCAAAATTTATTTTAAAAAATTATTTTTTCTTATTTCAAAAGTATTTCTTATGCAAAATTATTTTCCTTGAAAACTATTCAAAAGTTTAGTCTTTTTCAAGTGAAGCATAACTTTTACAAAATATTTTTTTAGAAAATGCTTTAAAAATACTAAGTATTACTTGGATAATTCTTTGACTGAATTAACGAATTGAAAAGAACCATATCAAGTTCAGGGAAGAGAGAAAAATTTTAAAAATAAAATTCTAAATATACCTTAATTTTAGAAGGAGATACTAAGTTAAGGGTGAATCAATTTTTATGACTTGGGATTCCGTTATGACTTTGTTTTTTAAGAAATTTATAATTAACTTGAAATTAGGTTGCCATAATAAAAAAGGAAGAGATTGTTGGTGCAGGAAGCACCAGATGTTGAACCAGGGTTTTGATAATGACAAAGGGTTCAAGTTAAGTCTATGAAATGGAGTAATGAGCTAAACTAAGTGTGTAGGTAGCACAGGAAAGTCCTAATTACGACTAGATAAAGAAAATCCTGGTCAGGAGGATTGGACAAGGAAGTAGTAGTCAAGTGGACTGGGCAAGAAAATTTTGGTCAAGGGGACTGGATAAGGAAGCCTTAGTCAGAAGGACTGGACAGAAAGACTTGGATCAGAGCATCAGACGAAAAAGTCTAAGTGGGTCTAGAGGACCGGATGTTTAGCGGTGGAAATCCTAAGGGCCGAGGGTCAAAGGTTGAGCAAAAATCCAATAGGTCTAGAAGATCAAGTTGACAAAGATAAATTTTTTTGAGAGGAGTGGATGAGGATGCGTTCTCGAAAGGGAACAGTAGGCATCGGTCTGACCTAGGATTTCATTGAAAACTTAAAAAATAACACTAGACAATTTGCCAAAACTATCAATTTCCTACGTATATTTGTTCTAGAATAACCTTATGATGCAGGATAAGAGAAACTAGAACTTTGGGTTCTGAATGACCAGACAATCCAAGCGCTTAGAAGGGATCTAGGCATCCAGACGTCAGTTGATCGGGCCAGCAAGGCGGATAAGGTGGTAAGTTCCTAGTGGTTAGGACACCTCAGCCTCCAGGCGCTCGAAAAGGCTCTTGGCTCCTAGATATGGATAAGGCATTGCGGAGTCAAAGTTGCTATGACAATCTCCATGTTAGCATCCAAGCGCTCGGAAGGGATATAAGCGCTCGGATGATGCTGAGTTAACATCAGCGGGATGACGTAGAGGCACTAGGAAGGAGTTCCAGGTGCTCGAATCGGCCTATATATGCAGTTGTGAGGAGAAACCCTAAAACACAACTTATACGCTACTACGATGACTTTCTACGCATGAACAGCAGATCTGATACACCATCGTAACGCTGAGGAGCTGCACCGACTTCTGCACTAACCTTCTACTATTTCAATCGGTAACTTTTACATTTTTCTTTTGTACTTAAACTCTTAAGACAGTAAAAGTTTACTGTTTCAAACATCCTTTATAAAAGAGAAAACTCATTCTCGTAAGAGGGGAGTTTAATAGTGAATTGTCCATCGGAAATGATCAAGGATCGTGCCTTGGAGTAGCAGCCTATGACTGTGAACTAAATAAATAAAAATGTTCAATTCTTTTATTTCCGCTGCATTCAATACTCTGATTTTCGTAAGCTTTTCGAACAAGTGAACAAGCGACAAACACGTTATTCACCCCCTTTAGCGCTTAACTCGATCCTACAAGCCATTTAAAAATTTCAAAGATTTCAATCATTTTCAAACAATATGTCTTTAATCCTTATTCAATATATAAACTGCCTTTGGCTTTGATCCCCTACTACTTTCATCGACATCAAGAGTGAGTCTTTTACAAAGGAGTCAAATATTTTTTCTTGCATTTAGATTGTCTTTTATTTTTCTGACAATATCCATCATTGTATTAATCAGATTATCAAAAATAATCTTCTCAATATGCATTACATCGAGATTATAATGAATCAAATGACTTTTCCAATAAGGAAATTCCAAAATATACTCAATTTAGTTTATTTATATGTACTTCCATATTCATAAGTTGTACTATGTGGATCTTTAATATCATATGGAAAGTTAAACACTTTGTACCAAATCTGTTGATTTGTTAATTTCAATAGCGGGAGTGTTCTTTCAATTTTATTCTTAGTGAATTATTCTGTATTCATTCTGAAATTATAATTTGGTAGTAAAAATTATCTATGACAATCAAAATTACTCAACTTCTTTCCACGTTTCAATCTGATTGATTTTAATCTCTCCATATATATTGGGCATCCTAAAATCTCAACAGTATTCCATCCTGATAACATATCATAAATCATAAATCGGAAAGTCATTTATAGTTCAAAAAAGAGCATCCTTCATTACAAACATCTAATTAGTATGCTCATCATATGTAAAAAAATCATCATCCCATAGTTATTTTAGCTCTACAATTAGCGGTTGCATATAAACATCTATTAACTTCTTTAGATTTTATAGATCAAGCACAACCAATGTTAAAAATATATGTGGTGTTTTCATGTACATTCCAGATGGAAGATTATACGAGGTTAAAATAATTGGTCAATAAGAATAAGTTTTTCCTGATTTAGTAAATGGAATAAATCCATTAACACAGAGACCTAACTGAATATTTTGAGTCTCCTTTGTAAATTCAGGATATGTTCTATCAAAATTTTTCCACGTCTCTATATCTGATGGATGACACATTAGCCCCTCTTTTGTTTCTTGAGTTGCATACCAAGTCATATGTTGAGCAGTAGCTTTTGATGCATAAAGTCTTTGTATCATAGAGTTAAAAATAAATAAAATATCTGAGTGTATATTTTACATCGCTGTTGACTCCTTCTGGTACTATTGTACCTATCTTGATTATAGAAATACAAACTTTTACATTTTTATCATCTTCCCAATATAACATACAACCAACTCTATAAATATCAATTCTTCCCACCAGAAGATCTAAGTCTTTGACAAGTTTTTTCATATTGTAAAAGTTATTGGGTATTATGTAATCACGTGGGAATGCCTCTCCAATAACTTGAACAAAATCATTAAAATAATCTTCAGACATATTGTGCTCTGCCTTGGTATTCAATAGTTTTGTTGTGAGAGATAGTTTAGTATAATTGTCACAACCAGGCCACATTGATTCATCTGCAACACTCAACAATTTCTGAAATTGGAGATATGATTCATTATTCACATTTTTATCAACACTTGATACTTCTATCTTTTCTAATGGTGATGCATAAGTAGTAAACATTTGTTCAACTGTTGGAGGAAAATTAGAACTTGTACCACTCGATTCAACAATGAAATTATGACCTGCTGCATCAATTACCGTCCTCTGACATGGATTTAATTGATCATAATAACTCTGATCCTCACTAACTGAGACTTGTGTATTTTGTCTATAATCCTCATCATATATGAACAGTTCACTACGACATGTCCAATTATAGTAATTAGGGGTAAAACCAAATCTACAAAGATGTTCTCGAACTTTATCACACTATAAAAATTTATCATTGTGACACTTTTTACACGAACATCTTATCTTATCCCTATCCATAAACTCAATATTATTAGAAGTAAAAATTAAAAATTATTTTAACCCAATAATAAACTCATCAATTAAATTCCGACGCTCAGGTATATTCTTTTTATACATCCAATTTTTTTTGTATTTTTTCTATTTTTAAATTTAAAATTATTAAAATATTAACTTTGATATACTACAAATAAAGGTAGTATAGACTTCATCAATAATAGAAACATAATTAATTCCTACTAAATTGGTATAATATTAACTAATATTAAACTGTTTAACACTAAGAAAGATGAACTCAAGTTGCAGGTTAGTAGATATATAATATCTATTATGTTTGTATAAAGAAAGGGTACTCTCAATGTTGCTACACAAATCAAGTTAAAGTGAACATTCACATAAATAATGAAAGTACACAACATACCAAGAAAAGAATTGAATCACAACGAGACAATTAAGGAAAATTACTTACACTAAATCGTGTGAGGTAATCCACAATAAAATTCTTCACCAAAATTTCTTGATATATTTCAGAGTCTACCCACAAGTTGACAGAATTACACTTATGTTAATTAGACATCTAAAACATATATATATATATATATATATATATATATATATATATATATATATATATATAACATATATATATATATAACACAATAAAGGCCAATTTCTATATATTTAAGATGAATTTACTTGATGGCAAAAAAATAAAAATGTGAATCATTCGATATATTGCAAAAGAAAATTAAATAAAGAGATTAAGTATATGATTGGCTGGACTTATCATATTGTCCTTCACTATTGCCATGGTCTCTTCTTTTAAGATTATATATATACAATAGGGTCTACATGCTTGTGAAAATAATTAAAGAGAGAACCAAGGGAGGTTTAGATGGATACCATGAATGAACAGTCTTAGTAAAACAACAGAAAACACAAGAAACATATGTATGAATATTATTCTCTATGTTCCCATATTTGCTTTGTCAGAAGTCATATTCAATTAGTGCTCATGTGTCTGGCAGTTGAATAATTTCCAAAGAAATATTATCCGTGACAACTTAAAAGAACAAGTTTTTTTTAAAAACTATTTCATGAAACAAAATTCACCATAAGCACAATTACTTGACATGACAAGAAATGGGCCAACAGAGCCTAGGTTATACCCAACTCGATTAGCACATTTTGGCATATCTACTTATAAGACCCAAATTCAAATTAAAAAAGTCTGCCTAAGCAACACTTTTCAATACTATTTGAAGGCCCAAAGTCAAATTAATATCTTATATAATCAATTCTTTCGAATACTCTTTATCACTACTTAGACAAAAGGACTCACTTTATTGTTAACTTTGTTTAATATTCAACTCAAATCATTGGTGATTACTTATCTAAAACTTTGACCACACATGATATGTAACCAAAAGCGTCATTAGTGAACCATCGTGCGCGTGCAAATGATGAATCATGCATCCCTAATACTAAACCACAAATTCAAATTGGACACAATAACATTCATATGTATAATGCCCTTCAAACCGAAAACAAACACAGAACAGGACTTAAATATATATAGTCTGATATTTCTTCGCTAGCGTCAAGCCCACAAACACAGAGCAGGACTTGAAATATATATAGTCTGATATTTCTTTGCTAGTGTCACGCCCAGGTGACGCGGCCAGCATCCTAGCCACGTCCCAGATGTTAGTACCGATGAAATCAATCCACTTTGGATCTAAGTCCTCATAATTTTATTTTTGGACTCAATCTAAAAGACCACATTCCAATGGAGATATCTTCCATCTTATAAACTCATGATCTTTTCCATGTATTTTCAATGTGGGACTTTTATTGCATCCCAACAATCCTCCCCTCAAACAAAGACCACTGGAAGCCCTTCTACTATTATCCTTATGGCCCAAATCTGAGGGAGTTCTCCTACCATTATCTTCATGATCCGGGTCTGAACTCCCTCAGGAGCTCCCCTACTATTATCTCATGGTTCAGGTCCAAACTCGCCCCCTACTATTATCCTCATGGTCCAGATCCAAACTCGTCCCCTACCATTATCCTTATGGTCCAGGCCTCCCCTACCTCCTTCATTTTTTCTGAGGGTCCTCACATGGCTCTACATAGAACATGACTCTGATACCAATTGTTAGTACCGATGGAATCAAAATATCTCCACAATGGTATGATATTGTCCACTTTGGGCCTAAGCCCTTATGGTTTTATTTTTGGGCTCAACCCAAAAGGCCTGATTCCAATGGAGATATCTTTCATCTTATAAACTCATGATCTTTTCCATGTATTTCCAATGTGGGACTTTGATTACATCCCAACACCAGAGACGCCAACTGTTGACCTAGTCTTGCAGCTAGGCTGAGGCGAGGTCCTAGCCATCGCTCCTCTAAGCTCCATATCCAGCCGGAGAGGAGAGGGGAAAGGAAAGTAAAGGAGAGGAGAAAACCTTATATCGACGGAAAGAATCGTTGGGGCTGAAGGAGGAGAGAATCGGAAGGGCCAAGGGAGGAAAGATCGGGATAAGGAGGGTGGAATTAAGGTTCGTCGTCGTGCGTGAGAGTTGAAGAAAAATAAGTAGAGATGAATGAAAAATATTCTCGCACACCATTTCTTTATTCCATATAAAAATATATACATTGTACAACAATTGTATATAGAAATAAGAAATAATAAATAAAATTATCACATTCCTTGCTAAGAGGTTTTCTTCGTGATCAAGTTTTCTCAGAATAGGATATTCTTCGTGATTAAGTTTTCTCAGAATAGACATTTTTTATATCAAAAATCTCTAAAATCTTGGGGAATAATTGTATCTTTAACACCCTCCCGCAAGCGAAACGGAGAGGCACACACCGTGAGCTTGTCTCGAAGAAGGGCAAAATAATGCGAGGACAACCCTTTTGTGAAAATGTCGACAACTTGATCTTTGGTAGAGATATACTAAATCAGAAGTGCCTTTCGAGCAACACGCTCACGAACAAAGTGAAAGTCAATCTCAATATGTTTTGTACGCGCGTAAAAAATCGGATTGGCAGTGAGAAACGTTGCGCCAACGTTATCACACCAGAGAACCGGTGGTTGCAACATGGGAACATGGAGCTCACTGAGAAGCGATTGGAGCCAACATAATTCAGCAGTGGCATGTGCTAAGGCACGATATTCCAATTCAGTACTAAAGCGAGCAACCACTTGCTGAATTCCAAGAGATAAGAGTGTTGCCAAGAAAATACAATACCCAATGGTAGATTGACAATCATCAGGACAACCTGCCCAATCAGCATCAGAATAAGCAGTCAGACTCAGAGAAGATGAAGGTCGAATAAGGATACCATGGTGTGGCGTATGCCTGAGATATCGAAGAATACGCTTAACAGCCACTCAGTGAGAGGCAGTGGGAGATTGCATAAACTGACATGCACGATTGACAGCAAATGCAATTTCAGGACGTGTAAGAGTAAGATACTGAAGGCCACCAATAATACTCCGGTAGGGCTGAGGATCAACTAAGGGATCGCCATCATGGCGAGAGAGGGATGAACCAGAGGCAACAGGAGTGTGAAGGGGTTTTGAGTTATGCATCTAGGCTCTTGACTATCTGTAATGTAGCGAGATTGGCTAAGGAAAAGACCTTGGGGTGTGCGAAGCGCTTCAACACCAAGAAAATAATGAAGGTTACCCAGATCCTTAAGAAGGAAAAGCTCACCCAGTGTGCGAACGACAGAGGCAATGTGAGATGGTGAGTTGCTGGTAAAAATTATATCATCAACATAAACTAAGATATTGATGGGAAACACTAGGAAACCCGTTCCGGTGAATTCTTGCAGAATAAAATTTTTTCTGGAAATGGATTTAAGTTGCCCTCATAGTCGATTAAACAAAGTTTGATCGACGCATTTAGATCATTGGACTCTTGTGTTTAGTTTACAGGATCCAAGATAAAAGGAACAATTTATTTAAAGCGGAAACAATAAATTTGTACCTTTTCTTCGGGATGTCTAGAAGAAGTAGATGACCCCTTGATCTTCTGTTGTATATCCTCTCCTCTTCTCGAACGTTGTGTAGACAACGATCCTTCAAGAATACTCCACCAAAAACTCAACGAACCAAGCCTTCTCCTTTCCTTTTCTCTTCTCCTTCTTCTTGCTTGTGGCCGCCGGCCCTAGGGGAAGGGAAGCTAGGAACTTTCGGCCACCAAGAAGCCAAAGCAAGGAGTTGCTGGCCCAAAAGGAGGAAGAAAAGAAGCTGGACGGCGGGAGAAAGAAAGGAAGGGAAGGGAGGTGTTTCACCGCCGGCCCTAGGGGAGGAGGAGATCTCAGAATTGTGTGTTCTATTGCCTCCCCTAAACCCCTCCTTATATAGTTATGCCATCTAGGAAATTTAGGAAAAAATCTAACAAATTTTATAAGATTTTAATTAGAATAAATCTAATAAAATCTTATAAATAAGATTTGTTATCTTTTTAATAAACTTCCATTATATTAATTTTGTTCTTATTTTAACAAAATCTTTTAATTATATCTCGCTAATTTTTAACGAGATTCCATAATTAATATTTTGTTAATTTAACAAAATTAATTCGAATCGATTACCAACCGATTACAGATGGCTTAATCGATCAGCTGATCGATTAAGGCTCCATGTAATCGATCGGACGATCGATTAAATGTCATAACTTTTTCTCAGAAAGCCCCGTAATCGATCAAGAGATCGATTATGCTTCTCCGTAATCGATCAAGTGATCGATTACCATTCTCCGTAATCGATCAAGTGATCGATTACCATTCTCGTAATCGATCAAGTGATCGATTACCATCGATCAAGAGATCGATTGCCATTCTCCGTAATCGATAAGTGATCGATTATGATGGGTTCGAAAGTCTTCAAGAATTCTTTCGAAGGTCTCCAAGAATTCTTCACGAATTCTTCCAAAGATCTCCAAGAATTCTTCCTGAGGCGGATTTGAGGATTTCCAGAGGCTACAGTATGGACCTAGAGGAGGAATTGATTTTGGTCTCCCGATGGGCTTAAGCTTCCCATGCTCTTCACCGAACACACAGCTTAAGTCCATCAATAATAACTCATTCCACTAGAGAGCTATTATTGCACTATCGCACCAATCCCATATTACAATATGAGCTCCTTCTTACTATAAGTACATTAATCTCCTTGTGTTTAAAATATCGTATGTCCGTTAATTAAATGAGTTACTGACAACTCGAATTTAACTAACTTCTGATTCCAGAGTAGTACCACTCAACCTTTATTATCATGCGGAACTAAGTCCATCTGCAGGGTTTGCATGATAATCTTTTATGAGCTCCTCAAGGGGACATCATCAGCCTAGATTATAGGACACAGTTTCCTTCTATAATCAATAACACACCATGTACATAATACTACTTCCCAACTCATCGGGTCTTTTGATCTATCGCACTAAATCTTACCCTTTGATGAATCAAAGAAATATATACTAAGTACATGTGTTTGTTATTATATAGGGATTAAGAGCATGCACATCTATAGTAACAGAGGTTTAGTTCAATTATATAGTCAGTATAAATCGATCAATCCTCAAATGGTCCTGCTCAATACACACTAAGCGTACTAGTGTAATTTTATAGTCAAGACAGACTAAGACCAAATTATACTACAACTAGTCCAATGGTTTGTCCAATCCATCTTGGTTGTGAACACTGTTTATAATCTATAAGGAACTAATAACACGGTCTTCTGTGTGTGACTCCGCAAACATCTACAATATAGATTAAATGGACACTTGCATAAAAACTAAATGCAAACATTGACCAAAAGTAATTCTCATTTCAGAATGTTTTATTTATATTGATAGTTAGGATTCTTGTATACATCCCAACAGATATACGCCGTTATCTCAGAAGTGTGATAGACGAAAAGAGAGGAGTCTGATTTAGATTCGAAAAACCCAAGGTTGAGCAACGATGTATGGAGTGTCGCATGTCATTCTCGCAGAGTTTGCTTCAGACCATATATAGCCTTGTGAAGACGTCAAACATGGTCAGGAAAATCAGGATGAATAAAGCCAGGGGGCTGAGACATATATACCTCCTCATGCAACATCCCATGTAAAAAGGCATTACTCACATCAAGTTGATGAATGGGCCATTCTTGGGAGACAACAAGAGCCAATACAGTGCGAACAGTAGTGGACTTGACCACAGGGTTGAAAGTCTCAACATATTCAATTCCTTGTTGTTGGTGGAATCCCTTAGCAACCAAGCAAGCTTTATGACAATCAATGGACCCATCTGCCTTCCGCTTTAGTTTAAAAACTCATTTGCAATCAACAAGATTTTGATGAGCATTATGGGGAACCAAAGACCATGTACCATTACTGATGAGAAGCATTGTACTCCGAAGTCATGGCATCTCGCCAAGCAGGATCTTTACTAGCACCAGAATAGTTGGTCGGCTCAGAATAATCAGCAGTGACAAGAAGAGCACGAGGACAAAGAGACCCTGTCTTGGCACGAGTGACCATGGGATGTAAAGAGCAAGCAGGGGCCTTAAGCAGACCCGTGTCAAGCTGTGCCGGCGGAGACTCCGAGGAGGATGGAACATCAATTGGAGGTGTTGTATCCCTAATGATAGTGGACGGGTTACTGGGCAGCAGCGATCAGCAATCATCGGCAGGAGACCCGAAGCCAACAGGGGTAACCAATACGGCTAGGGGAGGCGATGTAGATGATGATGGAGCATGGAGAGATGCGGAGTCCCTGTGATTAAGAAAAGGAAAAGAAGTTTCATCAAAAACCACATGGCGAGAGATAAATATCCTCCTCGTAGGGATATGAAGACAACGATAGCTCTTGTGAGATAAACTATATCCTAGAAAAACACACTTGATGGATCGGAAAGATAGCTTATGACGATTATATGGGCGAATAAGAGGAAAGCAATTGCACCCAAAAATTTTAAGAGATCCATAATCTGGAGATCGCTGAAAGAGCAACTCAAAAGGAGAACAATATTTTAGTGTCACAGAGAGAAGCCGATTGATCAAATAAACCGCAGTAAGAAAGGCTGCATCCCAGTAGAGTAAGGGCATAGAAGCGTGGGCTAGCATAGCAAGGCCTGTCTCAGTGATATGACAGATTTTGCGTTTGGCAACACCATTTTGTTCACTTGTGTAAGGGCACGACAAGCGATGTTGAATACCTTGTAGTTCAGGAAGATTGTAAATCGAGCGAAATTCTCCTCCCCAATCAGTCTGTATAGCCTTAATTGACTTATTAAATTGATTCTCAACAAGAGCACGGAATCGGAGAAAAGTTGAGAGAACCTCAGATTTGCTTTTAAGAGGATAAATCCAAGTATAGCGGCTAAAATCATCCACAAAATGCACAAAATAGCGATACCCATGTATAGAGAATTCTGAAGATGGTCCCCAAACATCATAATGTAATAGATCAAGAGATTCTTTTAACGAGATTGAGACAATGAAAATGGTAGTTTATGAGCCTTACCAAATTGACATGCATCACAAAAGGAAACAGTCTTATTGCCTAAAATAGGTAAGCCATAATAAGAGATAAGTCGAGCAACTGTAGCAGATGTCGGACGCCCCAAACGATGATGTCATGTGTTAGCAGAAGAGCGCTCGGTAAGATAAGCAGACCGCTCGGTAGATGGTGCACCGGTCTGGGCTAGACGATAGAGACCATCTTTAAGGGTACCGCGAAGTAGTTCCACCTTCGAAGCCTGATCCTTAATAACACAATAAGTCGGATGGAATTCAAAAAAGATGTTATTGTCAGCCGTAAAACAAGCAATACTGAGTAGATTTTTAGTAATGGCAGACACATGTAATATATTTCGAAGTTGCAATAATTTGGCAGGACTAAGAATAGATGAGTCACCAATATTCGATATAGGAAGAGTCGTACCATTGCCAACAATAATTTGTATAGTACCTTGATACGGAGAGTGTACTTAGAGATTCTCTAAATCTGCTATAAGATGATCGGTGGCGCCTGAATTGGGATACCAAGTAGGATCAGAAACTGTTGCAGATTCAGCTATCAAGGCTGATGGTGGTGGAGGAGAATTAAAGTTTTGGTCGAAACGACGTTGACATGATGATGCAGAATGACCTCCACCGTTGCAGATCTGACACTTTTGTGAAGTACGACAGTTAACAGCGATATGATGACCAAATCTATCACATAATTGACACCTGGGTCGTTTATTTCCATTTTGACCACCGCGGAAGCACGACCCCCGCGTTGCTGATTATGGGTCGGAAGCTCGAGGGTGGTTATAAGAGAAGCTGGATTCGGGTTCTCTGAATATGAGGTTTGATACTGACCCAGCGAAGAAGTATAGTATGGTTTGTGAGGGTTGTGAGCCCCCACAGTGTTCGTAGGAGAGAGTCTACCAGCAGAGGAACCCCTGAAATAGCGTTTGTCTGGAACGACGCCTCTGGGTGATCCGAGAGACAAATACGCCATGGGAGATGACTCGGTGCCGTGCAACTGCTCCAATCGTTGCTCATGAGTAAGTAGCATGCCGGTTAAATCTTCTATACTTACGCCTTCTCTCTTAGTTGTTATAGGAACCACCATAGATTCATACTCGGGTCCGAGTCCCCTGAGAATATAAAGCACCAGATCAGTCTCTAGAACTCGATGTCCAGCACCTATGAGATCGTCCGAGATTGATTTCATCTTTTGCAGATATTCGGTCATGGATAGTCCACTTTTCTTCATCGTCTGTAGCTAGAGTCGGAGTTGCATGAGACGTGCACCAGATTGTGAGACCACCATTTTCTCCAATGATTCCCACAAGCGTCTTGAGGTGGTGCAGGAGGGGCCGACAACTTAAGTCAAGACTTCCTCCGACAGTGTTGAAAGAAGCCAACTGAGGAGACATTGGTCTTGCTACTCCCAAATTTCATATTCGGGATTAGTTTTGATCTCTTCTACATCGTCTTCCTTCCGAGTTACTATCGTCTCGGCTGGAATTGCAGACTCGCCAAAAACGAACTGGATTAGACAATGACCTTTTAGCACAGGTAGTACCTGGGATTTCCAGAGGGTGTAATTTCTCTGGTTTAGTTTTGTTGATATTTGGGTAGCAAACGACATCATAGTAGGTGTTGACAAAATTTCGGTCATAGGATCGTTGGAGTTTTCCTTGCGCTCTGATACCAAGTTGAAGAAAAATAAGTAGAGATGAATGAAAAATATTCTCGCACACCATTTCTTTATTCAATATGAAAATATATACATTGTACAACAATTGTATATAGAAATAAGAAATAATAAATAAAATTATTACATTCCTTGCTAAGAGGTTTTCTTCCATATCAAGTTTTCTCAGAATAGGATATTCTTCGTGATTAAGTTTTCTCAGAATAGATATTTTTTATATTAAGAATCTTTAAAATCTTGGGGAATAATTGTATCTTTAACAGTGAGAAAGAAGGGGAAAGGAAAAAGATTGGGGGGAGTGGCCTAGGGGCACGGCTAGCGATGCCAGCAGGCGTCCCAACGACGCCAGCAAGCATCTTTGACCGACATCCCAATGATGCCAATCGGCGTCCCAATGACATCTCAGAGACGTCAATTGCCAACCCAGTCTCATGGCCGCTGCTCCTGATCTAATCTCCATATCCGACCGGAGAAGAGAGGGGAAAAGGAAAGTAGAGGAGAGAAGAAATATTTATCTTATATATTGATGGAGAGAATCATCGGGGCCAAGGGAGGGGATAATCGGAGGGACTGAGGGAGGAGGGATCGAAGTCGAGGAAGGGAACATCGAGATCAAGAGGTAGGAATTAAGGTTTGTCATCGCACGTAGGAAAGAAAGGGAAGGGAAAAGATGAGAGGAGTGATTGTTAGGGTTGTTTTTACGATGAATTTTAAAATTCATCGTAAATTTTGACAACGAATTCTAGATTCATCGTTAAATTGATGATGATTTCTACCACAAAAGAGATTTTATTGTCAAATATGTGATGAAATAATTTCGTCTCCTAATTAACAATAATTAGTATTTTTGTCACTAATATTTTTATCGATTTATGATGAATTTTTATTCATCGTTAAAATTCGTCTTATTATTTTGTAATCTGATAGACCAAGGTTCCCGTACTATATTTTTTAAATCACAAGATGCTATCCACCTGTGATATTTCGAAGATCTTTTTTGGATCAAGGGAGAAGCGAAGACTCTTGAGACTAAGTGGAGAGATGATTTACTTGAGTTTTGCAAGCATGAGAAAATAGAGGACGTCGATCGACGCGTCAAAGTGTGTCTCTTAATTTACTCAAATATTTTAAGGGAATAGATATACAAATAGAGGGAAAATAACCCCTTTTGGGGATCCTAATATTATATATATATATTATATATGACCCATGCATAGTTACGTACCAAGGTTGCTACTTGCACCACCCCTTGGAAACCTATTGATCTACAAATTGCATATATCATGTGCATTTGTAATAGATGAGGGTAAGTCGATTTCCAATAAATCGAGATAATATTTTTTTTATAATTATCAATTATAATTTTTTGATTTACTTTTCATAAATAATTGTGGGACCGATCGTATAAAATTACTGAGGTGATAAATTTCACTTTATTATTGAAGTGATAGATATGCAACCATCCGTATGTATTCTCATCCATATAGGCATATGCCTTGTGCAAATTGCATATTATTCTAGACGATGATATTAAAAAGGGATAAATTAATGACCAAATAAAAAGCATACTAACAGGTGTTTGAAGAATACTTACATATAATTCTCTATCCTATATACAAATAATTAAAGAAATATATATGAATAAATAATTTGAATTAGTTGATGCAACATAGTTGATTAAGCAAATCCAGCGTCTATCGACAACTTAAAAGAAATGCAAGTTTTCTTCAAATATCCTCAATAATGGCTATTAGTTAATTATAAATATGAAATAACTAACAAAATTAATTAATATTTAGAAATATATGTATTTGTGAATTTTAACTAGTAGCGTAGAATGATATATACCGTAATAAGTTAGTTATAGTAAATCATACTCTAAAAAATGTTCAGAGGCTATAGAATAAAAAGTAAATGATCATGCAATATCAAATAATCGCTACAAAAATTCAAATTATTTATCACGACGATATTCCAGTTATTACAACCCACATAGCATTTTAATCTCTAATTTCACACTAATTAATTACACATTACTACTCAAAATACCAGTAATTACTACTAACCAAAAGTTATTAAGTCTAATTGCTTCGACTGTTTACCTCTCGATCTTGTTCCCTTCGGCTCTTCTTCTCACTTCGCCGCTCGCCGCGCTGCCTCCGGTCCAGATCGCGGCCACCGACGGGCGCCGTGGCGGCGTAGACGTCCGCGATCGGGCGGTACCGCCGCGTCCTCCGCCACGGGCCGCCCATATCCTCATCGTCGTCCTCGTTCTCCAGGAGGATCGCCGCCTCGAGCGGCGGAGGAGGCAACCTAGATAGATCCACCGATCTGGAAGTGGTGGTGGAGGTGGAGGTGGAGGAGGAGCACCGATCGTCGACCTCGCAGCCGCTGCTCTCGCTGAGGTGGACAAGCAGCTCCGCCGCCTTGAGATCGGAGTCGGTGAGGAGGCCGCGGGAGGGAAGCGAGGAGGCAGCAGCGGCGGGTGGTGGTGGAGGTCGAGGGTTTCCATGAATCCGCCCTTCGCTTCGCCCTCGGCCCTCTTCGATGCCGGCTGCTCGGTCTCAACGGTATTTGGAATTTGGTATGCCGTTGTTTTATCCGAGGTGGGTTTATACCGGCTGGCCGTTATATTTATTTATATGGTGAGATGTGGCAAGCGAACCGACATAGGCACGGCGGAGATCACGTTCCGGTGTATCGCGGGTGTAGTTTAAGATACCACTCGATGCTACAGTGTGCAGCTCGGCAGTGGAATGAGAGCGCAACACGTGTATATTCTCTTCATTTTAACAGTTCCTGATGCAAAGAACATAAAAGAAGACGTGCACGAACCATACGTGGAAGATTCTAGAATAGTATATTATATATAGGACAAAAATTAAAACTTTTATCATCGAGTTCTATGTTAAGAAATATCAAAAGGATATATATTTTAGTTTTTTATTTCAAAAATATTCTTATTTATTAAAGTAATCCAATAATATTATAAAAATGTTAATTAAAATTCTTTCAATATATCAAATTAGCTTAATATTAATCAAAATTACTCTAATTTTAATCAAAACTATTGCAAGCTTATTAAAATTAAAATTAAAATTATTTCAATATTGATCAAAACTATTTCCATATAATTAAAATTAATCAACGTCGTTATAATAATTTTAGTTATATTGGAGTAGTTAAAATTTTAATTGAATTAATAGCGATCGGCGGTGGCGCGACCACTGCCGACTGTGATCAGGCCAGATTCCGACCGAATCACAGTCGAAATTCGATGGAGGACGGGCCGGCGTCGCACGCCGGTCCTTCCTCGGCCAGTCTCCGATCGTGATTTGGTCGGAGACCGACCGGCCGTGTAACATAATCGGTGCCAGCGGCGCGTGGCCGATTCCGACCAAAATTCGATCGGAGTCCGGGTCTGACCGGTCGGAAAGGCGGCGCCTACTCGTCGGTTGCCAGATTCTGATCGGACCGGGGTTGACGGAGTGGCTGCCGACAGCGTGCCGAGTAGAAATGAGACGATGGGTCAGGGCAGAATATTGTGTATTCCCACATTTGGACGGTCCAGACTGCGCGCGATCCCGTGATGAACAGTGGATCGCATGAAGCGCACGGGCACGCATATACTCGACGCTCAGGATAGCAAAATCAAACAATAGAATACCTAAAGTAATACAATAAATACCTAATGTTTATCAAGTGATACTTGTTATGACCCTTTAACTATTCGAATTCGGTTAAAAACTACACTTGGAATTTAATCTTGAATGAATTATTTGACATTCATCAAATAAAACCATAGGATATCTAAAGTGATACAACGAGATACAATTTTTATCAAATGTTACTTGACGTGACCCCTTACACACTTAAATAGCAATAGGATACCTAAAGTGATACAACAAATACCTAGTTTTTATCAAGTGATACTTGTTATGATCCTTTAACTACTCGAATTCGGTTAAAAACTACATTTGAAATTTAATCTTGAATGACTTATTTGGCATTCATCAAATAAAACCATAGAATATCTAAAGTGATACAACGAGTATCTAATTTTTATCAAATGCTACTTGACGTGACCCCTTAAATACTTAAATAATAATAGAATACCTAAAGTGATACAACAAATACCTAATTTTTATCAAGTGATACTTGTTATGACCCTTTAACTGCTCAAATTCGGTTTAAAACTACACTTGGAATTTAATCTTGAATGACTTATTTGACATTCATCAAATAAAATCATAGGATTATTAGTACCGATGGAATCAAAATATCTCCACAATAGTATGATATTGTCCAGATTTGGGGCCTAAGCCCTCATGGTTTATTTTTGCGCTCAATCCAAAAGGACTATGTTTTAAATTCATGATCTTTTTCATGTGTTTTAGATGTAGGATTATGTTTGCACCATTGCAACCCAACAATCCCCCCTCAAACAAAAGACCACAGACCCCCCTCAAATGGAGAGCCTCCGTTTGACGTCCAAACTCTCGACCCACCAGGACTTTCTGCCCCTCGGTCCACCCGACCTACTAGGACTTCTTGTCTAGCTGCAACTAGGACTTTCTACCTGGTGTCTGGTCCTCTTGATTCAGACACGCGAGCACTCACTTCCTTTGTTTAAGGTTCAACCCACATGTTTATATATGGATCATGGCTCTTCCAGCAGTTAGTCTGATGAAGAACAACCTCGCTCTGATACCACTTGTTAGTACCGATGGAATTAAAATATCTCCACAATAGTATGATATTGTCCAATTTGGATCTAAGCCCTCATGATTTTATTTTGGACTCAACCCAAAAGGTCTCATACCAATGGTGATATCTTCCATCCTTTTAAATTCATGATCTTTTCCACATGTTTTAGATGTGGGACTATGTTTGCACCCTTGCAACCCAACAAGGATATCTAAAGTGATACAATGACTATCTAATTTTTATCAAATGCTATTTGACATGACCCTTTAAACACTTAAAATAATAATAGAATACCTAAAGTGATATAATAAATATCTAATTTTTATCAAGTGATACTTATTATGACCCTTTAACTACTTGAATTCGGTTAAAAACTACACTTGGAATTTAATCTTGAATGAATTATTTGACATTCATCAAATAAAATTATAGGATATCTAATTAGTGATACAACGAGTATCTAATTTTTATCAAATGCTACTTGACGTGACCCCTTAAACACTTAAATAACAATAGAATACCTAAAGTGATACAACAAATACCTAGTTTTTATCAAGTGATACTTGTTATGGCCCTTTAACTACTCGAATTCGGTTAAAAACTACACTTGAAAATTTAATCTTGAATGACTTATTTGGCATTCATTAAATAAAATCATAGGATATCTAAAGTGATACAACGAGTATCTAATTTTTATCAAATGCTACTTGACGTGACCCCTTAAACACTTAAATAACAATAGAATACCTAAAGTGATACAATAAATACCTAATTTTTATCAAGTGATACTTGTTATGACCCTTTAACTACTCAAATTCGGTTAAAAACTACACTTGAAATTTAATCTTGAATGACTTATTTGGCATTCATCAAATAAAACTATAGGATATCTAAAGTGATACAACGAGTATCTAATTTTTATCAAATGCTACTTGACGTGACCCCTTAAACACTTAAATAACAATAGAATACCTAAAGTGATATAATAAATACCTAATTTCCTAGACACGGCCGTGTCACCTCTTCAGTGCCATGCCAAGACATGGTTGTGCCTCCTAGGCACGACCGTGTCTCATCAACAGAGACTTGCCAGCCCCTGGCCGTGCCTCACAGGCACGGCCGTGCCACCTGCTCAGAACACCAACTGTGTGTGGCCGTGCCTCTCAGGCACGGCCGTGCCTATCCAGCAGAGAAGCGGCCACACATGGCCTTGTCTCCTAGACACGGCCGTGTGACGGGGGCGTGCCTGTTCATATAAATAGTGCTCTTAAGAGCCCTAAGAAGGGGGGGACTTTGGAGAGACCAAGGAGCGTTCTAGAGCCACCGACGCCTCATTCCGGAGCAAGATTCGACGATCCGTTCATCCGTCCGGACACTCCATCACCTCCATTCATCATCTTCACAGAGATTGCAAGCCGGAGAAGAAGACATTCATCGATAAGTTCTTTTCCTTATTTTCTTCTTGGATTCGAGGGATAGAATGTATTATTTACAATCTTCTTCGTGTTGTAACCTCTCCGCTATGGAGTAGTCCTCTAGATTCTAGGATGTAGGAGGAATCGAGGTTAATGGTTGATTGTACTTGTGGATTTGTTAATTACCATGTTCTATGATATGAATGTACAATTTGCTTCATGGATTTGTGCCTTGTGCTTATTTGATGATATGCTTGTGAATGAGTATTGAATCTATGAGGATAGGGATGATTTATGGTTTTGAGGATTCTTAGGATCGTATGACCGGGGCGCCTCGTGACAGGAGGAATGCCTTTAACCGGACCTTCCGAGAAATTTCTTAGGCTATGATAAATCTTTATGAGGGATAACTAATGGTTACTTATTGTTGGGGAGAGGTCTTTAAACGGATACCCAGTGACAGAGGGTAGGACATCTAGTAGTATGCTGGGGCACCCGAGTGACAGTGGGAAAGCCATAACCAGGCTATCTGGAGTCATCTCAAATTGACAATAGTAACACTAGAACACCATTTATTTATTCCGAGGAAACCTGACGAGGTCTAATTGGATATTTTGGTTAGAATCCCTGTAATTGTGCATTTATTGAGGAATGGTAGAGGATCCATAGTCAATCAATCACTATCTCGAGGAATCCGAAGTCCTAGGATCGCCTTCCCAAACACTGTCACAGTCGATTTCTCTCCGATTAAGGATTAGGAACACTCCAACACTCTTTCTCCCCCACATCAATCCAATTCACACGAACTCTCGATTCTTATTGTGCTGCTTTAGTAATTAATTCCATGGTACCTGTGTATTCGATCTTTTATTACTTGGCGACATTCCGTATACTTGTGGAAAGCCTATCATTAATCTAGTGTGCAGGGAGCACAGGTAAAGTCCTAGTTGAGGCTAGACAAAGTAAATTCCTAGTTGTAGGCTAGGCAAGGATAAGTCCTGGTCTGGTGGATTAAGCAAAATACTTGGAAGGTCAAGTGCACCAGCTGGTGCAAGTCCATGCAGTGTCGGAGGATTGGGAAGCATGACCAAAGTCCAAGCGAGTAAGGTCAGGAGGACCAGAGGCTTGGTGAAAGTCTAGGCGGTCAGGAGGATCGGGACCTAGCAGTAAATTCCTAGAGGCCAAGGACCATAGCTGAGCAGAAAGTCCAAGAAGTCTGGAGGACTTGGTTGGCAAGTAAGGGAAATTTTCTTGAGAGAAGTGGGTCAAGATGCGTTCCCGAAGTGGAACTGTAGGCGTCTATCTAACTCAAAGTTTCACTGAAAACTTGAAGTTAAGATGAAGAAATAGTTCAAAGAACTATTCTTCAAATATGTTTATCTATATTTTGGAGTTAACTTGTAATGCAGATTGGAGAGGCGAAGTCTTTGACTCCGGGCGACCTTATCTGAGGTTCCTGTCGACTGGACGGTCCAAGCGATCGGACTGTGGATTCAAGGTGACTCAAGATCGGATAAATACAGTGAAAGTCAAAATCTATCAAGACCCTCCACGTCAGCACGAAGTCGACCAGAATGGAGATTCCAATCGACTGGAAGGCCGAGTCAGCTGCGAAGATAGTGGATCGGCGATCTATGTGGAGTCGCCCGGAATGAGGTTCCAGTCGACCAAAAGATCTTATAAAAAGACTTCGAACAGAGGCTTCTCGACATCAATTCACGTCAATCCAAGTCGAGTCGATGACACCCTGAGTAAGAAACAACATCTGTCCAACCGTCGTAATGCCGCAATCATGCTGAAAAGATGATCTTTAAACTCTGGATTTGGGTTGTTGGGTTGTAAGGGTGCAAACATAGTCCCACATCTAAAGCACATGGAAAAGATCATGAGTTTAAAAGGATGGAAGATATCTCCATTGGTATGAGAACTTTTGGGGAGAGCCCAAGAATAAAGCCATAAGGGTTTAGGTCCAAAGTGGATAATATCATACCATTGTGGAGATACAGACATCCTTGGAGACCAACAAGTGGTATCAGAGCGAGACTGCTCTTCACCGGACTAACCGCCGGAAGAGCCATGATCCAGATCTAACCATGTGGGTTGAACCTTAAAACAAAGGAAGTGGGTGCTCCCGTGTCTGAATCAAGAGGACCAGACACCAGGCAGGAAGTCTTAGTAGGTCGGGTGGATCGAGGGGCAGAAAGTCCTAGTTGCGGCTAGGCAGGAAGTCCTAGTAGGTCGGGTGAACCGAGGGGCAGGAAGTCCTGGTGGGTCGAGGATTCAGACATCAAACAGAGGCTTTCCGTTTGAGGGGAGCCTGTGGTCCTTTGTTTCAGAGGGGATTGTTGGGTTGCAAGGGTGCAAACATAGTCCCACATCTAAAGCACAGGGAAAAGATCATGAGTTTAAAAGGATAGAAGATATCTCCATTGATATAAGGCCTTTTGGGGAGAGCCCAAGAATAAAGCCATGAGGGTTTAGGCCTAAAGTGGATAATATCATACCATTGTGGAAATACGGATATCCTTGGGGACCTACATGGGTAACGATTTTATTTTGTTATATGTGTTAATACGATAAAAATTTTATTTATCGTTGGCTTTGTAAATTGTTACAACTCGTTCTCGTAACTAAACAAGTTTATTAGTGGATTGCCCGTACATAAACGATCACTGATCGTGAGTCTTGGAGTAGCAGTCTTTGACTGTGAATCAAGTAAAAATAAACCATGTCATTGTGAGCTTGTTTTATTTGTCTTTATTTCCACTGCATAATATCTGATCTACGAATTAGCACGATCAATTTAATAAGTTTTTGAAACTGGGGGAAAATCACTATAAGCACTATTCACCCCCCTCTAGCACTTATTTGATCCTACATATATTACTTCTATAATCCCACACAAGGCAAAGTGTTATTTATCGCTAGCAATGATATTTTTCTAGAAAGAGAGTTTATTTCTAGAAGAACTAGTGGGAGTAAAATTCATCTTGAAGAAGTTCAAGATACAGAAAATAGAACTGATGCCTCGATGGAAATTGAACAGGCACCACAAAGTGTTGTGGATCATGAGTTTATTGCCCAAAAAGTTATGGAGCAACAATCTTTTCATGTAAACCAACCATTTTGCAAATTTGATAGGATACATCGTCAGCCTAAGAGATATTTATTTCTCTTGTCTAACCACGATGATATTATGCTTGTTGAGTTAAACGAGCCTATATTCTATCAAGAAGTTGTGATGAGACCAGATTCTGAGAAATGACTAGAGGCCATGAGGTCCAAAATGAAATTCATATACACTAACCAAGTATGGACTTTGGTTGATTCACCTAAGGGGATCAAACCCATTGGGTGTAAGTGGGTCTTTAAGAAAAAGACTAACATGGATGATCTTATGCATACCTATAAAAGGCGATTGGTAGCTAAAGACTTCAAACAAATTCATGGTATTGATTATGATGAAACCTTTTCACCAGTGCTTAAATTTATTTGGATCATGCTTGCTATTGCAGCTTACCATAATTATGAGATCTAGCAGATGGATGTCAAAATCATATTTCTGAATGGAAACCTACTCGAGGATGTGTACATGACACAACCTAAGGCTTTTGTAGATTCGAAGAATGCTGAAAAGATACGTAAGTTGCAAAGGTCCATTTATGGGCTAAAGCAAGCTTCTTGAAGCTAGAATCTTTGATTCGATCAAGAATGAGGTTGATGCAATCAAAGAGTTTGGTTTCATCAAGAATGAAGATAAACCTTGTGTCTATAAGAGGTTAGTAGGAGCACAGTTATCTTCTTGATCTTATATGTGGATGACATATTCCTTATTGTAAATGATATCTCTTCACTACAGTCTGTGAAGACATGATTGGGGAATTATTTCTTAATGAAGAACTTAGGTGAAGTAGCCTACATTCTAGGCATCAAGATCTATAGAGATAGATCTCAGAGATTGTTTGGCCTAAGTAAGAGTATATACATTGACAAGGTATTATATCATTTTGTTGGGATGTATACTATATGTTAGGATCGGTTGGTTCGCTAGAGGGGGGGTGAATAGCGTTTCTCGACTTTTCTTGTTCTTTCTCTGCACAGAGATTAGCGGAAGCAAAAATATAAAAGAGAAAGAAAGAGATCAACGCTAAAGTAACGACCACTAATTAAAATTTCAAGTGTACAACCAAACAAGTCACTTAGAGTAAAATCTGACATTATCTTATAATCTCAAAGGTCTCACATAGTAGAGAAGCAGAGATCCATTCTCTTACTATCTTTATTGTTGCTATAGCACATGTAGTATGAATCACATGTTACGATATTATTCTCTTTACTAATAAAGAGTGCATATTTTTTCAAAAATATAATATCATACATATTTTGATTTAAATACACTCAATGTCTAATCCTAATTTAACTGATGAATTTTAATCTGACTTTCAAAATGTTTAGTAAATGGTGGATGCATTTACTCCAATTATTATCAATTTACAAATGATCTCATCTCTGTCAAGGCAACCCTAGCTTACATGTACATTTCCATTCACAGCTTCATTAGTTGTCCCATAAGCAATGGTCTTACCTCTATTTATATTTAAAAATAAAGATGATTCCCATGTGAGAGGATCAATCCCAACTAGCCAACATTCACTACAAAAAAATCAGCAATCTGCGACGAAATCTGGGACGAATTTTTAAAAAAAATTCGTCCCAAAAATTTTGGCGACGAATTTTGCAACGAAACAAATTAGTCGCAATAAAGTCGTCGCCAAAAATCTGCGTCAAAAAATCTACATTTGTCGCAAATATTTACGACGAAAATAAAATTTCGTTGTTTCATCGCCCAAATTCGTCGCCAATTGGCGACGAATCCATATTCGTCGCCAATTGGCGACGAATCCATTTTCGTCGCCAATTGGCGACGAATCCATATTCGTCGCCAATTGGCGACGAATTTTCATCGCCAATTGGCGATTCGTCGCCAATTAGCGACGAATTTGGCAACGAATCTTCGTCGCCAATTGGCGACGAATTTGACAACGAATCTAGAATTCGTTGCAAATTTTGATAAATAGTAACTTACGATATATTTGTGACGAACTGATTTTCGTTGCTAATTTCGTCGTCAATTGGCGACGAATCCTATTTTCGTCGCAAATTTCGTTGCAAAAATAAAAAAAAATTTCAATGCAAGATTTATTTTGGTGATTATCCTGTATATACAAACAATATCGATCCAATCGGATCGATTCATAAATACATTTGACCTGTTATCAAACAATCACATACAATCATTACAAATGAATCAAAAACATATATTCATTTCTTCCAAATATCCATCATATACAAATATCCATCACATACAAATATCGATATTCATAACATTCAAATATCCATAACATCCATAGCATGCATAATATACAATCACATAACATCCAACAGTCACATCACAATCCAACAAATATCTACAATAGACATGTACACATTTTTAAAATTCGTCGCAAAAGACCTATTTTTTTGTAGTGACACGTCTATTAGTCTAACCAACATCCAGTCATAACAATCCAGCAAATCCATACAAAGTACTGATATAAACAAGTCTAAGGACGAAGAAAAGATAAAATAGAAACATTGTGGTCGTTTGTGCTCTCCAGAGACTCTGCTTCTTTCTCCGTTACTATCTTTTCTTCTCCTGCATAAGAAAACATGATAAAGAGAAAGTATCATTTTTAAAATTAAAACTTAAACCTATAAACTAAATATGTAAAGACTTACCTCTTCTTCTGAATTTTAAAAAAAAACCTGTTTAAACAAAAATAAACAATATTACTAAAAATATATAAATTATTAACTTGCAGCTCTAATAAAATGCTAAATAAATAAAACAAATATCTGACCAAATTGAGCAATGAAAAGACTTTTGCTCTCGTTAAGGTGGAGTCAATTGCTGCAGTCCTGAGATGGCTACCAATATATTCTGATGCATCCGTAAAATCAAATCTGACTCCAATTTCTTTAAGTTCTTCTGTGTACTACGTTATTTTTTCACTATAAACTCTTTCTGAATTAATGGTATGTCAGGCAATTTCTTTAAGTTCTTCTTTCGAATCCTGACGAAGTCAGGCAATACCCTCCTGCATAATGATCAGTTTCTCGATTTACCTCCTCACAGATGGTCGTGGGACCGACCATGTGGGGCCGCTAAGGTGGTGGATTCCACCTTTTGAAGAAGAAAAGAGAACTTCAAAATCTGTAACAGTTCCTGTAAAATTATCAGTGACCAAATACTCCCTGTTCAGTATAAAATATTTGGGTTTAGGGTTTTAGGGGTTTAGAGGGTTAGGGGTTTAGGGGTTAGGGGTAGGGTTTAGGGGGTTAGGGGTTTGTGTTTAGGGTTTAGGGTTTAAGGGTTTAGGGTTTTGTGTTTAGAGTTTAGGGTTTTGTGTTTAGGGTTTAGGGGTTTAGGGTTTAGTTTTTTAAGGGTTTAGAGTTTACGATTTATGATTTGATGGTTTTAGAATTTATAGTTAGTATAATAAATTCAAAATAAATTAGAATAATAAATAATAACATTAAAATAAATACAATTATAAATAAAAATTAAATAAATTTCTAAAACAACTATACTTATAAATATACCTCAAACCGATATCTCTCTAATTTGTTTTGTCCACGCAAATTATAAATCTGCACAAACAATATTAAAAAATTAATCAACAAATTATTTATTTCAATATTGTTAAGCAACAATTAAAAAATATGTATTAAGTAATCATCAATTAATCAATTAATTATTTAATTAATTAATCAATAATTAAGCAAAAATCAGAAAAACCACTATCGCCGCAGCCAACAGCCGTTGCGGCCAGCGGCACCCGCGGCCTGCGCCTCGCTGCCAGCGGCCAGCAACCGCCGCGGTCGGCAGGCGTCGCTTCCTCAACCTATGCGGCGTCGAGCAACGCGATGGAGAAGGAATAGAAGGGGGGAAATCTCTGAGGCAGAGCTGCCCTTGCCATGGTCGTGTGCTGGGCGTAGACATGGAGGGCTCATGAGCGGCTGCTGCACTGGCGACGGATGGCAGTTGACGCGGATGGTGCAGTTGACGCGGAGACTTCATGATCGGCACGGGGGATGATGGAGCCTTCATGAGAGACATGGAGGATGGAGGTGACGGTTGATGGAGTGGCCGTGACTGACTGCTACGTTTGCTTGCTGATGCTGGGCGTAGACATGGAGGGCTCATGAGCGGCTGCTGCACTTGCTACGGATGGCAGTTGACACGGATGGTGCAGTTGACGCGGAGACTTCATGATCGGCACGGGGGATGATGGAGCCTCATGAGAGACATGGAGGATGATGGAGGGCTCACACACATACTAGAGATACTAGTTGATGGGGGGCCCACGAGTAGATGATACATGAGCGGTTGATGGCATGGCGGGCGTGTGCACAGCGGTGACTACGGATGAGCACATGGAGGAGGGCTACCTTGACTCTTCATGAGGTGGCGCGATTACCTGTGGATGACATCTGTAGCGAGGTTTTGGTTATTTTGTACACATGAGCAGAGTATGAGACAGATGAGTATGGTATTCATGAGAGCACATGTACAGCACTGTGGTGACAACTCAGATCTGACAGTTCGTCAGACATGATATGAGTCGTCCTCATAGGAGCTCCTGTATGATCGTGCAGTTCCTTTTGATGATCTATATATTTACCTTTCATCAAAAAAAAAAAAATAGAAGGGGGGAAATCGCTTACCTAGCTTGGAGCTACCTTCGTTGACGAAAGGAGAGAAGCTGTGGCTGATTTGCGGCTGTTTCCGGCGGCAGCGAGAACAGATCGTGCGAGAGAAAGGAGGGGAAGAGAAAATTGGTAAGTGGGAGTCGGGTCAGATCTAGGGTTTAAGTGAAAATTTTAGCGACGAAACGGATTCGTCGCTATTTTGCGACGAAACGGAATTTCGTCGCCGATTTGGCGACAAAATCTTGTTTCGTCGCAAAACAGCGCCAAATCGACGACAGATTTGGCGACGAAACTATGTTTCGTCGCCAAGTTTTATCAAAATTATGGGCAAAGAGCGGGAATCGGAGAAATTTGGCGATGAAACTGCAAATTCGTCGCCAATTCGGCGACGAATTTATCGTTCGTCGCCAAATTGGTGATGAAAACACTATTCGTCGCTGAATTGGCGACGAACAGCGAGTTTCGCCAATTTGGCGACGAATTCTCCGTTAGTCGCAAAATTTCATCACTACAAAAAAACTACGTTTTAGCGACCGAATCGGAGTTCGGTCGCTAATTTAGCGATCGACTAGAATTCGATCGCTAATTTAGCGAAACGCCGGTTTTTATAGCATTTGTCCCTAAATGCTAAATTGGGACGCACTACAAAAAAACTACATTTTAGCGACGAATTTTTGCAACGAAATATTTTCGTTGCAAAATTGCAACAAAGTTAGCAACGAACTTTGTTTTCGTTGCAAATTTACGACGAAATTAGCGACGAATAATAATTTGTGCAACAAATTATTATTCGTCGCTAATTTCGTTGCTAAAAAAAAATTTGTTGCAAAATTCGTTGCAAAATCTGCGACGAATCCTAAATTTGTCGCAAAATCAGCGACGAAACATAATTTGTTGCCAAATTAGTCGCAAAATCAGCGACGAAAAATAATTCGTTGCCAAATTCGTTGCAAATTCATTCGTCGCCAAATTCGTTGCAGATTTGGCGACGAATCCAGGATTCGTCGCAGAATCAAGCGAAGGGGAAGGATCTTGGTGGGCACGACTAAGTGAAGGGTTTCGGCGACGAAATATAATTCGTTGTCAAATTCGTCGTAAATTAATTCGTCGCCAAATTCGTCGCAGATTTGCGATTCGAATTTGCAACAGGATTCGTCGCAGATTTTGTGACGAAATATTTATAAATCCGTAGCTAATTGGCGACGGAATTTTAATTTTCCGTCGCTAAACCAAAGGATGAACAGTATTTTGCTAATTTTAGCGATGGAAATTTATTTTCTGTAGCTGATTAGCGACGGAATATTAATTTCGTCGCTAATATTAGAGACGAAAATTTAAAAACCGTCATAAATTTGGCGACGAATTCCTGGATTCATCGCAAACTCAGCGACGAAATATAATTCGTTGCCAAATTCGTCGCAACTTAATTCGTCGCCAAATTCGTCGCAAATCTGCGACGAATCCAGGATTCGTCGCAGAATCAAGCGAAGGGGAAGGATCCTGGTGGGCACGGCTAAGTGACGGGTTTCGGCGACGAAATATAATTCGTTGCCAAATTCGTCGCAAATTAATTCGTCGCCAAATTCGTCGCAGATTTGCGACGAATCCAGGATTCGTCGCAGATTTTCCAACAAATTTTTAAATTCATTGCAGAGTTTTTATTTTTGATTACTGATATGTAATCTGCAACGAATTCCTAAATTCGTTGCAAATTTTTGCAATGAATTCCTAAATTCGTTGCAGTTTTTTATTTGATTACTGATACAATCTGCAACGAATTTAGAAATTCGTTGCAAACAATTTGCAACGAATTTAGGAATTCGTTGCAAATTTGATTTACAAAAATAACGATCCGTGTGCTCAGGATTTCAACCAATAGCCATCCATCATAATCTTTTACTATATATATGCAACGAAGCACAACTTCTTCTCCGCTACCAAATCCCTTGCTTTCTTCTTTGCTTCGACGCTAGGAAAATTAGGGATTGACCGTGCAAAGCTTCTGTGGAAACGAAGAGATCTCTAGAGCGCGGCGTCGGTGAGCGCGACCGCGAGGTTGCGATGTCGGAGCGCGGCGTCGGTGAAGGGCGCGACCGCGAGGTTGCGAGGCGAAGGGCGCGACCGCGAGGTTGCGAGGCGAAGGGCGCGACCGCGGTCGGTGAAGGGCGTCGGTGAAGGCCTCTAGAGCGCGGCATCGGTGAAAGGCGCGGTGAAGGGCTCTAGAGCGCGGCGTCGGTGAAGGGCGCGACCGCGAGGTTGCGAGGCGGCAGCTATGCTGTCGGCGGCGGCGGCGAGGGCGCGTCGATGATCTTTGGCGGCGGTCGGCAGTGAATCGGCCGCACGGAGTAGAGGTCGGCAAGGAAAATTTTGATTTAAGTTGTGTTCTTATTACTTTACATCTTTTGGATATTGACGGGATATTAAGTTGTTTAATTTTCATTGTGTTCCTATTAGCTTTCTCCACAAGGAAAATTTTCGCCGTGTGCAGAAAATTTTAATTTTCAATCTTTTATCTTGTTTAAGTTTTTGATCTGTGTTTTGCCTCAAGCTGATTGAACTAGTTGGAATAAATTCTAGAGCTCGTCGGAAATGCAGCAAGGGGCAACAAGAAGACCAAGATGGTTCGGAGGCACATCTAGCTCGCCATTAGGAACAACGAGGAGCTTTGCAAACTTTTGGGTAAAGTGACCATCGCAAGCGGAGGTGTGATGCCCAACGTTCATAATCTTCTACTTCTTAAAGGAGGTTGGTGGCTCCTCCAAGGTTGCTCTCGCGGCGATGACTAAGTGAAAAACTAATCTTTGGCATAGTTAATGTGTGCTATTAACTTCGCTGGGATCTTCATGTGGAATTTTTTACTATAGTTTTTTTGTTTTGTTTTTTGTTTAAATCGGATGAGAAGTAATGTAAGCTCCTCTTGTAGTAAAATTAATTAACATTTCTATTTTTTTCAAATAAAGAAAATTAATGTAAGCTGAGCTGAAGTTTTATTAGATCTTATTAATGCTTGGTTTAAATGATAGAAAGATGATAATCAATAAATAAGTAGAATAGGAATTTTTTATAGCGATGAATTTTGCGATGAAAATGGAATTCGTCGCAGATTTGCAACGAATTCTGCGACGAATTCGTAGCGACGAAAGTTGCGACGAAATCAGAATTTTTCGCAAATCTGCGACGAATTCCATTTTCGTCGCAAATCTGCGACGAATTATGATTTCGTTGCAGATTTGCGACGAATTTGATTCGTCGCAAATCTGCGATGAATTTAAGTTCGTCGCAGATTTGCGACGAATTTGGCGACGAATTCAGTTTCGTCGCAAATCTGCGACGAATTCTGTTTTCGTGGCAGATTTGCGACGAATCTAATTCGTCGCAAATCTGCGACGAATTTATTTTTGTCGCAGATTTGCGACGAATTTGGCGACGAAAATAGCGTTTCGTCGCTAAAATTTGCGATGAAATACAAAATTTTCGTTGCAAAAATTGGTGACGAGTTTATACCAACGAACTAAGATTCGTTGCAAAATTCGTCGCAAACCGTTTTGCAACGAATTTTTTTTTTAAAATTCGTTGCAAATTTCGTTGCTAATTAGGGGTTTTTTTGTAGTGACATCGGGATTAAGAGTGCATAATTATAATAACAGAGGTCTTGTTCAATTTGCGAGTCAGTGTAAATCGAACAACCTCAATGGTCCTACTCAATACACACAAAGTGCACTAGTGTAATTCTACAGTCAAGACAGACAGTCACCGAATTACACTACAACCGTTCCTGATGGTTTGTCCAAAGCCATCTTGGTTGTGAGCCTTAGTTTATAATTCACAAGGGACCGATAATCATGGTCTTCTGTGTCTCACAGACACCAAGTTATCTACAATGTAAATTAAGAGGACTTTATTGTAAAATATACTATTGCAATCATTTGACCAAAACATGATACTTTATTTCATAAATGTTTATATACAAAAGAGCTAGTCTTTTCAGTATACTTCTAAGTCTGGGGGTGTGATGAGCGTAGGTCATACATGATTTTTTAGCATTGTTTAATGCTCATCTATTTGTAATTTATTTCATATGATCTACTTTGTCACACCTATTTTATTTATTATTGCATATTTCTACTCTTTTGCTTGGAGATCTGCTTTTTGTATATTTTGATTGACAGGATGCGATTTAGAGTCCAAACGATGCATTATTGATGGTGAAGCAAATAGTGGAGAAATGAGACTCGCACTGGCCGTGTTCGTCATCACGGGCAAGTCTCTATTATAGCAAACACGAAGAAACGGAGGAAAATGAAGCAAAAGAGCAGAACATGGCAGTGCCCACCAGGCACGGCCGTGTCCTCCAACAGCCTTGGTCGTGCCTATAAGGCACGGCCGTGCCCCTGCAACAGAGAAGCAACAACCCTGGCCGTGCCTCAGAAGCATGGCCGTGCCTCAGAAGCATTCGTGCCTTCCTCCAGCAGCAGCCAGGACACGGCCGTGCCTCAGGATGTGTCCCATTTCCAATGCCACGCCAAGACATGGCCGTGCCTCCCAGGCACGGTCATGTCTCATTTCCAGAGTCGTGTCTGCCTTTGGCTGTGCCTCACAAGGACGGTCGTGCCTCTTCCACAGAACCTCGACTGCACACGATCGTGCCTCTCAGGCACGGCCGTGCCTACCAAACAGAGCAGCGGTTGCACATGGTCGTGCCTCCTAGGCACGACCGTGCGATGCTGGCGTGTCTACCTATCAATCTGGACAGTTTCTAGACTTAAAGTAAAATGGGTATAACTTTCAGCTCCGATTGAACCACGGGCCGTACCACCCCTCAAAATGGAGCTAACTTCAAGATATACACTTTGCTTTAGGGTGTATAGAATGACGACTTCTCTAGGCCATGCTAAATGGCACGGCCGTGCCTCTTGACCGCGGCCATACTGGGTGCTCTGCCCAAATTGCAGACCAAACTTCAAACCAACATACCTTTCGGCTCAGATGAAGTTATGGGTCGGTCCACCCACCAAATTGAAGATAATTTAATTCTCCACAACTTTGGTTCAGAGTCCAATTGAAGAAAACTGGGTTTACTAGGTGAAAAATCTATTGAGGCGGAGCCTTATAAACCAGGGACAATCTGGGCAGTTTTGGGTGAGTATAAAAGGTGGAAACAAATCCAACATTTGGCATCTTGTGTCATTCTCCAAAACCCTTGGTCTTGGCTTGGTGACGGTGCCTCCCCTCTCTAGGGGAGGCCCTAAATGCTCCATCCTTCGCCGATCCGCCCTCGCCAATCCATCTCCACCGGTCCATCCTACACCGGAGCAAGAAGAACTTCAAGAGGATGCCCACGCTTCAAAGATAAGCTTTCCCTTTTCTTGTGGATGACTATTTTCATGTATTCTTCTTGTAATCTTCTTGTAATGGAGTAGATCCTTGAGTTTAGGATGTAGGATGAACATCTATGTGATGATGGTGATGTATGAACTAGTTTATGTCATTTTCCTATTCAATGAAGTGTTTACATTTGTTTCATGTATTATGTGCCTTGAATGTGTTTGATGAAATGTTTGTGTGAGCGCATATGCATGATTATGAGGGGTAGATTACTGTATAGGGAGATCCTAGGATCGTATGCCCGGGGCGCCTCGTGACAGGAGGAATGCCTTTAACCGGACTTTCTGAAGTGATTCCTACATAGTGGTAAACCCCCATAAGGGATATCTAATGGTTGGTGGCCACTAGGACAAGGTCCTTAACAGGGTACTCGGTGACAGAGGGTATGGCGTTGGATCGTATGCCCGGGGTGCCTCGTGACAGGAGGAATGCCTTTAATCAGACTTTCTGGCGTCACCTTTACTAGAGGGCCACCACATAGGACTTCAAGGTCAAATGCCAACAAAGCCTGACAAGGTAGAGTTGGTATTTTGGTTAGAATCCCTACAAGGTGGTAAACATTGAGAGTAAGGGAACCAACATGAATTAGGGACTTCACCTAGCATTGGTATGAATCCAAAATCCTAGACTTATCCATCTCATCCATAAACCCCAAGTCAATCTTCTCTTTCTCTACCATACACAACCAACATCCTCAACCAATTCGTTTCCCTTCGAGTCTAGATAACTATCTTAGTGACATCACTATAGCTAATACACAGTCCCTGTGGTTCGATATCTTTTTATTAATTGACGACAACCGTATACTTGCGGTGCACATCAATTTATTGCAAAGTGTTGATAGCTCCCGCAAGTATACGAGTGTCATCAAGTAATAAAAAGTATCGAAATCATAGGGACTATCGATAGTTATAGTGATGTCACAAGGTTGTTATTTTAAACTCCAAGAGGAATGAAATGGTTGAGAGTTGTGGACTAGATAGAGAGAGAGAAAGAGAGAGAGATCAGGTCTAAACTCTAAGAGAAACGAAATGGTTGAGAGTTGTGGACTGGGTCAAGAAAGAGAAAAAGAGAGAAAGAGAGAGAAAGGGAGAGAGAGAGATTGACTTGGGGATTTATGGAATGAGATAGATGAGCCTAGGATTTCGGATTCAAATCTATGCTAGGTAATCTCCCTAATCCATGTTTACTCTCTTACTCTCATTATTTACGACCTTGTAGGGATTTTAACCAAGATACCAACTTGGCCTCATCAGACTTTGTCGGAAATAAATCATGACCTTCTAATGCTATGACTACTAGTTTGAGATGATACCTAGATAGTCTGGTTCTATAGCTCTCCCGTTGTCACCAGACGCCCCAGCAATACTACTGGTATCCTATCCTCTGTCACTAAGTACCCAATTAAGGACCTCTCCCTAGTCGTCAATAGCCGTTAGCTATCTCCTATGGGGGTTTACCACTATACATGAATCTCCTCGAAAAGTCCGATTAAAGATTCACCTCCTGTCACAAGGCATCCCAGTCATACGATCCTAAGATCTCCCTACATAATAATCTACCCCTCACAATCATATACTTGTGCGTATAAAATAATATCAGCAAACACACCCACGGCACACAATATACGAAACAAGTGTAAGCATGTCATAGAATAGGAAAATTAACATGAACTAGTTCTTACATCACCATCATTACATTAATATTTACCCTATATCCTAAACTCGAAGATCTACTCCATTACAAGGAGGCTACAACAAGAACGCACGAAAATCATCATCCAAAGATAAGGGATAACTTATCTTGATGCTCAAGCAATCCTTGGAGAGTCTTCTCGCTCTGGGGTAGGATGAATTGGTGGAGATGGATTGACGAAAGCGGATCGACAAAGATGAAGCATTCATGGCCTTCCCAGGAGAGGGGAGCGTCATCCCCAAGCCAAGACCTTAGGGGTTCCCTCGGTCCCCCTCCGAATGCCTCAAGGGTTACAGAAAGATGTTTAAATAGGCTTTAAAGGGAGACATGGCCGTGTTCAGTTGGCACACACAAAGAAATCGTAGAGGCATGGTCGTGTCTCACGGCGCGGCCGTAAAGGTCGGGGCAAACATGGCCGTGTCTCCTGGCATGGCTGGATCGGGCGAGATTTTCGACTGACACGGCCATGTTTGGTGGAACAACATACCCATGTTTTGTGGAACGATCGAAAAATTCGGTGCTGACTCTCCATTAGCACGGCCAGAGAAAGCAGCTGCTCTGGAATGGAGGCACGACCATGCTTGGTAGGCACAGCCAGAGAAAGCAAGGGCTCTGTTTATGGGGTACGACCATGCTTGGTAGGCATGGCCTGAGGCTGGTGGTCTCCTGTTTCTTGGGCACAGCCGTGCCTGATGGCACGGCCTGAGGAAGGCACAATTCTATGTGGAAGGCATGACCCATTCTTGATTTGTGTTATTTTTCATTCATTTCGCCTCATTTTACACTGATTTCCATCTTACAAATGTAAAAGTACAAGAGTAGATCTCCAAACTAAGAAATAGAGAAAATATGCCTAAAGTACATGAATAAATGATGTGGTAACATAGAGTATCAATATGAAAATGTGTAAAGATGTGCAATAAAAGTAGTAAAAATGTATGCATACCCTACACTCATCACACCCCCATACTTAAACTTTTGCTTGTCCTCAAGCAAAATATGCCTCTAGATTCAAGTAAAAATATATAGTGGCATCGTAATTCATAGCACATCAATCCAATCCTATCAAACCATAAAAATGGTGAGCATGATACTTGAAATTATTAAAATAAGGCCTAAGAATAAGTTCTCTGTATTCAGTGCAAAAAGTGGTCATAACCCAATTGGACACGAATTTTTTACTTGGTTCCTAACCCCCAGGGTTAGTACATCCAAGACCTATGTACAGGAGGTGCCCGCCCAATAGTGGTCTCCTCTTCGAACCTTGTTCGAAGGCGGAGAAATCCGTCTTACAGTCCAAAATAAATAACAATAGAGATAACAAGAAAGTAAGACAGTAAAAACAAAATTAAACTCTTGGTCGTCGATTTGGAAGTCCTGAGCTCCACGCACTCATCCTGGATCTTCCCCGATTGCAAGAACTTGTCCTCGTTCGCGTTCAAAAATGCCACTAGATGAAGGAGACGGCTTGTCAATTGATATGTTGTTCATGCACGTTCACCTTCTTTTATAGCCTGCTAGAGTTGACTTGGGCCAATCTCGAGTCGACTCCACGTAAGCCCGATCCACTTTCTCCGTGGCTGACTTGGCCTTCAAGTCGACTCAAGTTCCTATTCAAGTCAACTCGAAGCTGACGTGGCATCTCTTGATAGACTTGGCTTCCACAGCTCTTATCTAGTGCTCAA
>NC_133868.1:3944722-3960409 GCF_044706935.1 Curcuma longa | reverse complement strand
TGTTCTGTGGGGTTCTATGCTCTTCGGAGCGGATAGAATCCGGATCGCAGGACGGAGATCCAGAACGCCAACAAAATGGACGGACGCTTCCCGAATTAGGCCTTGGACGTACTAATCCTGGGGGATTAGGAACCAAGTAAATTCGGGTGTCCTCTTTATTGTTGTTTAACATTCCGCTGTGAATTTTGATAGAACGAAAGATTTTAAAAAAGTGACTACGTGCTATTCACCCCCCCCCCCTCTAGCGCGTTCACGATCCTACAGTTCTTGTTGTCGTCGGCCAAAGAAGGTCTTCCAAAGCTCACCACCGATCATTGATCATCCTAGGATCAGTATCCTCCCAAGGGTTGGTTATCCTAGAAACAAAGGAAGCTACAATCGGCGGTGGAAGTAAGGAACACGAGAAGAAGTAATAATTGCTTCTCCACTGAAAGATATTGCTTCTTTCTTTGGTTTTGACAATTGTTTCAAGGCAATTATTGTTGTTGGAATAACCATGCCAATTAAGTTCACTGCCCCTTCTTAACAGTGAATCATATGCCTTTGAACGATGGTGTGATTCCCTCCGTTCAATCTGATTCATATCGTCAGGTTGCTTCGAACAATTGAATACGGAATCGGATTGTAGATCCTGTCTCAGATCGCTTGTCTCCCTCCTTTGACTGGTATTGAAGAAGAGATGTAAAGTATGCCCATTTAAGGCAATTGGGCCAGCTCTAAAGTCTAAATGGCCAACCCCAATTTAAAGCCCAATTAGTAATGGGTTAATGGATCGGATTTGGATTAACCCAAAACAGTTAAGAAATCTTCTCCCCTACACGCTTGTGATTCTCCCTTATCCGCATGAGTTCATCGGTAGAAATCGCTGGAGTAGGTGGTGTCAGTGAGGATCGCGGGGGAAGATGGGATAAAGGGAGTGTGTCCGGATCGCAAACCTAACCCTAGTTCTCTGCTCGTTGTGGCCACCAAGCACCCTTGCAATCTCTTCTTTAGGATGCCACTCGATCCCGATGCCACGTGAATAGAGGAGAGTCAGAGCTAAGGGGAAGAAGCGATCGATAAGGGCTGAATCTTGGTTGTTTTCATTGGATTTCTTCGGATTTCTGAATAAAGGTGAACTCACTGATCGATCGGTGGAGTTCTTGAATTCGGCCTAGAGGAGGGGAAACAGATCTTGATCGTAGATTTATGGATTCTAGGGCAATTGAATCTGAGGTAAGATCTCAAATCTGATTAGGTTTATTTCTTGATCAGTTTTTGAATGGTGTTCTTGAAGCTCGGTTAATGTTGGATTGGGAGTTTCTTGGATTTGTTCTACTCTGTCCTGGTGAAATGGACTGATCTGTTCATGTTGGTTGATGAATTAGGTTAAAATTGATGTACCCAAATTGTTAATCTGTTGGGATTGTTTACTGTTTGTTCTATTGGATTAGGTTTGGTGAGTTATTGAGGTTAGGGTTTTCTTCAATGTTATTGGATTTTTGAGATTTATTGGATGTTTAATTAGGTTTTAGATGCTAATCTATTCTGATTATAAATGCTAGATTTAATGTTGAAATATATTAGGGTTTACTTTGTTGCATGTTGACATGAATCCAAATTAGTTTGATTAGGTTAATGAATGTTATAGATTAAGCTTGGGTTGGATCAGTTAAATGGTATTTGATCCTTAGCTTGAGTTTAAACCAACTGGTATCAATTTGATTTAATCAGCTGGTTTAGATTCGGTTGAAGATCAATTGGAAAATGAACTTAACTCGTGTTTAATTAGCATGAGTTAATTGGATGGGTTGGATTTGATTAGGTTGGTGGGATGTGGATGTAACAATTGGCCTATAAATCCAATTGGGTTATAGTTGTAATTGAATGGTGGTTAGAGTTGTTTTTAGATAAAATTTAATGTATTGTTGTATTTAGTATTGTATGTTGTAATTTGCAGGATCTTGACTTGTTGATCCTGATATATACGGAGTTATGATATTTTTGGAGGTTCTCGTTTCGATATTCGTCATATCAGGTGGTACTCCTGTGCCTGGTCAACACAGGTCTATTCGTAAGTGCATGATTACTTTCCGTTGTTATTTACCTTGTTGTTATCCTTGTTGCTTAATACCTTGTTGATCAATCTTGATACTTCCATACAGTTGCATTTTACTGTTTACCTGTGAATGATGGCTTGTTCTAGTTGATGTTGATTATGCCGGAGTAGATATAGGTTTTACTTGTTGAATTAAGCATCATGACATATACATGATAGAAGTAGGTGTGTTGATCATGGTTGTCATTGTTGGCTCTCACTTGACACTGTATGATAGTGGCACAAGAGTGAGATCAATTGTTGTGCTAAGTTAGGTGCAACCAGGACTAGCTAGATAGCTCTCGTGTGATACCCTGCCCGCTCCCCACTGGATTAGTAGTAGTTTGTTGTTGGAGCGTATGCAGCTTTCCTGTCGTGCGCCCTAATTCACTGCACTGGATGAGTGTCTGGAGGTGGCGAGTGCAGACAGTGACCATGCATATCATATGTGCATGCATTTGTTGGTAGTTATTCTCTGCATCTATAGTTGTTGCACTTGTTGTTACATGGCTGTGGTTGTTATACTTGATTGTGTTCGTATTGCATGATATATGTTGTTGTATGTAGTATATTGACTTTGTTCATTTTGTATCGTTGATATCCTATTGTCTTATCCTATATGTTGTTGTGCACTTCCATTTTATATCCTGAATATTCTATACTCACTATCCAGACTCTGGAGTTTTCCTTTCTTTCTCCTCAGGTAGCAGGTAAGGATGTCATGTGAAGCTTGGAGGTCTGCCAGACTGCTCTCATCTCACAACAGGAGTTTAGTTTGTTATTCTTTCTTCGCATGGTTTTTACACTGTATTTAATTGTCGGTTTCGAAGTTATGTGAATATTTGCACTTATGTTCGTTGTTTTCCTTATATATTGTGGACTAATCATTGTTTTCCTTATATGTTATGGACATGAACCTTATTAATTCTCTACTGTGGAATTTCTGTTATTTTAGATTTGTGGAGTTTTATCGTTGATTGTTGTGAGCTCTATCGTCGTGTTTTGTGATCTTCGTTGTTGCGTAGTAGTATGTGCATGTGTTGATTGTGTAATTTGTGGTCGTGTGGGCCTTTAACTAGTAGTTTAGCAGCTTATTCAATTGTATTGTATTAGTAATCAACCGTGTGGGGCTATTATATTATTGTGTATCAGGAAAAATTAGATTGTTACAGGGGAGATGTTGTCGAAATTTTTCGGACGGCCGTCTCCCGAGACGTAACAGGAGACATGACATATGATTTTGGGAAGTCTTCTCGAGGAGATCTCGGCATGGATACGAGTAGAAGTAATATGGCTCAAGGTTATTAGTTAATGTCTATGATTATATTTGAATATGTGTGTTTCCTTGAATGAGTTTTATGTGTTGTTAGTGATAAAAATATTGATTATACTTTCGTTGCATGTTTATTGAAATATAAAATTTCAAATTATGCATAGTGAAACCCAACACCATATAACCTAAAGCTTAGTTGTTGTTTAGTACAACTCAATGGTTTGAAGTTGCAATAAGCAAAAGGGTATTTTAGAAAACAAAATACAATTGCTAAAATGTAGAGTAAGATGTACATTTTGAGTATTTATTAAAATTGAGTGCATGATCCTTAAATTAGGACTGTAAATAAATTAAATGTTCATGAGCTAGTTTGGGGTTTGATAAAAACTTTTTTATATTTAAGATTAATTAAATTAACAAATTTATATAACTCATTAAATTAAATGAATAAATTTGAACAACTGATTAAAGTAAATAAATAAATTTGAATACATATACGTTCAACTCGTTAATGTTCATAAGTAGAAATTATAATCTGTTCATAAATAATATTCACAAATAAAATTTATAAATCATATTCATTAATAAATTTTTATTAACATAGTAAATAAATAAATTATAAAAAAATAAACACGCTTCTATTATCAAACTCAATAATAAATTAAACAAACTTTAAAATATAAAAATTTAAAAAATGAAATAAATTTGAATTGAGAGTTTGACAATATCTAACAAACTAAATTCAAATTAAAATTGAACTAAGCTCAAATTCATGAAAAAAATAAATTTAATTTAAATAACTATTTTAATAATTTAATTCATTTTAAATTAAATTTAGTTAGACTCATGTATCGTATTAAATAAATTTGAACATCATGATATTTAGCTCGGTTTGACTCGTTACCGTCCTATCTTAAATAGCCAATTTTCTAAAATATTATTTTGCCGATTTTATGCCTCTGACACAATATCGCTCATAATTTTAATTAAATATGTATCATATCATTAAATATGTATCATTCTACTCAACTCGTAATAATTAATTACTTTTTAATCAAAGCTGCGTGTTCAAAATTTAGACAATAGATAAAGATAAATTTAAAAGAATATTAAGAGTGAACTGAATATGAGTTTAAGAACCATCTAATATTTTTATAGTTAATTAAAATAATATTTCGCGTAAAACACTGCTAGCCGTTAAATTAATACTAATATAGAAAAGCAAATGATTGAAGAGGATGCCTTGTGTGAAGAAGTCGTCCAGTGGTGAAATGAGTCTCATCGCCTTTTGATCAAACATGTCATTTCATTTCAAGCACCTTCAATTTTCATTGATAAACAAAATCACCCATCTATGGACATTATCAAATCAAATCAAATAATCAAAAAAGTAGCTCTTCTCCCTTTTAAAAAGGCAAAGAACATCCAACTATATATATATATATATATATATATATATAGAGAGAGAGAGAGAGAGAGAGAGAGAGAGAGAGAGAGAGAGGGGGTTGCTATGCTGCGCGACCGTGCGCGACATCCTCGACCCCCAGCCGCTGCCGTCGCCGTCGCCGTCGCCACGCCGTCCGGCCATCGGAGATCGCCGCCCCGAGCACGATCGACGACCCACTCGTCGATGCACCATTCGGCGTCAGATTCCGACCGGATAGTGGCCGAAATCCGATCGAATTCGATCGGAAGCCGCAGAATCCAGCACGCGACCATTGTGGGATAAATCACGGTCGATTTCCGGTCAAATAGCGATCGGAGACCGACCGAGGAAGGACCGCCAACGGCCAGCGTTGTGATAAGCGTAGATCATATATGATTTTTAGCTTTGTTTTAACGCTCATCTACTTGTAATTCATTGCATATGCTACACTTTGTCACACCTTATTCTTTTATAATTACATATTTATACTCTTTTGTTCAGAGATCTACTTTTTATATATTTTGATTGACAGGATGCGACTTAGAGCCAAAATGATGCATTATTGATGGTGGAGTAAAAAGTGGAGAAAAGAGACTCGTACTGACCGTGCTCGTCATCACGGGCGAGTCTCTTGTGTAGCAAACATGAAGAAATGGCGGGAAAGGAGCAACAAAGCATAACACGGTCGTGCCTACCAGGCACGGTCATGCCTCACATACCCACGGTCCAAACACGGCCGTGTCCCTCCTGTTGATCGAAGACAAAGGGGTCGTGCCCACTTCCAGAGCAGGACCATGTTGGGGTCGTGCCTATCAGGCACGGCCGTACCCCAATTTTTGCCTGAATCTAGCTTGGGTCATGCCTAAAAGGCATGGTCGTGCTTCATTTCCAGAGACGCGCCAGGTTAAGGCCGTGCCTATTTTCCCGAAGCGTGTCTGTTCCAGGCTATGCCTATTAGGCACGGCCGTGTGATGGAAAGCACGAGGTGTGTCTCCCTTCTGGACAGTTTTGCAGACTTAAAGTAAAACGGGCATAACTTTCAGCTCAGATGGACCCACGAGCCGTGCCACCTACCAAAATGTAGCTAACTTCAAGATCTACAACTTTACTTCAAGGTGTATAGAACGACGACTTCTCTAGGCCGTGCTAAATGGCATGGCCGTGCCTCCTGACCACGGCCACGCTAGGTGCTCTGCCTAAACTGCAGACCAAACTTCGAACCAACATAACTTTCGACTCAGATGGAGTTATGGGTCAGTCCACCCACCAAATTGAAGACAATTTGAAGCTCTACAATTTTGGTTCAGAGAATCCATTGAGACGGAACCTTGTAAACCAGAAAAAATCTGAGCAGTTTTGGATGAGTATAAAAGTGGGAAATAAACTCAATCTTGGGTTATCTTAGGACATTCTCCAAATCCTAGGTCTTGGCTTTGAGGAAGGCGCCTCCCCACTTTTGGAGAGGCTCTAAACACTTCATCTCTACCGATTCATCCTACACCGGAGAGAGAAGATCTTCAACAGATGCCCACGCTTCAAAGATAAGTTTTCCCCTCTTTTGTGGATGACGTTTTCCTTGCATATTTGTTGTAACCTTCTTGTAATGGAGTAGATCTTTGAGTTTAAGATCTAGGATGAACATCTATGTAATGATGGTGATATATGAACTAGTTTATGTCATTTTTCCTATTCAATGAAGTGTTTACGCTTGTTTCATGTATTGTATGTCTTAAACGTGTTTGATGAAATGTTTGTATGAGCGCATATGCATGATTATGAGGGGTGGATTACTGTATAGGGAGATCCTATGATTGTATGACCGGGGTACCTTGTGACAGAAGGTCAACCTTTAATCAGACTTTCTGAAGTGATTCCTACATAGTGGTAAATCCCCATAAGGGATATCTAATGGTTGATGGCCACTAGGACAAGGTTCTTAATAGGGTACTCGGTGACAGAGGGTATGACGTTGGATCGTATGACCGGGGTGTCTTATGACAGAAAGTTAACCTTTAATCGGACTTTCTGGCATCACCTTTACTAGAGGGCCACCACAATGCACGCACACACCCACTGCACTATGAATCGTCTCCTTCTTGAAAATCTCGAAGGCGGAGAAACCTTTACAACCTTTTCGTTCTCCTCAAAATGATATGAAAATATATTTTGGAGGAGAGGAAATAAGCACAAGGATAGAGAACAAACATGTTCTCAAAAGAAGCGCAAAGAGACAGAAAAATGACAGAATTCTTGAGTTGATCTCGAGCAGGCTTCTTTTATAATTCTTCGGCATCAGTCGACTGCTGGCAGGGCCAGTCGACTGATGGCTTCAATCGGCAATAAAATCTTGCATTAAAGCGCATTAAATGCTTGCCTTGATTTCGCCAACGTTCAAATAACAGTCGACTGATCCAAGACCAGTCGACTGGCATCAGTCGACTTCCAATACTCCAGTCGACTGCCCAGTCGACTCCTGTCTTCCTCTGGCTCGACTGATTTTTCTGTGTGCGTCTGATTTATTAGCAGTCGACTGCTGGCAGGGCCAGTCGACTGGTGAAGCTGAAAAATCCCATTTCAGCTTCTCTTGACCTAGACCTCGGCCTTCAAACACCTCCCATAGCCTCGTGCCTTCCCTGGATGCTCCATCATCCTCGCACTAGCTTGAGATGCTTCCATCAGCTTCGTCATGTCAAGTCTTTGCCAAGACTACCCACTTGAACTTTTCCTTGCCAAGACTACCCACTTGGACTTTTTCTTGCCAAGACTACCCACTTGGACTTTTCCTTTGCCAAGACTTCCCACTTGGACTTTTCTTTTGCCAAGACTTCCCACTTGGACTTTTCTTTTGCCAAGACCAACCTTGGACTTTCCTTTGCCAAGACTTCCCACTTGGACTTTCCTTTTGCCAAGTCTTCAACCTGGACTTTCCTGCAAACTTACATCACATATGTTAGATCACAAGTATTGCCTAACTTTCAACATGGTTTAGCCAAACATTAAAACTCAATGCACTTGGGGCAAATATTGCACCAACAGATTGTTGATTCATGACAAGCCATTGGTGGTCATCAATCGATCACTTAAATTGATTACTAGAAGCAATCAAATCATATAGCCAATTTTATCATCAACTTAAGTTGTCAATCACTTGATTTCATCTATGAAAAACTTATTGATAATGGTGGTGATCAATTTCTCATGGCTCTTGTCTCAGCCAAAAGAAAAAAAACTTGAAATTTTTTTCACGTTCCTTAAAAAAAATCATCATTTTTTTCCTTTTGACTTTCCGACGGTGATTTTTTCTTTTTTTTTTAATTTTTTTCTAGAACATGGGGGAAAACCTTGAAAATTTTCGGCTTTCCCATGGTGGTTTTTTTGGAATGCAGGAAAGAAAAAAACTTTAAAATTTTTCATATTTTTTATTTTCACATTGCCACGTTCATTTTAAAAATATTTCATATTCCTTCCGCATTATGAACCATGTAACACATTGCGCATACATTATAATTCAACCTGTTTACAATCAACTTGGCATGAACATGCCACAAATCGCATGGTAAGCGCAATCTCGTAAACCATGAAATACGATAAAATAGAACTTCGCTCTAATACCAATTGAAAGAACTTGTAAATCCTAATCCGCATAAGTTCTATAAACCGATCAAATAAGAACTCAGGTAATTGAATATACAAGAATATAGATCTAGTTTTAACGATTAATATGGTACAATATATTAAAATGCATAAATAACGACAAGAAACCTGATTGAAGAGTCATTGTCCTTGTCCTGCAGCGTCAATTGCTCGATATTTATGAAAGAAGATGAAGCAGAAGCAAGAAAGTGGCCTTCCAAGAGAATTAGGGTGATGGTGCTGTAAAACCTTCATCAATGAGAAACGAAGGTAATATGTCAATTAATCCTAAACCCTTAGGGATAAATCCTATATATAGAAATCTGATCTGCTATTAGTCCATAGATAATAACGGATTGGACTAACGGGTTCTACATATTTAATCCACATCCGATAATTTAAAATCCGATAAACCTTTATTAGATCACTTAAATGGGTTCGATTCGTATCCGCATATATAAATTACAATTAAGTCTACCTTCAAAGATTAAATCCAATAATACTCACTCTGAATTTCCTTTTCCTAAGTATTGTGCTTGACACTATGCATGTTTCACTTCCTAAAGAAATTTCTTCTGTGGTGCTGCATCCATATCCACAATTCAGCATTCCTATCCTAGATATTCAAGTTCAACTGGCTATTAGGTTTTTTTTATTTCCTTTTTTGCTTTTAACGTAGTTTTCATTAAAGATGAATTCATACTCAGGTTTGTTTAATAATGGATCTAGGTTTCATATTATAAATTTGTTATTCATATCATAAAATGTAATTGTAGACCCTTTGGAACTATACCACAGAATTATTATCCATCTGTAGCAATATCATGGATAGTACTGGTCAAGAATGGCTGGTTTGAGAAACAGATGATTCAACATTGGAAACTAACTAACTTAGTTATGAACCATCTATATCATTTGGTCATAGTCAACCTTAATATTTTTCTTAAACGATCAGATAACTCTTATTCACTGGTTTAGAAAAAGTATTGGGATTGGAGGATTATTCTATAAGTCGATCCATTAGGATTATCCAGGCTACTTTAATTAGTATCCTCAAGCATATATACAGATAAATTCAAACATACTGAAGTTTGTGGTATGTGCCTATGTTAAACAGCTTTAATACTTCATGATATCTCTCAAGCATATATACAGGTGGCCGGTCCATAAAATTTTCAAACATACGGGAAGTGCATACGTCTGTGCCCAGCATCCTTTGATGTGCCCCATTTGTTTTTAAAATACAGCTTTGCTCATACTTCATAAAACTATGAATGATGTGATGCATGCTAAAGAAATGGATTTAAATGTCATACGCTATCAAATTTTTTGAGACCGGTGTTGTTCTTATCACTCAATACATGTTATACAAAGCTTCATAATTAAGGAGAAAATTGAGATCTCGATACAAGTGATACAAAAGCTTGATTCAGCTTATTGTACAACATTCAAATTACTGTTCTGATCATAAATTTTAATAAAATATTATTATGATTAACTGTTCCACTTACACTTCAAATTGCAGCCCAGTTCTCACCAAGTTTCTTCCTTTAGATGGAATCGGCATTCTATATTAGGATTAAATTAGTTGTCATTTTCATAGCTTTATGTTTTCAATGATTGCCTATTATATTTTATACTTTGCTATGTAATTAAATAGGGAGTCTAGATTGAGATGAACTCTCAGCATTTATATTCTAAGTGATCGAGTACTTTTTTTTAAGTAAAGTCTTTTTTATCTTTTTTTGAGGCAATTACTTCTTTGGTGGTTTCCTCCACATTTTCTTTTTTATCTTTTTTTGAGGCTGATTCTGGATTATCAAAATATTTGTTTAATGAACAAATGAGGTTTTCTTTGTTTCCGAGTCCTCTAACTTTGAAGCACAATCAGTTAACTTAATTTCCTTACTGAGCTGACCACATCACCTACAATTACTTACCAAAGACGGTGAACTTGCCCTTGGTTTCCTGCATACAGTCATGTTTTTCTTCTCAAGTTATAAATAAAAATTATCATGCTCACAATATTTCTAAGTGTGAATAAGTTGTGTTTGTCCTCGGAACATAGCTGAAGTTAGTTACGATGCAACAAAGTTATAAAAGAGGGCAAGGATTCGAATTACCCTTCTTCGTCGTGGTCAACTACAGTTTCTAAATTTATCTTCTCACAAATGGTCATGGGATCGACTTTGTGTGACTGTTAGGGTAACAGATTTCACCTTATACAGAAATAAATAAGTTGTGTTTCTATTTCATCCTAGGTGAATTAGAGGTAGGTATTTAGATCAACTATTATTAATTTGGATTTAAGTATCATCTTATAAAATCGGAGTATTATAATTAGTTTTCTTTTTTACAAAAGTTGATCATAGATTCACAGGTGGTTGAGATGCCTTTTCAATGTTTTTTATTCTTTCAACTTTAACTTAACTGCTCTATTTGTTGACTACGGATACAATTATTGTTGCAACCACTCCCATATGTGGACGAAAGTTTTAATTTGTTGACTGATCAACATAATTACGCAAATCCTCTAGAAAAGAAGACTATTATTGTTCTTCAAAGTGACATTCCGTAATTATTACGCTTAGTGAATTAGAATTCGGAGGAACATTTTTTTTTCTTCCAATTCTCAAATTTCCCAGTCAATTCGAATCTAAATAATCCTTTTATGGTGCCATTGATTGAGAACTAATTATTTATACAGTACGTTTTGTTTACTGGAATAATCATTTATTTTTTTAATATATATTTGAGATAGATATATCTTATAAAAATAATTTAGAATATCAAATTACAATAGTATTATGTTTAATAATTTTTCGTAGATAGTCGTGGAGTCGATCATATGAAACCGCTAAAGTGACAAATTTCACTTTTTACTGATCAAATATTTAATAATAAAAAATATTTTTACTTGACTCTGCTGGTACTATATCTATTTTTTAATTATTTCATATATAACAAAATGGATTAGGTGCGTTGGGTGAGTTGGATCGAGCATTTAAGTGATACATGTTGAATATATTACAACTGAATTAGGTTAGGCAAAGTCGATTAGGCTAGATGGCAAGTTAGATTGAATGAGTTGGGGAGCTAATTTAGCCAGATGAGTTCATTTATTGATCGAATCGAACAAATAAGATGAAATGAGAACAAATTAAATGGAGAGTATGGAGAAGGAGCCTCAAGGTATAGTCGAGTTGTTTATAATAGGGTAGACTTGTTAAAGTGGACAAAGATTGAATCTCCACGAAGTCAAAATAATGTCCTCCCCTCTAGCCAACTACAGCTTCTCAATTTATCTTTTCATAGATCATTATAAAATCGATCGTATAAAATCGCTAGAGTGATGAATTTCACCTTCAGAAAGATAAGGAAGTTAGTCAAATTAGATGAACTGACTAAATTTAATTCAACGTAGTAGGTAGGCTGAGTTAAATAAACTATAGAACATGAATGATTTGTGTGATCGATTAAATTAGAGTAATTATTTTATCGTTGAAGAGTGAGCCAGGGAAGTAAATAATAAGTCAAGCATATTTTGATAATAATAAGTCAAACATAATTTGTGTGATCCGAGTAAAGTAGAGAATTATTTAATCGTTTGAAAACATTATATCTTTTCTGACTTATATTATTCTTATAAATTTCATGAATAAAATAGCAAATTTACTCTCTTATTTATTTTAATCCTCCTTAATATAAATTTTTAGGAACAATTATTTTTGTCATTGGATCAACCAACGGAATACATTTCTATCTTTTAATTTTTTTTCATTAAATTTCCAAAGACACACTTCAAATTTGAAAACGTCCACAAAGGCACATCGAAGTTTTATTTTATTTTTTTTCAAAAGATGCATCTAATTTTTATTTTACCATCTCATAATTATTATTATTTTTTCCTTTCTTATTTATCTGCAAAGTTTAATCTCTTCTCTTTCTTTTCTCTTTTGCATAAAACATCTTTTTCCATTTTTCTTTCTGTGGATGTCCTCTTCGCTAAAAGACCAACATCACAGTAGAGTTGGTCTTTAGAAATCAATACCATAGTGTTGGTTCTGATTACACGTTGAAATTGATTTTCAAAGATCAGTACCACAATAGTATATCTTCGAAAATCAACACCACAACATCTTAAAAGTTTTAAATTATTTTGAGCACTATTGGGAGAGTCTTAAAATAGTAAACGATGATTTATTTGAACTCATGTTCATCTAATAAACACGCAAGAGTTGAAATAGATCCGATCAGAACTCTCTAGGTCCATCAATAAGTTTTGACCAAAATCTATTGATGTACCTAAATGACTTATATGTTTGAAATTTTGCAATGAAATGGAAGTGCGGAGTGTATAGAAGTAGATATGAGCCCGTGCGCATTGACACAAAATTTAAAATTTTTTAAACTTTTTGAGCAATGCTAGGAATCCTTTACGATGATAACGGAGGACACATTTGGACTTCTGGGTATTGCAGAAACCTACATAAGTTAAAATGAGCTTGATCAGAGCTCTCTAAGTCGCTAGAGACTTAGATTTCTGAAAGTTTACAATGAGATGAAAGTTGTTAGTGTGTCAAAGGTATATATGTTGTTCAATCCTGGTTCTAAGACAAGTAAACAAAGTTATGATCGCTTGTCAATTAGTATAGACTATGGTGTTAGTTTTTTGAAATCAGCACCACAATGGCGTTGATTTTATGAAATTAGCACCATAGAATTGGTTCTTCTCACACATTATGATGCTAGTTTTCGAAGATTAATATCATTGTGGTGCTAGTCTCCGAAAACCAGCACTACAGTATAGTGTTATGAAAATTTTAAATCATTTTGAACACTATTAGCAGGATCTTAAAACAATAAACGAGAATTTATTTGAACTCAGGTTCACTTAATAAATCCACAGGAGTTAAAATTAGCCCGATCAAAGCTCTCTAAGTTCATCAATTGATTGACCTAAGGGACTAGGATTTTTGAAAACTTGTAATGGAATGGAAGAGGTGAGTTTGTAGAAGGAAAATATATTGAGAAATCTTGGTCTTGAGTCTCCTACACAAAGTTATAGGCCCATACAAATTAGCATAGAGTCTGAAACTTTCTAAACCTTTTGAATAATGCTAGGAATTTTTTACGATGATAATGGAGAGCACCCTTGGACTCCCGGACACTACAAACACCTATAAGAGTTGGATGGATCCAATTAGAGTTCTCTAGGTTCATTAATGAGTTTTTGATCAAAATCCATCGATAAATTTAGGGTATTTGGATTTTTGAAATTTTATCATGAGATGGAAGATGTAAATGCATAGTGTAGCGAATCAACACTAGAGGGGATGAATAGCATTATGAATTTTATGAGCTTTAAATGACGAGAAAATACTTTAAAAATATTGACAGAGTAATGCAACAGAATAAATATAAGCAATTAAACCAAATATTCTATGAGTAGTAATATTTTTTAAGTTACACATAAAGCATACAACAATTATAAGGACAAATGACATAAATAAACTGATTCTTATTTCAATTATCTTTTCTTAGAAAAATTCTAGAGGTAGAGAAATCTTAAAAAGAATCTAAAAATAAATGTCTGCTTCTGGAGGTGATGGTACTTTATACTTAGTCATACATCAAAACTCTAGGTTCATTATGGTGCTTCTAGCACCAACATCTAAGAGGTATATATGGTATTCATGTCTGATTTTGACATCCCTCCAATAAGTTATGTATGTGTCAAATGTTTGCTTTCGGAGATTATAACTTTTGATTCGAGTATTAAAATGAGACATTCTATACATCAAATTAAAACTCGTTCAAAGATCTACATTTATTACTAAGGTGAAATCTCATAACAAGCCATGTTTCAAGCTTAAAAAATATCATTTAAGGTCTTTTCGGAGGTTCAAAAGAAATTTTATCTTTTTTATTAATATTTATCTATAACTTATTATAGGGATATTAGAATCAGTTATGTGTATCATAAATACCTTCATTGTATTACCTTCTTCTATTTCATGATAAATTTTTAAAAATCCATAGGTCCATTAATGAGTTTTGACCAAAACTCATTGATGGACCTAGAAATTTCAATCAGATCTATTTCAAGTGCTATAGTTTTTTGAAGTTCCCTTGAGTCTATATGCGCCTAGAGATATCAATTTAGAGTCATTAACAATAGCGATCAGAATATTTCCAATTTTGAGACTTTAAGCAATTGACGTACACATAACATATTGTAGTGATGTCATAACCAGGAATGGACATAATAGATAATTTTACTGTACTACCATCTTCTATCTCATTGTAAAATTTTAGAAATCCAAGTTATTTAGGTCTATTTATGAGTTTTGGTCAAAATCCATTGACGGACCTAAAGAGCTCAATCGGAGCCATTCCAACTTATATAAGTTTATTATATGAACCTGAGTCCAAATAAGCTCTGGTTTACTGTTTTAAAGTCCTTTCAACAGTGCTCAAAACGATTTAAAATTTTTAAAATACTATGGTGTTGGTTTAAGAAAATTAGCACCACTGTGGTGCTGGTCTTCGGAACTAACACCACTACGTGTGTGGTACTGGTTTCAAAAAACCAACACCACTATGGTGCTAGTCTTCGAAATTCAACACAACTATGTATGATCAAAAACCAACAAAACTAATATTGTGGGGTGTTGGTTTTCTGAAGCCAACACCACCATGTGTGTGGTACTGACTTTAGAAGACCAACACCACTGTGGTGCTAGTCTTCAGAATTCAACATCACTGTGTGTGATCAGAAACCAACAGAACTAATATTGTGGTGTTGGTTTACGAAGACCAACACCACTATGGTATTAATTTTTAGAAATCAATACTACAGTGAGTGATGTTGTGTTTAAGCTGTGGTACCAGTTTTTTAAAATTAGCATCAAAGTGATTATTTTATTTTATTTTTAATTGTTTTTATTAATAAAATTAATTCTCATTATTAATTTTATTTTTATTTTTTTTATAATTAGACATTAAAAAATAAGAGATATTAAAAAATAAAAAATATTTTTAATATTTTATTAATCTTAATTTTTAATTTTTTATTAAATTAAAAATTTAAAGGATTATCTATGTAGTTAAAGTTTAAATTAAAATTTAATTTAATTTAAGAGGAAAGAGATTGTAAAAAGAGAAATGAAAAAAAGAAATTAAATATTAAAATAAATGAGAGAGAGAAAAAGAAAGATAAAAAAGCAATAGGGGTTAGAAGGATAAAATAGAACTTAGATGTGCATTTTAAAAAAA
>NC_133868.1:3939970-3944685 GCF_044706935.1 Curcuma longa | reverse complement strand
TTTATGGCAAAACCGATGTCTTTTACTTTTTTACAACGGTTTTAAGAAAAACCGATGTCTTTGAGAGGTTGATGGGAGACTACTACAACGGTTTTTGGATGATACAACAATGGTTTTAAAACCGTTGTCTATGTCCGCTATTTTGGGATTACAACAACGGTTTTTGAAGACTACAACAACGGTTTGAAAACCGTTGTCTATTTGCGCTTTCAACAACGGTTTTGGAAGCTATAACAACAATTTAAAACTGATGTCTTTTTGCGCTTTCAATAATGGTTTTGGAAGTTATAACAACAATTTAAAACCGTTGTATATTTTCCAAAGTTGCTTCTTTAGATGTTAATACGCAAAAATCCTAAGTCGGTACTGTGTAACGATTTCCTTCGCTGGTTCCTCACTCACACGAACGCCGCCGGCTCTCCTCTTCTTCCTCACGCCGTCGCGCGTTTCCTTCCCTCACGAATCGAGGAAGCCCCGTCCCCTCTTCTCTCCTCTTCCACGACGCCACCTCGCTGTGCTGAACCCTCGCCGTCAACGCCGCCGCCGCTCTCCCTGATTCGGCCATCTCATCGCCCTCGAACCCTAATCCTTCCGCCGCCAGCGCATCCGCCGGTAGGATACTTGCTCGCCCTCGGCCTTCTTCGCCTCCCTCGAGCGCTTCTCCTGCATCAAATATCAGCACCACCGTAACTAGTAAGGAAGATGCCATGACCCAATGAAATATTTCCAATGAAATATTTACTAAACTTAATTTTGTGGAGCTCTTAGTAAAGCGAGTTTTCTGAAAGTGAATCTTGATCTGTTATCTACAATATGAAAGAATGAGATCTCCTGGTTGTCATGTGAAAGGAACCCTAGGGCCACACTGCCAAAAAAATGGTATATCACTATATGGTGACAATTATTATCTACTGGTGTCTTTAAAAAAAACTGTTAAGTTATCTAAGTCTGAGTTGGTTATACAAAGAGAACCTGTCTTGATTGCTGCCTAGCTTAGAGCAATAACATTATAGCTTGAGTTTTTTACTATGGTTTCCAAAGCATGTCAAAGTTATTATTATGTTCTGTTGCGAAAGCTGTTGTGTCAATTGATGTCTTTAAAAAAAGGCTGTTAGATTACCCAAGTCTCTGAGTTGGTTTTCAATTATACTGAGAGAACATGCATTGATTGTTCCCTCGCTTCGAGCAATAGCATTGCTGCTTCAATTTTTTAGTGTGGTTTTGAAAGCATGTCAATTTATTATTATGTTATGTTGTGGCAAATGAGGTAAAGAAAGTCGTTGACCTCAACCATATAACTGCCTTGATGCTATTTGCTGATTATTTATGCACAACATACATGACCAATACTCAATATTTGAGATTGATGTTGTATCTCTTCATCAGTCACTAGCATTTCATGCAGGTAAACAGAATTAGAGAGCTTCCTCAAAACAGCAAAATAGTTGCTACACATACTGACAACCCTGATGTAAGGAAAATTTGTGATTCAAATACATGGAAAATTCACTTTTTGGCCTATCTTATTTCTGATATGTTTTTGAAGGTTCTAATTTGGGATGTTGAAACGCAACCAAATCGCCATCCAATGTTAGGAGCTTCTGAATCCCGTCCAGATTTGGTCAGTCAATAAACAGAAGAAATGCTTGTTCATACTGCTAATATTGTTGATTTTCCTTTTGTCATGGTTGATTAATCAAGGTCTCTTACTGCAGATATTAACAGGACATCAACAAAATGCGGAATTTGCCCTGGCTATGTGTCCCACTGAACCATTTGTGCTTTCTGGAGGTCTTCACTCATTCTTTTAGTACTACATTTACATGATCTTAGTATTTGCTCATGCCTTTCATTTGGAATGAGCTTCAAGATGCCAACTGCTATTTTCACATGCGATAGCATTTTAATCTCTCAGTTAATGATTTTTTAGATATTTATTTACCATTTTGCCCACTTAAAGCCCTTGGTGTGCTTGTTATGTTTTGCCCTTTCTACCCATTGTTTTACCTTTTTTTAGGCCTTAGTCATTGTTAATTGTTTTATGAGTCTTATAATATATGAGTTTAGTCCCCACATGGGACATTATGTCTATGTTAGATATTTATATGTGAGTGTGATTATTCTCTTTTTGAATTTAATAATACATCCCCCCCCCCCCCCCCCTCTCAACTTAATTTCATAGCATGCTTTTGTTTGAATTGTGTTAAAACGAAGAGAAGGGAAGGAAGTAGGATAAAAAGGAAGTAGTTCAGATTAAGGAAAAAGGAAAAATGGGTCATGGCATCTTCCTTTAAGGAGGTAGATCCTTAAAGAAAATTAATATTCAGCTGCTAGAATCATAATAATAACTCACAAGTTTATGATGTTCTGATGTGATGAACTGTGGCCTGCAGATATAATTTGAAGACGCTCACCTATGAGGAAATTTGAAGAAGCTCCGGTAGCTCCACCAGCATTCTTTCCTTGCATGGAGGATGCATACATTTTCATGGAATGTAATTTGTGGATATTGACTTGATGTGTATCTCTATTAGCTTTTTTCATGGAATGTGTAATATGTGCAAGAAGAATATTTGTGTTGGTTACTTTTAGTTATTTGTAAATATTGAGGTGATTAAATATATCGGTGCTTTTCTATTTGTGATTTGTTGGGTGAATTTATAATATTATGATAATTGTGTACTCTTGCTCAATCATAATTTACAAATAACATAAAAAAATAAGTGTTATTACAACAGTTTTAGATTCAATGACATCGGTTTGGAAGCGTTGTCGTTAAGTGATATTACATCGGTCGAAAACCGTTGCTAAATTTGATGTTAAATAGATATTACATCGGTTTTTCACCGTTGCAGAACCGATGTCTTTGAGTGATACTACATCGGTACTACATCGGTTACAAACCGATGTTGTTAATTGATACTACATCGGTTACAAATCGATGTCTAAAATGTCAGACCTTTTACAACGCCTTCATAGACATCGGTCGATTTTCTCATAGACATCGGTGGAAAACCGATGTCTATGACTGTTTTTCTTGTAGTGAGCGTCGCTCAGGAGTTGCTCAGGAGAAGTCGCTCAGGATAACAAAACCGTGTGTATATATATATATATATATACAGAAAAGTTCAGCTGGGCGACATCCGTGGGCGTCTGCTGGGCGACATCTGACGTGGACGCCACGTCAGCGGTTCTTTGCGTGCGCGTGGCCAGCGGAAGGAAAAAAAACCCCGCAGAGGTCTGCAGAAACCCTAATCGCGCGCGATCTGACCTCCTTTCTTCACCGCTGCTGCCCTAACCCTCTCCTCCGCCGCTACCTCGATCTCCTTCTTTCTCTCTGCCACCGCGAGCCCTCTCTCTCCCTCCCCTCCTCTCCTCGCGCGACCTCTTCTCCGCCGCCGCGAGCCCTCTCTCTGCCTCAATACCACCAGTGAACCTTCTTTGATAATAGTTGGTCAGCAGGAACCTTACCATCCAGGGTGAGTTTTTTTCCACGAAGATCAATATTTCCTAGTTATTTAACAATTATGAAGTTTTCAATACTGTGGTCTATTGTTTATTTCCTTCAATGTTTTCTTTTAATCTTATTACCTTAAGCACATTATTTCTTTTGGAACTACAATCCGGTTATTTTGAAACTTCTTGTTTTGGTGTAAGTCTCATTATTTGTTTTGGCTTGTTTTTTATTTTTATTTTTGAAAAATATACTTCTTCTAAGTAAATGTGGGACATTTTTGCATCGTTTTAACATATCATATTTGGTTTGATTTGGGTGATGGTGTGGAATGAAAGATTCTGTTTTGGGGAAGTAATAAAGAAACCATTTTAGAATTTCCTTCTATTTTTTTCTACCAACATCAGGTCACTTAACCTTTCTTTCCTTCTTTCAAGGATTTGTAAACTTAATATTTGGAAAAGATATCAGTTTAATCTGATCTTGGTTTTGTATGCCCATCTTTTAACTCCTGTTCCTTATATGCTATTGGAACAAGTGATCTTTTAACTCCTGTTCCTTATATGCCCATCTTTTAACCCCCCCTATTCCTGCTAGCGGAACAAGTGATCTGTATCCTAGTCCTGGTGCTGGATTTTATCCGCATAGGTATACCCCCATCTTTAGTTCATTACCTATGTATATCAGTTGCATTTTATTGGTGGGAATCATTTACTAATTTGGTGTATGCATAATCAGCAGAGGATCTGGTATAGGTGGTGGTATGCTTGTAGGTACGTTGGTACCATCTTAATAGTATTTCCAAATGTTCTTTACTGTTCTTAATATTCCTGAATGTGACAGGACCAAATGATCCAAGGTTTTTTGGTTCTGATGAACGACCTGGCTTCATTGGCGGCCTTCCGTAAGTCCTTGAATAGTTAATTTCTTGCTATTGGTTGTCTAACTTTGCTGCATGATAATCGTTAGATTGGACAATTTGAAAACATTTATCTCTGAACAGGGGTGTACCACCAGGTGCTCGTTATGACCCGTATGGCCCTCCTGATGTCCCTGGGTTTGAGCCTGCTCGTTTTGTCAGGTATCAAATTATTTGGGAAAAGGATGTTAGTAGCATAAATGTGCATTAACCAATATGAATGACCTGCATCTTGAATTTTTCCTTATTATCATTCTTATTGATTTATGTCGCCGTATTTGATCTTTATAAAAATGGAACTCAATGTTTTTTATAGGGTTTGAGTAATCTAAATCATATACA
>NC_133868.1:3932820-3939870 GCF_044706935.1 Curcuma longa | reverse complement strand
CTAACTTCTCACTTAAGTTACCTATTTATATTAAGTGGTAAATAGGTCCCAACTCGACTATAAATATATTCGGATCTCTTCTCTTTCAGCGGCCGCTGCTGGCACAATTGGTTCCCTCTATTCTGCTTAAGTCATAGGTCTCGGGTTCAATTCCCACGTAGACCCTTTAAGCGACTGATTTCTTTTTGCTACTTCCGACACTCCAAAAATTCTATAAAAATATGCATAAATTCCAGAAAATTCATATCATATTCCTAGAGTTAAATTGAGAAAATTTTCGGGCGTTACATCCGTAGAGGTGACTAATCCAAGGATCCACACGCACGCACACACCCGATGCACTATGAATCTTCTCCTTCTCGAAATCCTCGAAGGCGGAGAAACCTTTACAACTTTTCAGATCTCCTCAAAAATGATATGAAATATTATTTAGGAGGAGAGGAAGAGTGCAGAGAATAGAGAACAAACAAGTTCTCAGAAGAAGCACAAAAGAATAAAAGAATAGCGTAAAAATTAAGTTGTTCTCGTGCAGGCTTCTTTTATAATCTCTGCAACATCAGTCGACTGCTGGCAGGGCCAGTCGACTGATGCCTTCAATCGGCAACAAAATCTCGCATTAAAGCGCATTAAATGCTTGCCTATTTTCTGCAACGTTCAAATAGCAGTCGACTGTCCAAGACCAGTCGACTGGAAACAGTCGACTCACCATAACACCAGTCGACTGACCAGTCATTTTATTCATTAATTGCATCAAAGTCACTATGTTCACATGCATTGGTTCTAGCATTCCTAAGTTCTTCTTTTAAAGCCTTAACTCTAGACTTGGATTTATCCAAAGAATTTTTAAGATAGGTAATAGTACGAAAAAGTAATTTTTGTTTATTCCTATCCATTACCTCATCCTCGCTAGAGGAGGATTCGTCTTCACTTGATGATGCTTCATTGCTTGAGGTATCCGACTCATCTCTATGTGCCATGAGAGCCATGTGTCATGTGATGTGGCAAGTCTCTTCCTCATCATCTGAGGACTCACTGCTCGAGTCATCCCATTTAGCTTGTGCCACCATCACCTCCTTCTTGCTTTTGTCTTTCCTCTTCTTCTCTTTAGGTTCTTCCTTTTTCTTTAGGTTTGGACAGTTCGGCCTTATGTGTCCCTTCCTGTTGCACTCATAACAGGTAACGTCAGTACTAAAACTTGAACTTTGACCGTTACCTTGAGGCGGTGTAAACATCTTCTTAAAGTTTCTCTTTGTGAATTTTCTGGATCTCCCCATCATCTTCTTCACATAATGAGCCATCTCTTTGGATGTCATTTCTTCATCGCTATCTGAAGAGTCTTGCTCAGACTCTGATGACTCCTTCTTTTCTTTCTTTTTCTTCTTCTTCTCCTTATCTGCAATCAAAGCTACACCTTTCTCTTTTATGGCCATATTAGCTTGTTCATGCAATTGTAATTCATAAAACAATTCATCTAATTTAACAATTGATAAGTCCCTTGATACTTTATACGCATCTACCATCGATGCCCATAAAGTAGTTCGAGGGAAGGCTTGTAGAACATACCTTACAAGATCGCGATTATCGATCTTTTCGCCAATAACATGGAGACCATTCACGATCTCTTTAAACCTTCCGTGCATTTGGCTTACACTTTCGGTTGATCTCATCGCGAAGGACTGTAGTTGACTCACCAAGAGATCCTTCTTGGCTCGTCTAGATTCGGTTGATCCTTCATTAAGTTCGATGAGTTTCTCCCATAACTCCTTGGCCGAATTAAACGGTCCGACCTTGCTTAGTTGTTCCTTTGATAATCCGCATTGTAAGGTCGTTGTTGCTTTTGCATTGGCTTGTGCCTTTTTGCACTCTTCTTTCGTCCAGTCTTTTGTAAGGAGAGTTTTCCCCGCTGCATCTTTGGGTGTCTCGAACCCATCTACAATGCTAAACCAGTTTTCAATGTCATTCATGAGATAATACTCCATGCTACCTTTCCAATAGGCGAAGTCATTTCCGTCGAAGTACGGTGGTCGTGCAGTGCTATAACCCTCTTGGAACACCATGAGTTGCTCCGGTTGATTGTTAGACCTTCCGAAACTTTCCGGGCTCTGATACCACTTGTTAGGATCGGTACGTTCGCTAGAGAGGGGGTAAATAGCATTTTTCGAATCTTTCTTCGAAGTTTCTCTGCAAGAGTGTTAGTGGAAGCAAAAATATAATAGAGAAACAATAGATCAATGCTAACCCGGTTTGTTTACTTGGTATCCACCTCCGCAGAGGTGACTAATCCAAGGATCCACACGCACGCACACACCCGATGCACTATGAATCTTCTCCTTCTCGAAAATCTTGAAGGCGGAGAAACCTTTACAAGCTTGTTGTTCTCCTCAAAATGATATGAAATAATGTTTAGGAGGAGAGGAAATAAGCACAAAGCAGAGAACAAAATATTCTCAGAAGAAGCACAAAGAAATGAAAGAATGGTAAAATTCCTGAATTGATTTCGAGCAGGCTTCTTTTATTTCTCTTCGTCATCAGTCGACTGCTGGCAGGGCCAGTCGACTAATGGGCTTCAACGGTAACAAAATCTGCAATAAATGCTTGCATTATTTTGCCAACGTTTGAATTGTAGTCGACTGTCCAAGACCAGTCGACTGGCATCAGTCGACTCACCATACTCCAGTCGACTGCCCAGTCGACTCCTGTCTTCCTCTGGCTCGACTGAACTCTCGGGATGATTCTGATTTATGAGCAGTCGACTGCTGGCAGGGCCAGTCGACTGGTGAAGCTGAAAAATCACATTTCAGCTTCTCTTGACCTGGACCTCGGCCTTCAAACATCTCCCACAGCCTCGTGCCTCCCCTGGATGCTCCATCATCCTCGCACTTGCTTGAGATGCTTCCATCAGCTTCGTCATGTCAAGTCCTTTGCCAAGACACCGCTTGGACTTCTCCTTTGCCAAGACCACCCACCTTGGAATTTTCCTCGCTAAGACCACGCTTGGGCTTTTCCTTTGCCAAGACCAACCTTGGACTTTTTCTCGCCAATACCACGCTTAGACTTTTCCTTTGCCAAGACCAACCTTGGACTTTTTCCCTTGCCAAGACTACGCTTGGACTTTTCCTTTGCCAAGTCTTCAACCTGGACTTTCCTGCAAACTTGCATTAACATGTTGGATCACAGATATTGCCTAACTTCAAATATGGTTTAGCCAAACATTGAAACTCAATGCACTTGGGGCAAGATTGCACCAACAACAAGCATCCCCAATTAGTCTAGTCGAAGGAGGTGTAGTCCGACTGACTAATAGATTTGTTATCAGGATACCTTGATGAGGTGGCATAAGACAAAGTCGTGAGCTTAGGGCTCAGTGTTCCACAGGTCTGTCGTAAGGCAAAGTCGCGAGCTCGGGGCTCGATGCTCCGGGCCTGTCATATGGCAAAGTAGTGAGCTCGAGGCTCAGTGCTTCGGGCCTGTTGTAAGGTAAAGTTGTGAGCTCGGTGCTCCAAGCCTATCGTAAGGCAAAGTTGTTAGTACCGATGGAATCAAAATATCTCCACAATGGTATAATATTGTCCACTTTGGGCCTAAACCCTCATGACTTTGTTCTTGGGCTCTCCTCAAAGGCCTCATACCAATGAAGATACTTTCCATCCTTTTAACCCCATGATCTTTTCCATGTACTTTAGATGTGAGACTATATTTGCACCCTTGCAATCCAATAATCCCCCCCTCAAACAAAGGACCATAGGTCTCCCTCAACGTCGTTTTTGATGTCTGAATCCTCGACCCACCAGGACTTTTTACCCCTCGGTCTACCTGACGTACTAGGACTTCCCACCTAGTCGCAACTAGGACTTTTTGTTGGGTTGCAAGGGTGCAAACATAGTCCCACATCTAAAGCACATGGAAAAGATCATGGGGTTAAAAGGATGAAAAGTATCTCCATTGGCATGAGGCCTTTTGGGGAGAACCCAAGAACAAAGCCATGAGGGCTTAGGCCCAAAGTGGACAATATCATATCATTGTGGAGATACAAACATCCTTTTGGACCCAACAAGTGGTATCAGAGCAAGGCCGCTCTTCACCGGACTAACCGCCGGATGAGCCATGATTCAGATCTAACCATGTGGTTTGAACCTTAAACAAAGGAAGTGGGTGCTCTCGTGTCTGAATCAAGAGGACCAAACACCAGGTGAGAAGTCCTAGTAGGTCGGGTGGACCGAGAGGCAAAAAGTCTTAGTTGCGGCTAGGTGAGAAGTCCTAGTAGGTCGGATGGACCGAGGGGCAAAAATTCCTGGTGGGTCGAGGATTCAAACATCAAACGGAGGCTTTCCGTTTGAGGGGGGCCTATGGTCCTTTGTTTGAGGGGGAGATTGTTGGGTTGCAAGGGTGCAAACATAGTCCCACATCTAAAGCACATGGAAAAGATCATGAGGTTAAAAGGATGAAAAGTATCTCCATTGGCATGAGGCCTTTTGGGGAGAGCCCAAGAACAAAGCCATGAGGGCTTAGGCCCAAAGTGGACAATATCATATCATTATGGAGATACAAATATCCTTTTGGACCCAACACTTTTTGCCCCTCGGTCCACCCGACCTACTAGGGCTTCTCACCTGGTGTCTGGTCCTCTTGATTCAGACACGGGAACACCCATTTCCTTTGTTTAAGGTTCAAACCACATGGTTAGATTTAGATCATGACTCATCCGGTGGTTAGTCCGGTGAAGAGCGGTCTCGCTCTGATACCACTTGTTAGTACTGATGGAATCAAAATATCTCCACAATGGTATGATATTGTCCATTTTGGCCTAAACCATCATGGCTTTGTTCTTGGGCTCTACCCAAAAGACCTCATACCAATGGAGATACTTTCCATCCTTTTAACTCCATGATCTTTTCCATGTACTTTAGATGTGGGACTATGTTTGCACCCTTGCAACCCAACAAAAGTCGCGAACTCGAGGCTTGATGCTCTAGGCCTGTCGTAAGGTAAAGTCGCGAGCTTGAGGCTCGGTGCTCCGTGCTTGTCGTAAGGTAAAGTTTCAAGATTGGGGCTCGGTGCTCCGAGCCTATCATAAGGCAAAGTCATGAGCTTGGAGTTCGGTGCTCCGGGCCTATCGTAAGAGAAAGTCTCGAGCTCGGGGCTCGGTGCTTCGGGCTTGTCATACGGCCAAGTCGTGGGCTCGAGGCTTGGTGCTTCATGCCTGTCGTAAAGCAAAGTCCGAGCTCGGGGCTCGGTGTTCCGGCCTGTCGTAAGGCAAAGCTGCGAGCTCAGGGCTCGGTGTTTCGGCTTATTGTAAGGCATAGTTGCGAGCTCGTGGCTTGGTGGGCCTGTCGTAAGGCAAAGTCATGAGCTCGGGGCTCGGTGTTCTGGCCTATCATAAGGAAAAGGCACGAGCTCGAGGCTCGATGTTTTGACCTGTCGTAACGCAAAGTCGCGAGCTTAGGGCTCGGTGCTCCAGACCTGTCGTAAGGCAAAGGAGCAAGCTCGGGGCTCAGTGCTTCAGACCTGTTGTAAGGCAAAGTTGCGATCACGGGGCTCGGTGTTCCGACCTGTTATAAGGCAAAATCACGAGCTTGGGGCTCGGTGTTTCAGTCTGTCATAAGACAAAGTCGTGAGCTCGGAGCTCGGTGTTCCGTCCTATCGTAAGGCAATGTTGCGAGCTCAAGGCTCGGTATTCCGAGCCTGTCATAAGGCAAAGTCACAAGCTCGAGGCTCGATGTTCCGGGCCTATCATAAGGCAAAGTCGCGAGTTTAGGATTCGATGTTCCATGCCTGAGAGTTTTGAAGCACTTCAATATTAAATTTATAAAGCAATACTGTAAAGATTGATGCCCTGATGAATGAATTAAGATAAATAGAGAAGAAGATATCCTGATCATTCACAGAGAGTATAACAGAATGCCCATCTCAATGATGAATCAGCCTATAATATCCATTAATTTTTGTGCACCGTCCGCGACTATGTCCAAGTCTAGAGAGATTGAACCCTGATAAAGGTAATTGTTGATGGATGCTGCTGGTCCGAGACCAAGATAGTTTTTGAAAGCACCTGAGAGTTTCTAGAAACACTTCAGGTGAACAAATATTAAATGAAGCAATACTGTAAGGATTAGTAATCTAATGAATGAATTATAAGATAAAGAGTGTTAAAGAAAATATTCTAATAATCCGGAGAGAGACTTATGCTCAACTAATGTTGAGGCTCTACTTTAATAATGGTAGGAATGACTCCTTGTCTGATAGCATTTGCTAGATAGTATATATCTTGAGTCGACATCATCATTATTGCAGTGATAACCAAATCATTTTTTGTCCTTCCAAAAAATTACACTTCATTAGATCTTGTAGAAAGCATTCTCCAATGTTCTTGCTTGAGATCACCTATGGATGAGTCACCGTTTAAAGATGGTGAAGTCACGCAAGACCCGCAGATGGTGGAGCTCCTGTCAGACATCAAATATTACGCGTGCCCTTTTGACAGCGGTCTGGGCAAAAGTGTTGACTCGGAGAGTCTGGACTGACGGAGGGGCCAACCTCTAGCTATGAGATCACAAATTCACTTGGGAGCAAAGATAATGGAGCTCACAGTGGGGAGCTGAGTGGGAGATCGACAACTGGGTTAGAGGGGAGAGCTCAGGTGGTCACTTAGAGGAGAGCTTGGGTGGTGAAGAGTGCTTGGGCATAGAGTGCGGGGCCTTGAGCCGAGCTAGGTGATGAGTCAAGCTAGGTGAAGAGCTAGCTGTGGGATCAGACACCGATCTAAGCTAGTCGGCCAAGAGATCGAGCCTTGCCTCTATCATGTCTATGCTAATTGGACCAGATCTTGACTTTATTGACCTAAACGTATTAACCCATAATATGAGTCTTCCCACAAGTTTAGTCGAAGGAGGCAAGAGTTATATTGACTAGACCAGTTCTTCAGCCCGAACTCAAGTCGGTCATGAGTCAAGAAAGGCAGCAGCTAGTTGAAGCGATGTGGCCGAGATGGCCAAGATAAGACTTAGGGTAGAGATGGTTGTGACCTCAATTGTCTGACGATCGTTGTCAACT
>NC_133868.1:3929099-3932720 GCF_044706935.1 Curcuma longa | reverse complement strand
ATGCATATTTGATAGTGGAGCAAGAAGTAGAGAAAAGAGACTCGCACTGGCCATGTTCATCATCACGGGTGAGTCTCCTATGCAGCAAACACAAAGAAATGGAGAAAAAAGAACAACAAAGTAAACACGGCCGTGCCCGCAGAAAACCTCAAGGTGAACTTTCAAGCCATGTCTTCTAACTAGACAATTTTGCAGACTAAAAGTAAAATCGACATAACTTTCATCTTAGATTGATCCACGAGCCATGCCACCTACCAAAATGAAAATAACTTCAAAATCTACAACTTTTCTTCAGGGTGTATAGCATGATTCCTTCTCTAGGCCATGATAAATAGCATGATCGTGCCTCCTAACTACTACCGCGCTGGGTGCTCTGCCCAAACTGCAGATCAAACTTTGAACCATCATAACTTTTGGCTCAGACGGAGTTATGGATCGGTCAACCCACCAAATTAAAGATAATTTGATGCTCTACAATTTTTGTTCAGAGTCCAATTAATGAAAATCGAGTTTATTGGGCGAAAAACTCATTGAGGCGGAGCCCTATAAACCAGGTAAAATATGGGCAGTTTTGGGGGAGTTCACGCCGAGTTTTTTGACCGTTCCACAAAATAAGGCCATGCTGTTCCATGAAACACGACTGTGCCAGCAGAAATTTTGCTCTGAACTTCTTGGTCGTGCCATGAGACACGACCATGTCACTTTGAACTTTTCGACCATGCCACCAGACACGGTCATGTCTCCCTTGGCAACCTATTTAAACATCTTTCATAACCCTTTTAGAGCATCTGGGGAGAGATCTAGGGAGACCCCAAGGTCTTGGCTTGGGGGCGGTGCCTCCCCTCTCTTGGGAAGGCCCTGAACGCTTCATCCTTGTGATGTGCGGGTGTGTTGTTGGGATATATTTTATTTATGTATTTTAATCCCTTTATTTATTTGTCACTTACACCCATCAAAATTAATTATTTATTTATTTACCAAACCTCTTTATTGTCGTCCTAAGTAATACAGAGAGGCCCGGGTCGTCTCTCTCGGACTCAATAACTGGATGTTTATTCTAGACTGTTGCAGGATTTTATTGTGTTTTATTCATTCCTAACTATCTACAACTCTATCTAATCACAATTGAATCCTATTCCTACCAAAAGAATACTAAGTATACAACATTGACAATTTAAAACAATTCATGCATCCTATTTACACATTATACACACAAAATACATCCAATATGACATGTAATACAAAATATATTTCACAACAACATGAATTTTATTCATACCAACTACACATACAACATGCTTGCATTTATACAATCTACAACATACATGCAAAATCATACAACAAGCAACATACCACATACAACACAAACAACCTATATACATCATAAACAACATGATAACAACAACTAAGTTACATAAAAATACAATATGAAACATAGACTCAACATAGATAGTTTCCTACAACAACTAAGTTACAATAATTTACAACCACTTTACAATCTGTATTTCTTATTCAAAAGCTTATTCAAATTCTACAACACCACGCTATATTCTACAACAAGTACATTCACAACACTTGAACATATTCCACACACATTCACTCCAACATAAGATCAATCCAACACAATTATCGTTAATAACACCAACTCAACATCTCAGCATGAATTTCATTTATTCTACAACGCTTAGTTCATGTGCACACAACTCACAACAACAATTTAATCAATAAGCCGGCTTCTAAACTATCCATATACCCTTAAACAAACAACCATCTTAACCTTCAATTCACAACAAAAACCAATTACATTCATCCACTCCACTGCTATTCATACAACTTCAAGTTATCAGACACTGAATCAAACAACCCTTTAGCACTCACATGACCATTCTATGATAAGAAATTCACCCAAACAACATATTCATACAACCAACCAATCAAAGTCCATGTGGAACAATTCTGAACAAAAACCAATCATACACCAATTCAAACATGTGATGTACATCTCATGCAACTCAAACCGAAATGCATAGCAAGAACAAACATAGTTTGAAAGCTCCATGAATTCAATCTGTTACAACCAACACAATCAAACCAAAACCAATTCAAAATTTTATTAGAAATCAAGGTTAAAACAAAGGTTAGATGTTAGGAATGTATTTACAGTGTAAGGTTTATTTACAATGAACAGAATGGGAGGTCTTCTTGATTCGGCACAAACATAACAGAAAAAGAAGAAAACAACAAAACACCAGACAAGCAAAACAAGAAAACCTAATAAAATTGAATCACAAACTAGGGTTTGGGGACTCCCTGGTTCATCATAGATCGAAGCCAAACAAAATGGAATAAGATTCGTGCCAATGGAATCGAATCTCGCCGGGGTGGTGATCGGGAGACGCGGACGAAGAAGACAAAGCTTGGACTCCAAACCGCAGATCTTTCCCTGCTGCAAATCGTAGACAAAGTCAGAAACCACAATTGAAACCCTTACCTTGAGCTAATCCGGTGACAGTGGAGGTCGAAGCAACTCCGACGTTTCTCTGTTGCAAATCGCAGACAAAGACCGGTGTGGATTCCCAGCTGCAAATCACAGACCAAGTCAGGCCGCCTTCGAAGCTTTTGTGGAGCAGAAGAAATGGGCTGTCGGTGGCCGTTCGGAGCTAGGCACTCCGCTCACAACTCCGGAGAACGACGACAGATGGGAGTACAGATTCAGCGACGAAACACCTTCAAGCTTGCCGGTGCCACTCGGCTCTGACCAGAGAATCAGGGGAAGAAGATGTGGCGGAGGAGGAATGGAGGAGGCCCGACGACGAAGAAAAACAGAGGAGAAAAGGAGGAAACAGGGGAAAAAATCGTAAGGAGAAAACGCTACAGTACCTAATGTTTGCGATCTCGAGCCTCCCCTTCTGCGGCGGAACGAAAACCTATTTGATCTCTCCACTGAACCGACACTTGAATGAATGAACCGTGATTGAGCCGTGATTTAAATCTGATTAAACCTGGCATTGAACCGGCCCGTTGCTTCGGCTGAAATGGGTTTGGACCAGCGCAATTAATTTGGGCTGATTAAATTGATGGCCCGGATTTGAAGTTATAAGGTGGATCGGGCTTGATTTAGGTGGACTTGGAATGGATTAAAGATGGTTGAAAGCAATTGTTAGCCCAAATTAACCCGTGATTGAACCACTTTGAATCGGATTTGACTTAGATTCAAGCCAAGATGGATTTTCTCAAATTGAATTTCTTGCAAAATAAATTACAACCAATTAATATACATAAATGTCATAAATCAATGTAAATTACAATAAACACCATAAATTCCTCCGAAATAAAGAATTAGTCCAAAATCCCTATTAATGATATGAAATGCAGTCCAAATCGGTCCATTCTAATCCTAATTTATCTGCAGAAAATGCCACTCATCACCTTGCCGATCCATCCTGTTGGTGTAGGGAGTACCAGATGATCGAACTTTAGTTTTTATAATGGCACTAGATTCAAATTAAGTGTATTTGTTGAGCTAACTATGTTAATCTAAGTGTGCAGGGAGCACAGGTTTGAGAAATGTCCTAGTGGAAGCTAGGCACTAGAAAGACTTGATCTGGAGGATCAGGCTGA
>NC_133868.1:3884886-3928999 GCF_044706935.1 Curcuma longa | reverse complement strand
TTCATTTGTAGTAGGCCACAGTGATCAGACACCCTTTGAGAAGCTAGTCGTATAGTAGTTTAATTTATTCTATAAAAGTCTAATTCTATTTAGGCAAGGGGGTATCGTCGTCTTCAACACCGCTCTATCTCGGGTGTCATTGGATTATGGCACCCTTCTCGCTCCTGCCTAAGCAGGAGCCATCGAAGACTTTGCTGTAGGAGGAGTCTGCCATTGCTGAATCGCTCGCTGACGCCTCAACGGATGCTCTTGCTGAGCCCTTCTTAGATAAAGTCTATCTTTCTCCGCGTGCAGCCCTCTCTGCTTGAGAGTAGAGGTTCTGAAAGAAAAAGCCTTCCGCGCCACAAGGACAAGTGGCAACTAGGTGAATTGGGAAGAAGCCACCCCTGGCGTAAAGAAAGGCGAGTTAGACTGATTTATTAGCTTAAGGGCTGGCTACCAATGGCTATTTCATATCTCGCTGTTGATGGATCTTCTGCTCCTGCTGTCGAAGAATCCGCTCTTGCTGATCCGGGTTCTCTTGCTCAATCGTCGGCTATAGCCATAAACATAAATCAAAAAGTTGGCTTACCAGAAGTTTAAGCGGGAAGTTCCCTAAATCCAATGCCAAAGACTTCTATAGCGCGCGCTTTGGCACGTTAAGCCAATTCAACTTAGAGCAAAACAAGCTGACAAGCAAGCTTGCGAAGCAACCGAGGCAAGAGCGTGAAGAAGCTCATAAAGCAGGAGGGTTTTAGAGTGAAATTCAGAGTGAAAGGTCTAAGCAGTAAGAGTCATCAACTCGAGCATACAAAGGCCGAGAGGAGCAGCAATCGAGGCTAAGAGAACAAACACGAGTGCCTTTCAGAGGTCCCCCAACACTTCCTACTTGCTCGAAAGCGACTGAACTGACTTTCTCCACCCCTCCCCTCTGAGCCAAGATGAGCTAGCAGGGGGTTTCTTTCTTTTCCTTCCTTATCTACTAGAACTTTAGGAAAGCTTGGAAGCAAACTTGCAGTGAATGAAGGAATTCCTTCTTAGGCCGTAAGCTCATTGGTTTAAGAGCGACTCTGCTTCTCGCTAACAGCCCTATATTTATTCGCTTAGCTAATTAATTGACTCGGGTATTCCCATTGCTTCAGGTATTTGATTACCAAACCAACCGTTGCCATACATCTAGCTACAAAGAAAGACAAAATAAAATACATTTATTGGTTCACGCACCTTCTGTCATTTCACTTCACCACCAGCGGCAACAAAGGCTTCACTCACAGATTCACCATCAACATATCCAGATCCACTAGTAGCAGGGGCGGAGGTAAAGGCATCTTAGTCTAGTTGTTGCCCTAACGTCCGTCATTTTTGACTGGTTTTTAGGTTACGTTACGACGGATGGGGGTCTCGCTTGCACATTACTGGCTTTGACTTGACCTTTCGGACCTGTAGCCATATCTATTTGTGTATGATTTCATCTTGTCCCAAGGTTCGTCAAGAAACGAGAAAAGTTGTCCACGGGCGGGCCCCTAGAAGCTGGACCTCTTTTTTAAACTCCTTCTTAGGGATGGCATGTGTTCCCGGTTGGTGCCTTGGACGACTGTCCAGTAGTACACTACTGGGGTGGTGAGTTCGGGCATATTGGACTAGCTGTCTGAAATAGAGGCGCAAGTAGGCCAATCTTCTTCTTGGCTATCTAGTTCAGCCTCTTCTTCCGTAACATAAACTTTGGCCTTATTTCTAAGGATACCACACGGCAACCAATTATCTAGCCAGAACTTGGTCGATCTTCCATTTTCTACGCCGCAAGCAGCGGAGTGGGTTATAGATAAGGCAAGTCCACTGCTTAAAGTCTTTCTAGCCGTGGAAAACAATTTTCTTTTTAAATTCTTAGTCTCTTAAAGAGGTTCTGAAGGTTTAGTCATCGGCTGTGGCCTGTTGGTCCTAAGCCCAACATCTCCTCTCCGCTTTGCTATGCTCGACTCAGGGGCATATATTCTTGTTGACTCTTTGAGCTCGTGTAATGTTCCTAGTATATTTAGTCATGGGCCTGCGCATGATGAATCTAACAACTCTAGAGATGTCTATGTTTGGAAAAAAGTCATTTCAAATACCTCGTCTAGGGTAAGTACCAATAGAAATAGCAATTCTTCCAGTTCAAGAACAAATTTCCTACTCCCCCAAAACCACTGGAGTCCAATTTAGTATTTGATGTTCATTATGTGACCTATGTAGCAAGGCATGCTACCCTTGTTATAACACAAGGAGAAGAATTCACACGGGGTGAAGAACTTGGTGGGCAACTATGGTCATGGAGTTTCTTGATATTAGTCATCCTCTCGTTGTGGAATCTTTAACAATTGTCAAATTGATGTTAGATGATCTTTCACCTACGCTACCTTATAATATTACTCTAAATTCGAGGACAAATTTTTTTTCAACATGGGACGATTGATGTAGGAGGATTCAAATATTTTTGTCTATTTTTAGAATTACTTTTGTCTTTTATATTTTTGGAATTTGAGTCTGTTTAAGAATTTTAAGATTTTAAATTTGTTAAGATTATTTCCTTCCTTAGAATTTTTTTTCTTTCTACTAAGAATATTTTCCCTTTTTTTACGTCCTAGGATTTTGAGTATATTTAATCAATTATTTAGTTAATATTTAGGGTTATATTTTGTTGATGAATAATATTTTTGACAATGTCGTTTATTTCTCTATATCATAGTATTCTTTCGAACAGTAGATTTTAGAAGATTGATCTCCGACGTTAATGAAGGAGATAATATGCTACTTTTTAATTCCAAATTAAAATTTTTTCTATGAAAGCACAAATCTAGATGGTCTGGACCATTCTAAGTTCAGAAAGTGTATGTGTATGGAGTTGTGGATGTATGGAGTAAAACCTCAAGTTTATTTAAGATGAATGGACAAAGATTGAGAGAGGAGGGAAGCACAACCTCCTCTAACGAAGCCCTCTAGATTGAAATCACTACTAGAAAAAAGTTAATAGACAACGCCCCAAAGACAACGATTTTTAGCAAAAGCGTTGTGGTTTTTCAATTTACAACGTTTTTAGTCAAAAACGTTGTCTTTTAAAACTAAAAGACAACGTTTGTTCTGAAAGCGTTGTCTATTAGCGTTTATTTTGGGTCAACCACAACACTTTTTAAAAACCGTTGTCGAAAACGTTGTCTTTTAGTATTTTTTTTTTTCCCAAGACAACATTTTTTAAAAGTATTGTCGTTTAGGGTTGTCGTTGAGGGTATAGAGGGTTTATATCCAGGATTCTTATCGGGTGAGTCCGCGATTTCGTTCCTGCGTACGCCTCCTCTTCTCTTCTCCTGCCCCATTTTCGTCCCTCTCCCGCTCGCACCTCTAGCTAGTCTTCTGTCGCCCCATTTTCATGCCTCTCCCGCCCCCTCTCGCACCTCTAGCTACTCTTCTCCCGGTCTCCCCTTTCGTGCCTCTCCTCTTCTCCCACCTCTTTCGCACCTCTAGCTCCTCTTCGCGCCACTGTGAAGAGGCGAAGACGAAGATAGAACGGAAATCACAGCCCGTGCTCCTCCAGACCTATGCTCCTCTAGACCCGTGCTCCCTCTAGGGCGGTGCTCTTCGTTTCTCTGAGTTTCAAGTACGCCTCATATTTTTTTCTTCGATCTTTTTTTCTTCTAGTGAAGCCCTAGGACAAAGCCTTGGCCCTCGCCGCGGATCTGTCTACGTCCCCGCACCGCCTCGGTTGACTGCATTGTCCTTCTTCCCTGATCTTTCTCCCTTTCCGCCCCTAATCGGCCCCCGCCTTCCGAGATTTGATCTCCGTTTCCTTTTTGTCGAACGGACGAGAATATGGCTGATGTGCAGAAGTTGTTGTACATCGTGGTGGTGGACGAGGGGGTGAGTGGAGGCGGCGATGGCTGATGTGCAGAAGTTGTTGTACATCATTTTGGAATGCGAGTGAGTGAGTGAGTGAGAGAGAGAGAGAGGCAGAGGTGGTGGTGTTGCTAGATCTGTGGGTGAGTCCGTTCGGGCAGCGGTGCTGAATCGCGCTTGCGGAGAAGGGGTGGCGTACGAGTACAAGGAGGAGGACTTGAGCAACAAGAGCCCGCTGCTGCTGCAATCCAACCCCGTCCACAAGAAGACCCCCGTCCTCATCCACGACGGCAAGCCGGTGTGCGAGTCCCTCATCATCGTGCAGTACTTCGACGAGGTGTGGTCCGACGGTGCACCGCTTCTACCGGCGGACCCATACGCCCGCTCTCAGGCGCGCTTTTGGGGTGACTTCATTGACAAAAAGGTACCCTCGATTGCTATGCCCGCCACCTGTTTGATTGTTGGTTGTGCAGAATAACCCTAGTTTTACCTTGCTAATTCGGCTGGGCCGCCATACTTTGGGGGAGGTAGCTGCCACGAAGGCTCTAACCTTCTAACTTTCTTGTCGTGGAGTTTGAGAACAACTGGCCGTGTGAAAGAACCAGGATATGGCTTTCCCGCTGGAGTCCACCTCTCTTCGATCACGCCTCGCTTGACAGACCTAGAATCTGCAGCAATGCGTACACGTTTGATGTCAAATTAGGTGATGTTGATGAGATCTTTGTTTTCCTTCGCTGTTTATTCGCGTGCTTTACTGTCATTCTTCGGGAATGCCGGCTATGTCGATGTATCTTACAGATCTTCCTTCTACTTCCACAGGTTCGTGGTGATTCGGCCGGTGACATAGTTACGTGGAGCTAAATTAGTTGCCGATTCTGTTTTCACTGGAAGTTTTCGTGGAGAAGAAAGAGAGGATCTTGTTTGTGGAGCAAATCATGTTATTTTGTCCAGTTTGGATATAACGAAGCGATTATGGGAATTTTTGGATCAAATTAAGGATAAGGGATAATATATATATCCGAAAGGAAACATCTTGATTGGTTTTCTGGTTTTCTATAAGAGGCACATGGCCGAACAGGGCCTAGAGGGAAGCCAACCTGTTGACCTCTCCAAACATCCTTCTGGCATCCTTCCGACGCTTCAGTAAGTTATATCGCTAAGTAAAATTTTGAACATAACTTAATGTGTGTAATGGTATATGAGAGGTTTTCGGTTTGCTGAGAGTTTATTAGAAATGCTAGAAATGGGATTTTTTGAAAATGTTTGGCAGATAAAATCAGAATTGGATGCTTGTAAACTGATGCATTTGCAATATGGGGTTTACAAGGAATTAATTTATGGCATTAGGCACAGGAGAATTTGAAATAAGCTCTTCCCTTCTCAATTAGACTCTTTTTTTCCTAACGTCTTCAAAGCCATTTCATTCTTTTATTCTCATAGACCATGATTCTAAAGCTATCATTACTAATTGTGAGAAACATCTACATTCAACTATTTCAGAACTTAATTATGAATGAATGAGGACTCTAGGATTATTGACCAACTTGACAACTGAACAACACACAAAACAATCCAATCTTGTAGTATACTGGCATGATTATTTAATTTTTTAGCAACAAGTTGAATACAATTTTGCATACAATTATGTAAATATTGAGAACTAGGATATTCATATAACTCGCACCATGGCTTGAAGTCTAAAATTTGGTTTTTTTGGTTTATGCACTCAGTGTATTGTCTAGAAGTCCTATCATATTTTGTTATATATTACTTTTATCTCTTTCTTAATTTCAAATTTCATAGTCTAGAGAATAAGTTGCATATATATAGGAGATTACTTGTACTGGAATTTTATAGCCAAATTTTTTCCTTATTCAAGCAAGTTCCTATCTATGATAAGAGGTTTAAACCTGATGAGTAAATTGGTATGCCTATGAAAGCATATGCTCCACTACGACAATTGATTTGCAATAGGTAGTAGAGGTTTTTATGGATTTTCTTTTCCTTTATGCAGCGTTTTGCTGCAGTAATTATGCGAATAAGAGAGCCAAAAACTACTGCATTGATATTTGCATCTGAAAAGATGGTAAATAATTTTTCTCACATTGCTTGGATGTTCTAGATTCACTTTTCTTACTTAACAAATTCTATTGTCTTCTTTGAGATGGGAAAAACCTATAATCTGGGTGTATTTCTCATAAGTACTTTCTGCTGCTGTCCATCCCTGGTGTGCTTTATTTCCCAAAATTTCTTATGTATAGCTGTGCACAGCTATCCCTTCCAAAATTTCAATATCCCTAAATTTAACAAACTTCGATAAATACCCTTGTTATATTGTGGATTCAGCTAGAGAAATTGTGGTTTATAATATCGTCCTATATCAGTTGACATGAGTGTTCGTTTTGCCTACTGTTCGACACATGGAACTCTCCAAGATGAATGACAACCATTTGAGTTCATGCAAGGATGACGACCACAGTGCGGTATTTGCAAGACAAAGACTAGGCAAAGGGCTTCCATGTGGCACTATGAGTCAACAATTTCCACGAGGCAATGGCTTTCGTGGGACTATGGCATTCTGCAAGGCAATGACTTTTACGAGATTACGAGTTCCATAAGACTTCTAAGAGGTTTTTGTTCTATCGAGGTTTTTGTTCTATCAGTGTGGGCTCCATGTGTACATAACTCCTCCACATAGTTGCCTATGGTTAGTGCTCCACACAGTTACCTATTGATACTTTGCATGACCACCATGTCTCGCTCCAGTCAAGGACCAAAGCCTCAACTTCAAACAAAATTTTAAATCTTGATTCAAACAACAAAGAAATTGAAAAGATTAATCCAAAAAGCTCATTAGCTAGGAATAAAAGACCTCATTGTTAATATATTATAGTGACAACAAGTCGATCTTGCGCAGAATCTCTAAGTCATCGCATGCGCTATGAAGATTTAAAATATATAGTGGAAATGTGAAGTCAAACTAGGTTTTTGTTTGGGCATTTCATTCACTCAGTAAAACACTAATATATCATATTTTATTAACGTATGTAGGGCCTTAAGATTGTTTAATTCAAACAAGGGAAGGAAAGGTCAGAAAAAATCAGTGTGGGAAATACTACAGGTATGTGTAATTATGTTTGATATGGTCTTGATGTGTGTATTTGTCTTTTAACTGATTGTTTACAATTACCACAGGCTCCTCGGCAACCAGATGGGAAACAATGTGGTTATTATGTGATGAGATTTATGAGACAAATGATTGCAAAAATTGAAACTATCGAAAGAGACAAATTATGCTGATCTCCATAGTTCATTGTGTATAATTCTGTTGTTTGTGATTAATTCTGCTGCTGCTGTTTATGAGTAGGTATGGAATGCTGATCTCCATAGTTCATTGTGTATAATTCTGCTACTGTTGTGCCCATATTTTGGATAAATTAGTATTATCTTTTAGCAGGCTGGTCTTTGGCAGATGGACCTGCTGTTACTTGGTGATGCACTTGCTGTTATTTGGTGCTGCTAATGTTGTGATGCACCTGTTCTATTTCTGCTGCTGTTGGAGGATAATCTGTTGCGTTGAAACCTTTGTTATGAATCTGCTGCTGTTATGGAGCTTCTATGTTGGAAGTTGTAACTTGAATTTGTGTTATGAATTTGTATAAGTTGTATATTATCGACTTGCTGTATGTTATGAATGTGTTATGAACCTGCTGTAAAAATGGTTTTTGTGTAAATATAAGTTGTATGTTTTGTATGTGATTTAGTAAATTTTGTAGTCAATGGTTTTGTATTTACAAAATATATTATTTCTTATTTACTGCTAAAAAATAAAAAGACAACGCTTTTAAAAACGTTATAAAACCCAAGTAATTTGTAATAAAATTACAACGTTTTTTAACCGTTGTAAAATGTGTTGTCATACCTATTAAAAACAACATTTTTAAAGCGTTGCAAAAACCGTTGTAATATTTACAACGCTTTTTCTGCGTTGCGAATGTGTTGTCGATGTTAACAAAGACAACGCTTAAAAAGCGTTGTCGTTGAGGGACCCCTTTTACAACAGGGCCTCTTACAACGCTTTTTAACCCACAAAGACAACGCGTTTTCCGCGTTGTCTATTAACATTTTTCTAGTAGTGCTTGGCGCTCGTGCTTCTCCGGCGAACAGTGCAAGGGAGAAAGGGAGGCGGTGCTGGCGCACGCGTTGGCTGGGCGGCGGCGTCTCTGTGCAGGGCAGAGGCGTCGCTGCAGGCGGCGGCTTGGGCGGACGCGAGCAGAGGGAAAAGAGGAGTGGTGGCTAGGGTTGGGTCGCGGCTCCTCTTATAGCTTCCTCCTCGTTCCGTTCCGTGTTTTCCGCCGGCGGAATCGGGCGGTGGTTTGGCGGACGCAGTCCGCGCGGGCGGCGGACGCGGCTGGCGCGAGTCGCGCGGAGAGAGAGACCGAGAGAAAAGGAAAAAAAACATTTTTAAAGAGGAGTGCACAGTAACTTTACCCAATTAATTCTAAACTACCGGCTAAATCCCATTATAACGATTGAACCGAACCGGATAAAATTTTGGTTCACTTGGTTTACTAACCAAACGATCTCCGATTTGATCCAAACAAGTTTTGTTGGATTCGTCTTTGCGAGACAAACCTTTTTATCCATTTTATATGGAATGACGCGGGTAAACACGTAGGATAAAGGGGTCCCTCAGTGGACACGTGGCAAGGACGGGGCGGCCAATAAGAAGAACCCGATCCCCCCAAGAGGAGAAGAAAGTGGGTTAAGCTCGGGTCCCAAGCAGAGGAGTCACCTCCCCAGCATCGCGGCCGAGAAATCCTGCTAACTGCCCCAGCCTGCTAGCATGGCCCACCTAGCCACGAGGTCGGCACCTACCTTTGCCCTCGAGGTCGGCACCTACCTCAGTGCCTCATATGAGCCCCCACAGCTAGGGTTAACGCCCTACTCTACAAACCGACCTCATTGTCAGGTCACAATTTTGGCTCACTACGATCCTCGAGCCCAGGCCCTTTACAACGATCGGCAGACTACCCCATCAAAAGATCAATACATAACCTAAGTTCGTAACCGAGTTCGGCACACCTAGCTGAACTCCTCATAGATTGGTCGCATAATCCGACCTCGCTATCGAATCATATATCCCATCCATCATCACCCTTCAAGCTCAACAACACATAGAACACCCGGGCCTACCTGCCAGCCAGGGAAGAAGGACCACTACACCCGTCAAAGTCCCTTAGACCTCAAGGCTCTAAGCCGATCTCATGACTTGGTTGCCGCATCATAAGCCGACCTCATGACCAGATCGTCGCATCAGATGCCGATCTCATGACTTGGTTGCCACATCATAAGCCGACCTCATGACCAGATCGTCGCATCAGATGCCGATCTCATGACTTGGTTGCCGCATCATAAGCCGACCTCATGACCAGATCGTCATCAGCATCGCAAGCCGACCTCACCTCAGCTTGGTCGTCGCATCGTATGCCGACCTTATAACCTGGTTGCAGCATCTTGTGCCTACCTCGAAGAAAGGACTCCATATGGATCTCACCCGTCACGAAGTACAGAAAGAGATCGGAATGGGCTCAGCCCATCTCATCTACACGGTTGAGAATACTTCTCATCAGCACATCTCAACCATACATATCGGTCACTCTCGACGCGGAGATGATACTAACGGATCGATGTCACGACTTCTTCACAAAACTTATCCAAAAGAGGCAACTTAGAGACCAAATCTCACTACTTGGTCCAACACAATCACAACCCTCCAAACGAGATAAGATACACAGAGGAGCCGTTTGATCTGCAGAATCTGTCACGCATTAGATCCTGAGATCCCGCCATCTCCTCCAATCACAGACAGCCGGATCCGAAGGTATCGCTCCCCCTCGCCCTATATAAACCTCACAGGTATGACATTTCGCCCATCTGGAATCCTCCGCATACACTGGCATTTTCTCTCGGTCTGACTTGAGCGTCGGAGTGGCCACGCCGGGATCCCCCGGCGCCCAGCTAATCCGTGCGTTCAGTGCCCCCCTTTGCAGGTCCTTTCTCCTCCGCTGTGGAAATATCGGGTGACGCGGCCTCCCCCCTGTTTGGTGATTCAGCTGTCGTCGGTAAGGAGCCGGAACAATCTCCAAGCAAAAGAGTAGAAATATGCAATTATAAAAGAATAGGGTATGACAAAGTGTAGCATATGCAATGAATCACAAGTAGATGAGCGTTAAAACAAGGCTAGAAATACTATATGATCTACGCTCATCAACGACCATCTCTAGAGACGTGATATATATATATATATATATTAAAAACCTACATATTTAAAAATCATGTTTGTTGACTAACACATAGACACAAAAATCTTCTGGTCAATACTGGACTTCTAAATGCCTATGACACATAGGCACATATTCCTTGTGATTAATAAAAATTCCTAAGAGTGTGTTAGGTTAGGGGAGATTGATTGAAAGATCACAAATATTTAGAATTTGAAATTTTTTTAGAAAATTATTTAAAAATTCCCTTGAAAAAGTTTTTTTTGAGGATTCTTTTAGAAAAAGATTTAAGAATTCTTTGAAAAAGTTTTTTTGAAAATTTCGTTGGAAAATTTTTTGAAAAAATTCCTTTGAAAATTCTTTTGAAAATTACTTTGAAAAAAAATCTTTAAAAATTTGTTTGGAAATCATTTGAAAATTCCTTTGAATTTTTTTTCAATTTTTTTGGAAAAACTTTTGTAAATTTTTCTTTAAAAAATTCTTGAAAAGTCTTTTTTAAAATTTTGAAAATGCAAGACTTTTAAAAACTTTAATAGAAGATTTTAAATATTTTGAAAGGTTTTTCAAAAGAAATTTATTTAAAACTTAAAAATGGTCATCAAGAAGGATAGAGAATAAGTTTTGACTATAGAAAAATTCTATAATTATTGGTGCAAAATCTAAGGAGAACCTTAGATAAATTTTTTTTTATGAATGACAAAAGGAGAGAGGAAAGTGTAAGTAAAATCTAGTGAACCTCTCATAGTTTGATAATGTTTTATAAAACCCTATGACCAAACCTAACTTAAGAAAATTATCAAAAATAAAAAAGGGAGAGATTGTTGCTGTAATCAACCTCTATGGTGTTGATGTTTGACAATGTACTTTTTTCTGATCAATTTGATCAAGAGTTGATCCAAACAGGACTTGATATTTAAATATAAGTAAAGTCTAGTCAGGCTAAAGTTGACTAGCTGATTAACAAGGAGAAGTCTAATTAGGTCAAGATTGACCAGATGACTAGCAAGAAAAAGTCCTAACTAAAAGTTAGGCAAGAAAAAGTTTTAATTGGAGGTTAAACAAGAGAAAGTTCTAATTGGAGGTTAGACAAGGGTGAGAAGTCTAATGAGTGACTAGTCCTAATTGGAGGTTATGCAAGGGAAAGTCTAAGTGGGTCAGGGTGACCAGAGGCTTGACAAGGGTGAGAAGTCTACTGAGAATCTAGTTCTAACTGGAGGTTAGGTAAGGGTAAGTCCAAATAAGTCAAGGGTGACTTGATGCTTAGTATAAAAAATCCTAGGGAGTAAATCTTAAGAGATGATAAGTCTTGGAGGAACTCCTAGCATAAAGTCTTGTAGGTTAGACTTACATAGTAAGGTTTAGGTAAGCCTAATTAGTTAGATAGACTATAGGAGTAAGCTAGTTTGCTTATTTGTTGTTATATGTTTATCTTGCAGGAACCTAGAGCTAGAAGCAAAACTGAGAAAGCACATAGATGCAAACCAGATGTAGCCAAATCAAGTTTGAGTGAACTGGACTTGACTCAGGTTGAATTGAATCCAAGTCAAATCAGTAGACCAAAAAATTGATTTAGTAGACTGAACGGTTTAGTTGACTGAATGGTTCAATAGACCTAATGGTTCAGTAGACTGATCAGGGATTCGGTAGACCGATTAATTTGATAACGACGAAGATTATGGATCACAATAGACTTGGTCAAGGGGATCAGATTTGATCAAGATTGGTATACCAATCAATGCTGATCGGTAGACCGAAAATGCATTATAAAAGAAACCCCGAGCAGATGTCCAGAAAATTACTCTCTACGACTCTCTTGCTTTGTACTCCAAAAACATAGGCTACGAAGCTCCACCACCAAGGAAGCTCTAGGAGCAGTGTGTTGTGCTCAGGATTTTTGAATTGGATTGGTGAGAGTTTGTTTGTAATTCATTATAAAGCATTTTTCTTATATTGTTTATCTTTTATAGTTGTGCTTAAACTATATGACGGATTTCTCCACATTTGAAAAAGTTTCAAAAAAACAACCACTAGCAGATGGGCACCTTCCGTAGATAGGTCTTGGAGTATCAATCCTGGGGGTTAGAAACTAAGTAAATCTTGCGAGTATTTCTGTTGTTCTTGTTACTATTATCTTTCACTAATACTAATTTGATTAAAAATGAAATAACAACGAAACAAGCACAAAGCGAGCGATCGAGATTTACACCTCCTCTCTCGACCGATCCTACATACTTGATACTTCTGAATCTAGACTTTTGTGTTACCAATCTTTTGATGATTCATTAAACTATGAAAGATCTGATGTGACAAATATGCATGTAAAAGGATCTTCTTCAGATGGAATTAGAATTATCATTTCTAATGTTCCTAGTATATTTAGTCATGGGCCTGCGCATGATGAATCTAACAACTCTAGAGATGTCTATGTTTGGAAAAAAGTCATTTCAAATACCTCGTTTAGGGTAAGTACCAATAGAAATAGAAATTCTTCCAGTTCAAGAACAAATTTCCTACTCCCCCAAAACCACTGGAGTCCAATTTAGTATTTGATGTTCATTATGTGACCTATGTAGCAAGGCATGCTACCCTTGTTATAACACAAGGAGAAGAATTCACATGGGGTGAAGAACTTGGTGGGCAACTTGGTCATGGAGTTTCTTCTGATACTAGTCATCCTCTCGTGGTGGAATCTTTAACAATTGTCAAATTGATGTTAGATGATCTTTCACCTACGCTACCTTATAATATTACTCTAAATTCGAGGACAAATTTTTTTTCAACATGGGACGATTGATGTAGGAGGATTCAAATATTTTTGTCTATTTTTAGAATTACTTTTGTCTTTTATATTTTTGGAATTTGAGTCTGTTTAAGAATTTTAAGATTTTAAATTTGTTAAGATTATTTCCTTCCTTAGAATTTTTTTTCTTTCTACTAAGAATATTTTCCCTTTTTTTACGTCCTAGGATTTTGAGTATATTTAATCAATTATTTAGTTAATATTTAGGGTTATATTTTGTTGATGAATAATATTTTTGACAATGTCGTTTATTTCTCTATATCATAGTATTCTTTCGAACAGTAGATTTTAGAAGATTGATCTCCGACGTTAATGAAGGAGATAATATGCTACTTTTTAATTCCAGATTAAAATTTTTTCTATGAAAGCACAAATCTAGATGGTCTCGACCATTCTAAGTTCAGAAAGTGTATGTGTATGGAGTTGTGGATGTATGGAGTAAAACCACAAGTTTATTTAAGATGAATGGACAAAGATTGAGAGAGGAGGGAAGCACAACCTCCTCTAACGAAGCCCTCTAGATTGAAATTAACAAGGATTAAGTTTATGATCTAAAATAAGTGCTTCTTGAAAGGCAACCTAAATTTATTTTCTATTTACGTTTTTCATATTTCATTTTTAGTTCTTTGTTTGCAATTTGATGTTTCAATATTTTGATTTGATTTATAGGTGTAATCAGACAATGAACTATAGTCTATCCGGGTAGCTATCATGGTCATGGTCCTTAGTGAAGTGAAAGGGAAGCACATCGACAACATACTCCATAGCAAGACCGTGGTGAGCACCAAGCTCGTGGAGTACAAAGAACTTTCAACATAACTTTCACAGGGGCACTTCCCTCCATATGTTACTAACTACTTACATACAATTGAGAACAATACATATTATAAATTTAGGAGAGTTATGATATTTCCTTAGTGTTTTTTAATTTATTTTTATTTCATTTGTTATTATGTTTCTATTTATTTTTATAACATGACATTAGTTTGTAAAATTTTTCATATTTATGAATGTACACTCATACTTTAGCAAATTTTTTCTTCTTATATGTAGTAGTACAAATGAAATCTAGAGGCACGAATTAAAAAATTTATTCAAATAATAAAAACCTTAATTTTATTTTTTATAATCTTGATGTTCGAATTTCACCTAATTAATATTAGAGATGATTTTTCTTTCCATTCGTCTATCGAATGAATCAAAATATAATTTATATATATTATATTGATCAATCTTCAAAATTAAATATTATCTCTATTAAAATTCAAATACTGAACTGATGATAAAGATGTTTTTTTTAATAAGTGTCATAATACAACACTGACATGCATCCATATGTGAAAGGAGGTAAATTATAGGATTAATTTATAGTCGATAGTCAAACGTCAAACGATTAAGGGTTGGGGGAGATTTTTAACGCATGCACCCATCTGGCACCCGTGGGAACTATTTAATGATATTAATGGTTATATTCTTCATACTATTTTCCATTAACCATATGCCTTATCAAACTTATTATTGGTGATCAGTTGGACGTGTTGCTTTGTGCCCGGCGGGCGGCTGTGGTTTCTTGCGCTTTTTGTCATAGCTGACGCCGCGGGCCTTCGACTGGAAGTCGCGGACCTCACGAAGGTAGAGGCGGACGGCGTGGGCGGCGAAGGGGTTGGTGTCTCGGCGGCCTCCGTTCTCCTCGAAGGCGGCGCGGAGGCGGCCGACGAGAGCGTCGAGGGATCCCCAAGCCTGGCGAAGCGGGCAGGGACAGGGTGCGGGCGGCAAGGGCAGGCCGAAGAACGGGCAGCCCGTCACGTGTACCTTCGTCTTGCCAAACTGATCCAAGTACTGCAGGAACTCCAGCACGTGTGCCGCGCTGCACCGCGGCAGCGCCAGCGGTGGCTGGTGGCTCTCCAGGTATTGGAGGAAGCTGCTCCAGTCGCGCTGCTTCTGCGACTCATACCGGCTTAAGCCCGCGGCGGCTACCGAGGAGGAGGCGGAGTTGGGGCTGCAGTCGTCGGCGGTGGCGCCGTCTGAAACAGGGCGACCTCCGGCGGTGGAATATGGGAAGATGCCATGCATCATGACTGATCAACAATTGCATGCAGCTAGCGTTAAAATGGAACCGATTGGAATTAAGTAGCAGCGGCGTAGCTTTAATAGTGATTCTGGAGAGAGAAAAATTTGATTGAATCGAGTGATTGGATTATGATGTGGCGGTGGATACGTTGGAAAATAAGGTGGATATCATATCAAGCATGCGAGGTTGGATTGGATTGGCAGAGAAGTGTTATGTCTGGAAGGAAGAGGGTAGAGGTCAGTGGTTAGAGCCGCTTTGTGGTTTGGGTTTTAATTAGGAAGAATTATGGGGAAAAGAGGAAGAAGAAGAGACGAGGAATTGAATGGTGAAGGTGACGGTGACAGGGATAGGGGCCAAAGAGAACATACAAAGGAATGGGAGAGTGATTGATAGGAGAGTCGGCTTGATTGACTTGATAGGTTTGGTAATTTTTTAATTAATTACTAAGCGTCAAAAAGTAATTTAATTAGACGATTTAGCCCTAGGACGCATACTTGAAAATTTTTCAAATTAAACATCATATTTTTAAAATGATCTAAAGGCATGTTGATTTAGGGTGATATTCCCGTTCTAATCTAACCTTCCCATCCACATTAACTTTTAACACATTAATTTTCAAAATATATCATTCAAAAAATTAAATATAAAAATTATTTATATGATTTAAATGGATACAATCTCAACCTCTCTCCACTTATGAAAAGTAAATCTATCTCTTTATTAAATATAAAAATTATGTTTATAGTGTGAATACATGCAACACTAATATCTCTTTCCCCTCTCTCTCTCTACTCGTACAAAGTAAATATTTCTCCCTTCTTCTCTCACCTATCGATTTATACAACTTAAATTTATTTTTTTAATTTAACTACTAAAATTAGAATCAAGATTTAACATCAAATTTATCTTCTCCAAACTCTACTCCTTTATTTGATTGCAAATTCATAAAAATTGAAATAGTTTAGGTCCATCAGTAGATTTTGATCAAAATCCACTAATCGACCTAGAAAGCTTCAATTGTACTTATTCTAAGTCCTATGGGTTTTTGAAGTGCCAAGGAGTTTAAATGTGCCCTCCTTTACTATTTTCAAACTTCTTTAATAGTACCAAGAAGAAAAAAATCTGGATTTTTGAAGTGCCAAGGAGTCTAAATGCGCCTTCCTTTACTATTTTCAAACTTCTCTAATAGTACCAAGAAGAAAAAATCTTCAACTAGAATACTTGAGCTGAAAGTTAATATAATATTGGAGCATCTCTAAGGACCTTGAAATAAGTAATGGAGGGCAACTTTGAAATCCTTAAGACCTCAGAAATGCACAGGACCTGATATGGGTGTAATCTGAACTAAGTCGATTGGTGGGTTTTGACCGAAACTCACTAATTGACCTAGGTTATTTGGATTTCTGTAAACTTGTACTCATCCGGTAGGGTTGAGTGAGAGGAAGATAGATATGGTGTCAAATCTTGATTCTGATCAAGAGCTTGGTGTGGGGAGACCAAGCCCAACTTGGACTTGATATGAGATATGGTGTCAAATCTTGATTCTGATCAAGAGCTTGGTGTGGGGAGACCAAGCCCAACTTGGGCCTGATATAAGCATATCAGGCCCAACTTGGGCATAGTCTCTCCACACCAGACCCTTGATCAGAATCAAGATTTGATACCATATCTACTTTCCTCTCACTCAACCCTACTGGATGAGTATAAGTTTAGAGAAATACAAATAGCCTAGGTCCACCAATGAATTTCGATCAAAACTCATTGATCTACCTAGAGAGCTCAGATTGCACTCATTTCAAGTTATGTTGATTTTTGAGGTCACAAGGAGTTCAAAAGTGCCCTCCATTACTTATTTCGAGCTCCCCAAATGCACTTTAATATTATGCTAACTTTCAACTAGAATGCTTGCCCCTGGTCTTCTAGATACCAGGACCATGTTGGATCTGATTTGAGAGCAGACCAGGCCTAACTAGTCCTAGTATACTCTCAGATCAAGACTAAGTTGGCCCAAGTCTGCTCTCAGATCAGGTCGAATGTGGTCTTGGTCTCCAACAGACCAAGCCTAAACATTCTAGATGAAAGTTAGTATAATACTGAAGCACCTCTGGGGAGTCTGAAATAAATAATGGAGGGCACCTTTAGACTCCTTGTGACCTCAGAAATCCACAGGACCTGAAATGGGTGCAATTTGAGTTCTTTAGGTTGATCAGTGGATTTTGATCAAAATCTATTGATGGACCTAAGCTATTTGAATTTCTATAAACTTATAATCAACCAGTAGAGTTGAGTGAGAGTAAGGTGGATATGATATCAAACCTTGGTTCTAATAAAGGACCTGATGTGGAGAGACCAGACTCAGCTTGAGCCTGATAGGTTTTGATCATGGGCTTGGTGTGGGGAGACAAGGCCCAAGTTGGGTCTGGTCTCACTATACTAGGCCCTTGCTCAGAATCAAGGTTTAACATCATATTTACCTTCCTCTCACTCAACTCTACTGGATGAGTGCAAGTTTATAGAAATTCAAATAGCTTACGTCCATTAGTGAGTCTCGATCAAAATCCACTTATCAACTTAGAGAGCTCATATTACACCCATTTCATATCATGTGGGTTTCTGAGATCACAAGGAGTCCAAAAATGTCCTCCATTACTTGTTTCTGGCTCTCTAGTGGTGCTTCAATATTATGCTAACTTTCAATTCAAGCATTATAACTGAAGACTTTTTGTCTCCTTGACACTACTAGGGAAGCCCAAAAATAATAAAGGGGGCATATTTGGATTCCTTAACACTTCAGAAATTTACAAGACTTGGAATTGGTGCAATTGAAGCTCTCTAAGTCGATCAATGGATTTTGATCGAAATCCATTGATAGACCTAGACTCTTTGGATTTCTGTGAATTTGCAGCCACATGAAAAGTAGAGTATAGAGAAGGTAGATTTGATGTCAAATCTTGATTCTGATTTTAGTAATTAAATTAAAAAAAATAAATTTGAGTTGTATAAATCGATAGGTGAGAGAAGAAGGGAGAGAGAGATTTACTTTTCACTAGTAAAGAGAGAGAGGGAAAGAGATGTTGAGGTTGCATGTATTGAAACTATAGAAATTATTTTTATATTTAATGAAAAGAGAATTGTTTTCCACGAGTGGAGAGAGAGGGGGAGATTTATTGATATTGCATGCATCGAAATCATAGAAATAATTTTTATATTTAATCTTTTGAATGTGATATGCTTTGAAAACCAGCGTGTGGAAAGTTAATGTTAGAGGTAGAGCTAGAATGCTGGTTTTCAAAGGATGCACTGACCATTATACTTTGAAAATGACCAAATGACGCACTGACCAAAGAACACTGGAAAATGACCATAAATCAGTGTGTCCTTTGGTCATTTTCAAAGTATAGTGCATGATTTAAAAATTCTCAAATCTACGTGCGCCCTTTGGTAAATCATCAAAATAATTTTGATGCTAAAGAATAACTTAAAAGTTTAAGGTATTTCATCTTAAATGTTTTTTCTAAGGATTTCTTTAAAATTTTATATTGCAAGGGTATTATCTCAGGTGATAATCTTGTTACCAACATACTTAAGAATAAAATAATCATGTCATGAATATAAAGAAGTAAAATGATTATATATCTTGGCAAAATAGGCCTAAGTTATAAGAACTAGAAATAAATCTCATGTTAAGGACATTGGAGCTAAAGTTAGCAAATCATGATTGTGATACTTGTTTGAGGCCACAAATTACTTTAGGTAAATGATAAACTTTATTTGAAGGGTGTGGAAGTCATTATTGAAAATCCATTCTTTACATCTATTTGGAAGAGAGAGCATTAACAAACTATAGCTATAGCCATGAAAGTCCTAATAATGGTTAGTTATGCAACTTGAGCAAATAATTTCCTCATAATTAATTCTATATTTCTCTGCAAAAAGCCACAAGATGAAATTTGTACTATTGTATACTTCTATCAAATCAAGTTTTAATTTTATATCCATTTTCACCCAACAACTTATAGGATCGAAGAAAGCACTAGAAGAGGGTGAATAGTATGTAAAATTTTGTTTGTTTTAAAACTTCTTTTCATTTTAGAATTGAAAGTAAGATACAACGGAAAATACAATCGTAAAAAATATCTTTATTTTTACTTGGTTCACTAATAAACTGTCTGATTCGGGATCGACCTCATCCAAATTTGATTTTCAATCTACCAATGCATAGGATTGGTCGACCAGACTGACGATCTTCCATTAGTCTTCCACCACATCAGCATCCTAACATCGATCCTAGGCCACATCAGCTTTGTAATTATTATCCTTGAACGCACAAATCGCCATGTTAGTACGTCAAGAGTTATCATTTGCCATGTCAGCCTCCTATGACTTATCTTGTCTATATCAGCCACCATGTCAGCACTCCAGAAACTTTAGCTGTCAAGTCATCCAGTTGTGCCACCTTAGTATCCGATCGACTGAACATCACCATTCAGTCACTTGAACGGTTACTAGTAACACCAATTAGGTTGCCCAAACCATGCAACACTAAGTTAGCACAAAAACACGTAATGCATGAAAAATAACTTGTGATAGTTAGATAACTGTCCGATCTCGACTTCAGAATCTGAGTAGGACCCTTTGTCGGATTGTTGCATAAGGTTGCCCCCATAATAAGGACTCGTCCTTACTTGTCTTTCTTTTCAAAAAGACCTCTCCACTCTAAGAGCTTACCTTAACTCACCTTGTATCAAACATAGAGTCCAACTGACATGTTTGAGTTTCCTTTGCTTGACGTCAAATCCCTTGACCCACTAGACTTCTGTTGACTCGATGTCTTATCCTTGCTGACCCATCGATTTTGTCTCGCTATATGTCAGATCCAGCCATCTAGACTTCCTACCTGGTGTCTAGTCCCCTTGATCCGTTAAGTCTTCGTTGTCTAGTATTTGGTCCATCCGACCTACTATGACTTTCCTATTAAGTCCCGTACACTTAATATAATTCATTAGCGCGTAAGATTGCTTAACTTCAAACTTTTGTAAATATCAAAACTCAAGTTCGATTATGGTACTTTTTGTACTAACAATCTCTCCATTTTTTATGTATGACAACTCAATTTAAAGTTAAGGAAATTTATGCATCAACTAAATTTTTAAAAACTTTTTCAATACTCTCCTTGAATTTAAAACTCCCCCTAAATTTCAAATTCTCCCTTGAGTTTTTGAGAATATTTAACAATTTTTAATATTTAGTAATTTCCAAAACCCTTTTTCATACTTTAAACTTATACTCTCCCCCTTTGACAAATATCAAAATGGGAGGAACTAACTGATGGGAAAGTCTTGAAAAACCGTTCCGGTAGATTCTTGCAGAACAAAAATTTTCCGGAAACGATCTCAAGTTGCCCTCATAGTCGATCAAACGAAGTTTGATCGACTCGTTTAGATCATTGGGCTCTTGTGTTTGGTTTACAGGATCCAATATAAAAGTATAATTTAATTAATACGGAAACATTAAATTATACCTTTCTTCAAACTTGAAGGATGTAGACGACCTCTCGATCTTCTGCTGTATCCCTCTCCTCTTCTCGAACGTTGTGTGGGCAACGATCCTTCGAGAATATCTCCACCAGAATTCTCCTCTCCGATGGCTTGCTAGACTTTCTTCTCTTTGCTTGGAGAAAAGAAAAGAAGAAGAAAGGGTTGGAGTTTGGCTGCCGAGAAGGTCTCGACCACCAAGAGAATAATCTCGTGTGTCTCTCAAAGCCAAGCAACCCCTTCTTTTATAGCCTTGCCATCTCCCAAATATGGTATAATTTGAGCCATAAACATGGTATGATTGATTCATAAACATGGTATGATTTGAATCAATCAAATCAGAGAATTTTGGAATGATTTCGGAAGTTACCAAATCGAACCCGTGGCCTTTAATCGATCAAACAATCGATTAAACTCCGTAACTTTTTCTCATTAATGACTGGTAATCGATCAGGTGATCGATTACCAGGCTAGTAATCGATCAGCTGATCGATTACCAGTCAATCTGCCCGGAGTCTTGGTAATCGATCAGCTGATCGATTACCAAGGTGTGTAATCGATCAGCTGATCGATTACACCTCCTTGCATGAGCTCGAATGCCTGGTTTCTTCACGAATTCTTCCAAGGTGGACTTGAGGATTCCCAGAGGCTATAGCAGGGACCTAGAGGAGGAATTAGTTTTGGTCTCCTGATAGACTTAAGCTTCCCATGTTCTTCACCGAACATACAGCTTAAGTCTATCAATAATAACTCATTCCACTAGAGAGTTATTATTGCACTACCGCACCAATCTCATATTATAATATGGGCTCCTTTTTACTACAAGTACATTAGTCTCCCTGTGTTTAAGATATCGTATGTCCGTTGACAACCCTAGATTGCTATATGTCACGATTAGGGTTGCAAATTGATTTTATATTTTTTTGAAAACCCACGATAAACACAACAAGCAAGTATAGGGGTCTCGAGTCGTATTTTTCCAAGGACTAGTAGACAATTGCATGAATTGAGCTTTCGATGTCGTTCTTTTTGGGGTTTTCTTATAAAAATGGGGGTTTTGGTATTTTTGAAATGAAATGAAATTTTGAATTCAGAAAATAAATGAAAGATGCAATTTAATAACCTGATGTTGAGTTGTTAAACCAAAATGCCAAACTAACCTAAGATGCAATTCAATCCTCTATCAAAACCCTAAACCTTAACTGTTTAAATCAGACTTAAAACTAAATGCAATCTAAATTCACAATCAATGGAAGCAAGAAACCAAACAACTAGAATTGATTGAAATTGGTTAACTAATGGTAAAATGCAATCAAGGGTTTAAACAAAGCCAAGTGTCATCTGATACTTCAACAAAAGCTTGGCACGGAACAGTGCCATTTCTGAAACGGAAAGAGCCAAACTATCAGACTTTATCTGAAACCTATAAACCAAACAGCAATAAAGAAATCAAATCAAGGAATTCAATTGCACAAACTAATGAAGCAATCAAACAATTCGAATTCAAGAAATGTAACCCAATCTGTTGAACAATCGAAATATCAGAATGAAAATGACAGAAATACAAAATGAACAGAATATAAACTATCAGAAACTTCAGATCTTCCCTTCTCCGATTGTTCTCCTCAACTTGGTTGTCAATCAAGCTGTTGAATCCACAAATGTGGCTTCAATAATGGTCCTTTGGAGGCTTTAACTTGGTCGTTGTGTTGTTTGCTCGCATGCTGAACCATGAACAGCCGAAGAAACCCTCATCCGGCGTGAACAGAGCTCGGCACGGGCACGTTCAGCTGGCAAAAACTGGATTTCGTTGCTTCTCCTTGCTCCGATCGACCTGATAATGATGTAGGAAGGCTCGCTGATCCTAGGAGAACCCCTCTAAGGATTTAGGCGCCGGATTGTACTGTGGTTGGCCGGAACGAGCGAAAACAAGGATTTGGCCACCGGTGAAACCCTCTCCGTCGAGCCAATTCCAGCTGCCTAAATATACCCAACCCCCGGCTTCAGACTCCTCAGAGATCAAGGAATGCAATGGAAAAGGTTTGGGTGGAAATCGCTGCCCGTGGAGGTACGTCGCCGAGCAGGGGTGGCTTCGCGGGAACGATGAACAGTGCGGCCACACTGTTCATCGATTAAGCTTGGGTTTATATACCCTGATTAATCCGATGATCTGGACCGTCCAATCTTAAATCCAACGGCTAAAGCTTGATCCAGGCTTTAGGGCAGCTTAGGGTTTGTGAAAAATTCAGGGATTTTGATCGGGCTCGATCTAGGTCATGTCCTCCATGTTGGCTTGATCAATTTGGCAAATTTGACTCGATTTGACCGCGGTTGAGCTCGAGTTGGGTCCGATTTAGCCCTAAAATCAATTAAAACCAAATTAATGCAAAAATTGCCATTAAATCGTAAAAATCATAATCAAGCCTCAATTTATATAATATAGCGCAAACATGATCAAATCGATTCAATAAATAATTATTTTCATGCAAAACCCAAAGATTGAATCGATTAAAAAGGCAAGAAACCCTAGCTCATCAAATTCCCCCACACTTACCCTTGAGCGTCCCGCTCAAGTCAACGAAATAAGCTAAGATCGTAACCCCTCTAGATCATTCTCAATCATGATTAGAAACAATTAAAAGGGAATTATCTAAGTTGTAAAGTCTCAAAAGCTTAAGTCCATGGACTAACCCTTGTATTTGGTTAACCGCATAGTAAGTTTCACCTTTCATGATTAATTGAGAAAAATGCATCACAGTAAATCTCTCGAGGTTGTTTTCAGTGAATAAAATCAGTGGCTCTCATCCAAAATTCTAATTCATGATCAAAAGGAAATGGAGCTCACTCAAGCAACTTAGGTTTCATGCATTTCCATAGGCTTGCTTGTTTTCTACTCTCCACTACCACTCTTGATTTGGAATCCACATATACTAGGCTTACTGAAAATGTAAGGAATCAATGATTGAAACAAAGGAATTCAGAAATGTAGAAATAAAATTTAAGACAAAAGAAATTTCAAGAGAAGAGTGAATGAAGTGGTAGACATGAGTATGTTTAAATGTAAATCAATGAACCTTGCCACTCTTTCTTCTTGCTTTCTTTTGTATCCTATTTGTTTCTGTATGTTCTTCAAATCCTTGAGCCAATTCTGATCCAAACCTCTAAGGTTTCATTCCTCGATACAAACCCTTCCTCTTCTTTTTTTTTCTTTTCTTCAAAAACCCCCAAATGTGCCATTTTTGCATTTTCCTTCGAATCAAGCTCAATCCTTTCACATTTAGATTTCACAAAAGATAAGAAATAGCATCCAATCATCAGAAACCAAAATTCACCTCACATGAATCCGAAAATTCAATGTATCATTGGCACGTTTAATTCTAAAAATTACTGAAATTGAATTTGATACTTTGCTTGTTCTCTCTTGTTTCTTGCTGTTTTGCCTCCATTCTTTTTCCATAATGAAGCTTGATTGATAATGCTAATAACCATGCAAAGTTCTGTGCAATTTGGGCTCAGGTCAGTCCCATAAAAATTTGTAAGAGTGGCTGAAAAATAAAACTGCATTTTCTATTTTTTTTCTGATTTTCTTCTTCTCTGTTTTTTTTTCTGATTTTCTTTCTTGCTGTTTTGCCTCCATTATTTCTCCATAATGAAGCTTGATTGATAATGCTAATATCCATGCAAATGTATGTGCAATTAGAGCTCGGATCAGTAGCTCAAAAAATGCTCAAAACTCAGTTGAAATAAAACTATTTTTTTCTATTTTTTTTTCTTCTGTTTTGGTTCTGATTTTCTTGCTTGCTGCCATCAACAATTTGAGCAACTTGACATCTGAGATTGTTGTTTAGAAAGTAATTGAAATGGAGTAGGTTTTACTTTAGCCCAATCACCGATCAGATTCTTGAAACTCCACTTTGATACATTCACATCTTTTTTTCTATTTTTTTCTGCATTCCTTTTTTTTCTGTCATCTGATGCAAATTCTGAATCTGATTTGTGCCCTTATTTTGCTACACTTCAATCCACTTCTTCACATGAACGTCACTGATTTGTTGAATCAATCCAAGCAAAATTTATTCAACTTCAACATCTCTTCACAATTTCTTTTTAAACATGTTTTCTTTTCCAATCTTGTTTCAACTTTGATTTCTGATCATAAACACAGAATTAGCACTTCTTTAAGCCTTTCATAGCTTCACAACATAGAAACTTCAATAAATTTGAACCACAACAAATCACATGGTCCAACGGCTAAAGCTTGATCCAGGCTCTAGGGCAGCTTAGGGTTTGTGAAAAATTCAGGGATTTTGATCGGGCTCGATCTAGGTCATGTCCTCCATGTTGGCTTGATCAATTTGACAAATTTGACTCGATTTAATCGCGGTTGAGCTCGAGTTGGGTCCGATTTAGCCCTAAAATCAATTAAAACCAAATTAATGCAAAAATTGCCATTAAATCGTAAAAATCATAATGAAGCCTCAATTTATATAATATAGCGCAAACATGATCAAATCGATTCAATAAATAATTATTTTCATGCAAAACCCAAAGATTGAATCGTTTAAAAAGGCAAGAAACCCTAGCTCATCATCCGTCAACTAAATGAGTTCCTGATAACTCGTATTTAATCGACATCTAATCCAAGAGTAGTACCACTCAACCTTATTATCATGCGGACAAGATCCACCTGCAGGGTTTACATGATAAACCTTATGAGCTCCTCAAGGGGACATCATCAACCTAGATTATAGGACACAGTTTCCTTCTATAATCAACAACACATCATGTACATAATACTACTTCCCAACTCATCGGGCCTATTGATCTATCGATCTAAATCTCACCCTTTGATGAATTAAAGAAGTACATACTAAGCACACGTGTTTGTTATTATATCAGGATTAAGAGCATGTACATCTATAGTAACAGAGGTTTAGTTTGATTATATAGTCAGTACAAATCGAACAATTCTCAGATGGTCCTTTTCAATACACACTTAGTGTACTAGTGTAATTCTATAGTCAAGACAGACTAATACCGAATTACACAACAACCACTCCAATGGTTTGTCCAATCCATCTTGGTTGTGAACACTGTTTATAATCTACAAGGGACTGATAACATGGTCTTCTGTGTGTGACTCCGCACACCATGCTTATATACAATATAGATTAAATTGACACTTGCAAATATTGACCAAATGTGATTCTTATTTCAGAATATTTATTTACATAGCTAGGATTCTAGTATACATCCTAACACTAACTTTATGAAATCAATTTACAAGGTATGTAATTCAAAGACAATTTCCAAAAACTTTCAAAGCTAAGTCTTATGGAAATTTTCCTTGAAATATTGTCACGTCTCGAGAAACGACTATCCAAAAAATTTCCGCAGCATCTCCCCTGTAACAATTCAACTTTCCCTGATACATTTTTAACATAAAGGCCCACATGGCCGAAACTAAGGCCTACACGGCCACAAACTACTCACTACAAATTAAACAATAGCAACTATATGAACAAAGGCCCACACGGTCGATCACTAATTCAACACAAGCATCTAATGTAGCAAACCTTCACAACACATCAACAATGTATAACTACAAATGACATACTAATCATGTATAAACGTAAAATCGTAAAGCATACTGAGAAGCATCACAAAGACAAACTCTACAAGTCCACGACAACAGATACTACGCAAGCGAAAGTATAACCATAACGAAATCCATATATAGATACAAATCCAACCACAGATATGAACAAAAATCCAAGACACAAATTCAAACACACGAAAGAAAATAACTCCTCCTGCTGTGAGATGGCATAACTGGCAGATCTCCTTCGGCATCAACAGTAATCTCCTATCTACTACTTGGAGAGACAGAAAAATCATAGGGTCTGGATGGTGAGTACAAAATACTCAGTGGATAATTAGACAGATAGTGCATGCTCAAAAGTATACATTTTTTAGCAAAGATATACAGAGGAACAATAATAATTAACCAGTAATCAGTACTAACAATGAACTACCAATAAAGTAATATTAGTAATAATCCTACTGGTAGCATATAGTCTACAATCGATCTCATAAAATGTAGTAATCCATATGAATGACATGAATGAAAATGTTACACATATGCAACAACTAAGAATCAACCAAGTATACATCCAAATGTCGTATCTATATACGGTTCATTACCTAAATATCATGCACACAATGCAGACATATGCATGATGCAACTGTCACACTCGTCCCAGTACTCACGTATATATGATGTTGGGGTGTCCGATATTAAACTGCCATAAATCCAACCTTACAACAAAATAGTCTAGTGGCAAAATAGTAGGTAGTCATGTATAGTTATATACACCCTATGGCCAATGTCTGCTCTCTATACTCATCCCTGAATATCACTCCTATACTCTCTGAGTACCTCCATGAGTATCACTCCCATACTCTAAGTACCACCACTCCGCGGTGACGGAGACACAAGACATTGACTTGGCTATGTACAGGCCATACAGCCACCATCCGTGATGGAAATAGAGAATTCCTAACCACTTATTCTATAACTTGCCACTATAGACTAATTATCAATGATGATTGACCCAAAATATTGGAGATTATAATTGTCATATGCATCATGATGTAATAATCAAATAACAATAACCAACATCTACTATGCTAAATTAACATGCATCGATAGTAAGATCTCAATTGATCACAGGTCGTCCCCGGGGCAATGGTGCTACGGTAGGGCATCCAGGTTGTCACTCAGGCATCTGCGGTTCGATCCTCAACTATGGCGTATTTGCAATAATTTTCCTCCAAATGGGGAGCGTAATCAAAGGATGTTGGGCGTCTGAGCTGGCCGCTGCGTGCACTTCCCGATTTACCCTGGTGGTCGGTGGAAAACTTCCGTGGGGCCGGACCGATCACCCTCAGGGATAGTCAATGAGGCTAACTAGAATTTATCATCAATTGATCACAGGTATCATAACCAAAGATAATAAACAATAATCACATAGATAACAAAGGGTTCGTACAAGCAACAATATAGATGTTCATAAGGTCAATCGAATGAAGGACAAACATGGAATAAATAGGAGTACAATTAAGGTATCCAACTAACAACAAACAGGAGTATGATTAAGGTATCCAATCAACAAAAAAAGAAAGATAACATGCACTAGGAAATAAATAACTCTGTATTGACCAAATACAGGGATTATCCACCTGATGTAACGCATGTCGAATATAACCTCGTATATAACAGGATCACAAATCACGGTCCTACAAATAACAACATACAACACCACTAAATATAATATTATATTAATTTTCATCAAAGAAAATTTTAGCCGATTCTAAGGTTAATCTAACCCAATTAAATTCCCATTAACTCGAGTTAGCCTAAACCGGATCAACTAGGATCAACACAAGCCAATCCAACATATCCAAAGGTTTAGACCCAATTAAATCAAATTAACACAACTCAGTTAATTTAATTTAAGCTATCCTCACTTAATCAACCGAATCCAACAGTAACCCACCCAATAGAACCATCAAATCTGATCAACAACCATGAACAGATTTCAAACCAGAAACAAAGCCTAACGTAATTAACAGAACCTAACAGAGCCAATCCAAATGGAATTCAGAATTAACAGAACTAACCGGAACCAAATCCATTAACCCTGTTTTTACATAATTCCAACAGCACAATAAACTAATCCATTAACACACCCCAACAACTAGGAACCGATCCAATCTAACAAAACCAACAAATCTTGATCATCCAAGAGACCCAATAGAACAGTACCTTTAAATCCAATTCAATCCATCAGACTTGTTATTGAACAAGAATTAGATCAAGAGCATTTACCGCAATTAGACCCGATCATGCCCTAATTCAAGCTCTCGGATTGTTCTGTTCAGAATTGCATCGATCAGCCTACTCCAGTCGCACGCCTCAATAGGCTACCGATCGACAACGAAAAGCTAGTAGTGGGAGGGTCAGAGGAGGTAGGCAATGCCGGAGGGGCGGCAGCGTCGAGCTGCTCAATCTTGGTAAGGATCAGCATGGAGCTCTTGGGTGGCAGCGGCGGCGAGATCAGCACGGAGCTCCTGGCTGGCAGCGGTGGCGGTGGAGGCGCGGTCGGCAATCGTGCAGAGCGGCAGTGTCGGCGGTGGTGAAACAGAGAGGAGAAGAAAAGGGCTGTTCACATCGGCTCCCTCCTTCGATCGGCCTTCTTTATAGCCTTCCTACCCGAGGTCCTCGCCGGCAGACACGGGCGCGAGCGGCGACGTCCGTTAGTTCCACCAGACTCGGCGCTGCGAGAGACGCAGGTGTCCGGGGTCGTGGGTCGCATGGAATGGTAAATCACGATTCAGTTATAACGAGGAGTAACAATAACTTTCAAATCGAGATTATATTTGGGATAAATCGGCTTAAAAGCTAGGGTTTACTGTAACAATTGAATCAGTTACTGTTGCAAATCAGGTTCAATCTTGGTTCACTAATCAAACGACCTCTGATTTGACCCAAACCAGTCACTACAAGAAAACAGGGCTTCAGAAACAAATTTTTAAGACAGAATTAAAATTTATTTCAAAGTTAGATAAATTAGAGACGGATTTACTACAAAATTATTAATCCGTTTCATTTCAATAAAATATAACATTTGAAAAAAAAATTGAGACAGAATTTAAAACAAATTTGATACGAAATTATATATAAATTTTTATAAATAAAAATAAATATGAATTATAAATAGAATTTGAGACTGTATGATTTCTATCAAAATATCCGTTTAAAATTTAATAAAAATTTAAGACAGAATTAAAATCTGTTTCAGATTTAGATAAATTAAAAACAGATTAGCTACAAAATTACTAATTCGTTTCACTTTAATAAAATATAACATTTGGAAAAAAATTGAGACAGAATTTAAAACAAATTTGATACGAAATTATATATAAATTTTTATAAACAAAAATAAATATGAATTATCAACGAAATTTAAGACCATTTGATTTCTGTCAAAATATCCGTTTAAAATTTAATAAAAATTTAAGACAGAATTAAAATCTATTTCAGATTTAGATAAATTAGAGACAGATTTGCTACAAAATTACTAATCTATATCACTTTAATAAAATATAACATTTGGAAAAAAATTTAAAATAGAATTTAAAACAAATTTGATACGAAATTTACATATAAATTTTTATAAACAAAAATAAATATGAATTATAAATAAAATTTGAGACCGTATGATTTCTGTCAAAACATCTATTTTAAATTTAATAAAAATTTAAGATTAAATTAAAATTTATTTCAGATTTAGATAAATTAGAGACAGATTTGCTACAAAATTACTAATCCATTTCAATTTAATAAAATATAACATTTAGAAAAAAATTGAGATGAAATTTAAAATAAATTTGATACAATATTATATATAAATTTTTATAAATAAAAATAAATATGAATTATAAAAAGAATTTGAGACCGTATGATTTCTGTCAAAACATCCATCTAAAATTTAATAAAAATTTAAAATAGAATTAAAATCTGTTTCAGATTTAGATAAATTAGAGACTGGTTTACTACAAAATTATTATAAAATATAAATTTAATCCATTTCACTTTAATAAAATATAATATTTATAAAAAAATCAAGATAAAATTTAAAATAAATTTGATATAAAATTATATATAAATTTTTATAAATAAAAAAAAATACAAATTATAAATGAAATTTAAAACTGTATAATTTCTGTCAAAATATCTGTTTAAAATTTAATAAAAATTTAAGATGAAATTAAAATTTATTTTAAATTTAGATAAATCAAAGACGAATTTATTATGAAAATATTATTTCATTTCACTTTAAAATATAATGTACGATAATAAATTTGAGATGGAAGTTAAAATAAATTTGAAACAAAATTATAAATAAAAATTTTTAACAAAAAATAAATACTAATTACAAATAAAATTTAAAACTATATAATTTTTATTAACAAATCTGTTTAAAATTTTGAGACTGAAATAAATCTATTTCAAATTTATATAAATTAGAGATGATTTTTAAAATAAAAATAAAATTTGATTCAAATTTTATATAAATTGTGATGAATTTATTATGAAATTATTAATTTATTTAACTTTAATAAAATTAATTTGTTCTTCTTTATTATGAAACAAGTATAAATTATTACTTACTAAGATAGTACAAAAACTAGCTAATTTAGTTATATTCACTCGCTTCTGGAGTATAATTAAGTTGGTTACGATATAGTAGACTTACTGAGGTGGACAGGGATCGAATCTCTATAAAGCCAGAAATTAATTATTTTAAATATTTCTAATTTATTTGAAATGTGTGATTGTTTCTTATAATCTAATATATAAATGAGAAATATAGGAATAATGCATAGGATAGGTGAAGATAGGCTTGGCGTCTTCGGAGCTTAATGATAGAAATATTAAATGAAGACGGATTTAATACAAAATTAGAGATAAAATTTATAAAATTATATTTGATATGTAATCTGAGACAGGCTTTTGACAATTTCAAAACAAAATTAGAGACAGAATTTATATTTAAAATTAATTTCATTTGGCAAATTAAAAATAGATTTATAAATAAATTTTTAATCTATTTTTGAAATTAGAGACAAAATATTTCTGTCTCAAAATTAGCCATGGGGCTTTCAGTAACGAATTTTTGAAATGGAATATTCTGTCTCAAAATATTGTTTAGAGACGAAAAAATGATTTTCAGAGACAGAATATTTTATCTCTGAAACTATGTTTTCTTGTAGTGAGTTTTGTTCGATTCGTCTTCACAAGACGAAGCTTTTCATTACATTCGTTCTGACAAAAATCTTTTCCATCACGAACCAAACTGAGTTGGTTCAATTTGGTCTAAAATTAATCCACAAAAAAATTTCTCGTATCTTACAAATATAATTTTGAAAAATAGTTTATCAAAATTTTTTAAGGCAACCTCAACTATAGTCTTTTAAAAAAGAAAATTTAAAAGCACTTTAAAAATTTTCAACAAGATTGTCAAAATCAATTTTGGAAGCAGTTTATAAAAATCTTTTGTTTCATTGTCAAGGTTACTTTGAATAACAAAATAACTTTTACAATTTTCAAACTAAACCATCTTTCAGGAGTTTAATAAATGCAAACAATACTTAAAGCAAGTTAAAATGAAGCAATCTAAATCATGTGAATACTGCACTTTATAATAAATAAAGGAAAGAATGAACTTAAAATTGAGCATAAAAAAAATATGCAAAAAAGATGAATTTTAAGATTTGAATTCAAGCATGCATCCCAACTTAGGATTTAACCAATAGATAACCAACTATAATTAAGCAAGATATAATAATGGAAATATGCATAATTCAAACATAAGTTCTATATGCATGGTTCATATCAAACATAACTATTAAAAAAGTCTAGTTTTAACTAATAAAAAAAATGGACCTAGTCTAGCAAGCTACATCTAATTAGAGGAAGGAGGAGGTTGCTGGCCGAAATGTCAAGCTCATAACATGTCCATCATCATCTACTATTGGATATCCTGTTTATATTGTGGGAGCAAATCAAAGCGATCGTCAATCTGCTGCTAGAGTGAATTGAAGAATCCATCGATCCGCTGCTAGAGTGAGTGAAGGCATCCATTGATCTCCTCCCGAAAATGGGCATATGGATCATCCATCTTTGCAGGACTGATAATCATCATTTTATCACATGATTTAGGCTTCTATATTCATGTTTTTTGATCTTCTCATGTGGTAAATTCATATTTATGTTACTTTTCATAAATTTAATTCATTTGTGGGCTTTAATGTAATTTATCTTTTATTTATAGAATTATGATTAATTATTTGAATGTGGTCTTTATGGGCAATCAAAAGGTCATGGACTCAAGTCGAATCAATCCAAATTTGAGCTCAAAGTTAGGTTTAAATGAGATCTAATCTGAAGTAATTTAGATCATTCATCCAAGGTAAGGGGTGATCTGAGCCATCCATGAAGATCCGAGCTATCAAAGTCAATATGAGAGTAGCCCTTGATCTAGATCGAAACCATTTAATCTGATTTAGGTTGACTTCGACCATTAGATCAGAGATGGAGAACTCACAGGCATTGATGCAGATCATGATCAAAGGCTTAGATTAAATTGAGAATGCTATAGTGCAGAGGATGGTGATTTAAAGATCGAGGAGTGGAACAGAGGAGCCTTCTTCTTGATCACTTCTTCTTCTGTTGTTGTCTCCTGATGGGCTTCCGCAAGTATACGGAATGTCATCAAGTAATAAAAGATATCGAACCACATGGACTGTAATATACGAAAAAAAAGGAGTTCGGTATTGAACCAAATTGAACCAACTTGGTTTGGTCCGTTATGGAAGAGATTTTGATAAAATAAAATGGATGAAAAGATTCATCTTGCGAAGACGAATCCAACAAAATTAGTTTGAGTCAAATCCAAGGTCGTTTGGTTAGTAAACCAAGCGAACCAAGATTGAATCCAGTTTGCTACAGTGACCGATTCAATCGTTATAATAAACCCTAGGTTTTTAAGTTGGTTTAGCCTAGTAAATCTCGTTTAATGGCGCCGATTAAGATTAAACCGGGTGGGTTACTGTAGCTCCTCTTTAGAATGGGAAATCGTGGTTTTTCTCCACCGATTGCTTGCGCCGCATCTCTTCTCCCCTCCCTGCTCGCGTCGCATCTCTTCTTCACCGCCTGCCTCGATTGACGCCTTCACCATTGTAAGATACTAGAAATTTCGTAGTGTTGGAGGATGTGACTCGTCTTGCAAAGACGAAATCAACGAAACCAAATTGGATCAAATCAGAGATCATTTGGGTAGTGAACCAAACGAACCAAACTGAACCAAGTTGGTTTGGTTCGTGCTGGAAGAGGTTTTGATAAAATAAAATGGATGAAAAGATTCGTCTTGCGAAGACGAATCCAATAAAACTGGTTTGAGTCAAACCGGAGATCGTTTGGTTAGTAAACCAAACGAACCAAGATTTAAACCGATTTACTACAGTAACTGATTCAGTCGTATATTAAACCCTAGGTTTTAAGTTGGTTTAACCTAAATATTGCGCCGACTAACCACGTTTAATGTGACTCCTTGTTAAAACAAGAAATCACGATTTCTTTAATCCCGATTCCCCCTTCTCCTCTTCTTCGTTCTTTTGCTCCTTCGCCCGCTGCCTCGCTGCCATCGACGCCACTACTGCCGCCAGATCACCGCCGCCGACCTCCACAAACCTTCAGCCACTGAGTTCTCTCCTCAAGCTGCCTTCCCCTGCTATTTTGCTGCCGCGACTTGCCTCCAGCCGACGCCCGATGCTGCGACTTCACCGCCCGGAGAAGACATCCTGCTCAGCGCCGCCGCCCTCTCTGCCCGATGCCCGACGCTTGCCACCGACCGCACTATCCCCTCTGCTCTTCCTCTGTTCGCCGACCCTAAGGGAACCCTAGCCTCTCTCTGCCGCACGACGCCGCCGCTGCAAGGAGAAACGCCGACATCGTCGCAGTCGCGTGGAGAAGCTCCACCGCGTCCCTCGTAGTATCCTCTCCCTCTTCTCTCTTTACAACCGCTGCTACCTACTTCTTCCTTCTCTGTTCCGGTGGCCACCCGAGTGAGCTCTGCCGTCGCCAATCGGAGCTGGATTCTAGGGTTCTGATCAGAGGTGAGATTTCTTCCTTGTCGTTGGTTAATTCTTGTTCAATAAGAATCTCGTGGTTTGGGTTGATCGGATCTGTTGGGATGTTTATCTGTTGGTTTGGGATACTGTAGGATTGGGGGTTGATTAACTATGTTGGGATTTGAGGTTAACCTACTGTTGCATCTTAGTAGAGATGAGATTAATGTGGATGTGGTGTTGTTTTGCTCATGTGAAGTTGAACACAAGTATGATACGTTGATTGGGGTTATGGGTTTGGGAATTACTTACTGTTGGAGTTGTTTTCTTTTGTTGGGTTTGATCTAGATTTGGGATTTAGTAGTCGATTATGATTAAACCCTGGGTTAAGTTTAATTGGGTTTTTGTTAAATTAATTAGGTTAGTTAGGTTAATTAGATTAGTTAGATTAAATTTGAGAGTTTAATTATGGTAGATTTAATACCATACCGTTTTAGTAAGAATTGTTTGTGGTTTAATTTGCAGGCCCTTAACTTGTTAATCCAGTTGTAATTGAGGGTTCTTAGTGCGACGACTCGTTAATCAGGTGGGTACTCCTGTGTTTGGTCAGCACAGGTCGTCTTTTCATAGTGCATGATTATCTTGTTACTATTTTATCTGCATTGTTGCCTACTTCGTTACTTGACGTATTTCTTTAGACTTACCTTTGATATCCTTGCTTGTGATCTGTTGCTATTTTGTTGCTACTCCTGCTATCCATTTTAGTAATTAAACGATACCTTACACCTTTCGTTACTTGATTCCTGTTGAACGACCTCCTGTTGAACTTTCTACTGTAGACCAGTTTTACCGTATTGTACCATGTTGACTTCCCTTGATACCTGATGAGCATGCTAATTATCTGTAGCTAATACATGTTGGAATGATCATCATGCATTCATGATAGTTGTAGATGTTGCGGACAGCATTGTTGGCTGTTCTTGTTGGCTCTGGCCCTGCACCGTGTAGTGGTGTGATCAGTGGAAAGAGCCAACTTGCACTATTGTTGGGTACAACCAAGAATGGCTATATAGCCCTCCTGTTACACTGCCGCTCCCCACCAGATTACGGTGGTTTGTGTGTTGGAATATGTGCAGTATATCTTGTCTGGCCCCTCAGTTCACTGTGCTCTGGGAGGGTGACTGGGGAATGCAGAGTGCGGACAGAGACTTGCATTTGTTTGCGATGGTTGCCGTGTGTTTTACATGCATTGTTGGTAGGATTATTGCATAGTTTAATTTATGCATTTGATTTCGACTGTTGCACTTGTTTGCTATGATTGTTGCATTTGTACTACATTACATACATGATCATATATATACCTATTGTCATTTATTCTTCCTCTTTACCATTCAGTTGATATACCATGTTCGACTCCCATTGATTACATGCTCACATGTAACTGATATCCATATCTGTTGTGTAGTGTTATTCTTTCCTTATTGTTCTCGTTGAGATATCATGCTTGATTACCTTGATCTCTGTTATCTGTTGATACTCATACCTGTTGATTAGTGTCTATTCTCCTGTTTACCTTTGTATGCACTTCTATTATTTTGTATCCACTGAGCATCTAATGCTTACTACCCAGACCCTGGGGTTACCTTGTTTCCTCCCCAGGTAGCAGATAGGTTTATTGGAGCTTGGAGGTTCAGTCGGCTGGTCCCATCTCACAGCAGGAGGTTTTCCGTTTTGGTTTATCGTTGGTCTAGTGTTTATGGTATGGTTTATGTACTTGGATGTGGACTTGTGATTTGTGGACTTGGATTCGTACTTGTGGACTTTATTGTGGTCTCTTGGAGTTTTCTGTTTCGATGTTTTCGGACATGGCATGTGAAACTTTTGTGATTAATGGTTTTAGTATTTCGTTTGCATTTCGTTAGTTGTTTCGGCCGTGTAGGCCTTATATTTGCATATGTTGTGTGTGTTGTGATGTTATTGGACGTGTTGTCCTTACTCCAGCCGCCTGTGGCTGCGTATGCATGTATGTATTAGGGGAATTGTCACAGTTACTGGAGAAATGCTGCCGAAATTTTTCCGATGACCTTCTCGGGGCGTGACAACCGTCGTCGCGTGGAGAAGACCAGCAACCCCGCCGCCTTCCTTCGCCGGAGAGAAAAGAAGGGCCGCCGCTACGGAAAGGGGAGACACTTGATCTTGTCTTCTTCGTCCTCTCCGTCTTCTAGGTAAAGCAATCGATTTCTCTTCTTTGTATGTTGGCTTCCGTACTCGAGGAGGATGGGAGACTACAACATGCTCAGATGCCATTGTAGGAGATTGGTATCATCTCTTCATCCTTCACTACCATTTCCACCTCTTCCTGTCCCAGCCAATGAGAAAATACTCGTTTGGGTTGGCGATGAACTCTTACCTCATGAAAATGCCAAGGTATCCGTGTTTGATTCAGTTGTACAAGGTGGTGATGTAGTGTCGGAAGGTCTCCGTGTATACAATGGAAAAGTCTTTAAGCTTAATGAGCATTTAGATAGATTGTTTGATTCAACAAAAGCTTTAGCCTTTATTGATGTTCCAACACGAGAAGAGATAAAAGGTGCTATTTTCAAGACCCTGGTTACAAATGGGATGTTTGATAATGCTCATATTAGACTCACGCTAACACGTGGCAAGAAGGTTACTTCCGGAGGCATAAGATTGGTTACAGCAACTACTCGTCGTAACTCACCAAATGACATTGAACCGGAATTCTGGATGGAGGTCTTCCTTGCTAATACGGACTACATTCGGAAGACGGGTATCTCGACTTATCTTTTAGATATGTCTTTTTGATGTGTATGATTTCTGCTAGTGCTATTAGTAATTTTCATGTCTTTTATCACTGCCCTGATATGCCACTACATAGTCATATTGTATGTCTCTCTACCTGCTACTTGTTTACTTGCCATATTGCATATATGTAGTGATATATTGTTTCTTTACTCACATAAATTGGTCGTTTTACACGCATTAGTGTCATGCATCATCCTTGCATGATTGCATGCTAGCGATCATCGGCTCCTTTGTAGTCTGAGTCCGTCGCTAGTTACATGATCTGCACACCCGACCACTCACAGGTTAGTGGTACATCAGGAGGGTGTGTGCAGTTGCTCTGTTAGGGCTCCGCTCGGCCGCATCATAGGTAGTAGTGTCGTAGTGTGGTAGCATTACAGGGATCCCTCCTTCGCATTATGACGAGGAAATGAGAGCATTGCTCCCCCATATGACTTGGGGTAGGAGGATAGGTGTACTCCGACAGCATCCTGTCCACTCGGTCACTCAGGAGCAGTGACGGCAGAGTGCACAGTTGTCATAGCCCTACCCACTCGACCTCACGATTGTCTGTGACGGTGGCTGACTGGCATCAGGGGTGACCATGTCATTGCATCATGTGCATACTGCATGGTTTGCATTTATTATTGATTGCTGCATATGTTTGACGTGCACATACAGGAGACTTTACGCATTTGGGATTGTGATCTTGCATTTGTCGCAGGGTTTTTGCCGTTGTGTTTACATATATATGATTCTGGTATGTACAACTTTTTCAGTACTGCGTTTATTTCTATACAGGCATGATTATTACTAGTAGATAGCATATTGTACATATCTGCTAGATATCCGCTGAGTTCATTGAGCTCACCCCGTTGGTTTCCTTCCTTTCAGATTGACGTTTGTCTGGAGAGTCGTGCTGCTAGTCCCTCGTAGAGTTGCATTTGCTTATTTCACTTTTGCTTATATTTTCAGAGTTTATTGTGTCAGGACTTGTTTTATGTCGTATGGATTTTTCGTATATGGTTCTAGATTGTGGCGCATGTTATACTTATTGGTAGTGGACTTATTTCATATTGTTTAGTAAACATTACATATTTTGACTTGTGTGGATTGTGGTCATGTAGGCCTTATTATATTTGTATTCAGGGAAAGTGAATTGTTACAGGGGAGATGTTGCCGAAATTTCTAGACAGCTGTCTCCCGGGGCGTGACATGGACCGAGGAATCAATCACTAAATAATCACAAGAAGAGTGGAGAGATCACGTAAATTTGGGTTAAGATGGGGAAAGTGAGAGTGTAGTAGAGCTCCTAAACATCAATCGAAGTAAAATCAACTAGTGACAGGATTGTGAAAGCGATCCTAGGACTTCGGATTTCTCGAGATTATGTTTGATTGACTATGGGCTTCTTACTATTCCTCAATGTTTACACATTTACAGAGATTCTAACCAAAATATCCAATTAGACCTCGTCAGGTTTCCTCAGAATAAAATCAATAATCTTCTAACGTTACGATTGTTAGTTCGAGATGCCCCAGATAGCTTGGTTACAGCTCTCTCGCTGTCACCAAGCACTCCAGCATACTACTAGTGTCCTACCCCTTGTCACCAGATATCCAATTAAAGACCTCTCTCTAACAATGAATAACCATTATCTCACAAAGATTCATTGCAACCTAAGAATTTCCTCGGAAAGTTTGGTTAAAGGTTCACTTTCTGTCACAAGGTACCCCGGTCATACGATCCTAGGATCTTCCTACACAGTAATCTACCCCTCATAATCATGCACATGCGCTCACACAAACATAACATCAAACAAGTTGAAGGCACACAATACATGAAACAAGTGTAAACACTTCATAGAATAGAAAAAATAATATGAACTAGTTCTTACATCACCATCATCACATTAATGTTCATCTTACATCCTAAACTCATGGATCTACTCTATTACAAGAAGATTACAAAAGTGTGCAAGAAAAACATCATCCAAAAGAAAAGGAAGGACTTATCTTGAAGTACGAGCATCCTTTAAAGATCTTCTTGCTCCGGTGTAGGATAGATCGATGGGGATAAAGCGTTTACCTCCCCCGAAGTGGGGAGGTACTGCCCCCAAGCCAAGACCTAGGGTTCCCTAGATCCCAAGATACCCAAGATAACCTAAGATAGTTGCAAAAGTGGTATTTATAGGCTCCAAGTGCAACACGGCCGTGTCTCGTGGCATGGCCCAATGGCTCAAGACCGAACCCTCTGCCGGCACGGTCATGTTTGGTAGGCACAACCTGTGGTTGATCTTCCTCTGGAAAATAGGCACGGTCGTGCCTCATAAGCACGGCCCCGAGAAGGCTCATCTCTGGAATTTTGACACGGCCGTGCCTTGTAGGAAGCATACCGAGAACGGAGCAGGAGGTCGGGAGTTTACTTAGGATTCAAGGAATAGCTCTCGTCAATTAATCGATACTTATATTTACCCTTTTTTCCTTATCCCCATTATACTCAATATCCATGTAACCACTAAATAACCCTACCCCGAATCACATCCTAAGAAAAAAAAAGTTATAGTTCCTATTAATTTAGCTATTCACTGTAAAAATAAAATGGCAAGAAAATGTTCTACTTCAGCTTGTATATTGAGTTTTGTGATATCAGCATGCCTTTCTTTAGAGCTGCTTTCACCAAGGTTAGCAATGTTGCCTCGTTTCTTGATAATCCGGTATCCACATCTTACCGCCTGATTAGCCCTAAAGGTGGATAAATCCGGAAGCAAGAGCGACCTGACGGCCTAGTGGCTCAGCTGTCTCAGTAGTTTGAACTCGATTGGCGCATTCCATGCCCGCCTTCAGATTCAAACCCTAATTTCTACTGGATGTCTTGCTGCTGCATCAACCTAATGATTGTCTTATTCCATAAAATATTAGACCTCTTCAACCATTGTTTGTTGGAGGTAGTCCGTTGTTTCACTACCTCTTTAATTAACCATTTTTTTCAAGATCAGGTTTCCTGATTTCATAAAGCTGGTTCATGTAAATAACAATCCTTCAGTCATGTTACTGAGTTTCAGATTCTAGCTGTTCTTCAGTCATTACATAATTCTTGAAAAGTAGGTTAATTATGACTTTACCTCCATCATTAAACTTATGCAATTGTGTTTGGTTTTCTTGAAAATTTTGAATTTTTGTTTTGCTCTTGTTTGTTACAAACTTGTTTGAATTTTAATCTCTATTTGTGGTCGAGTCAAGATCGAGTCTGGTATTCATGCACAGATAGTCTCTTACATTATCATTAGATGTGGAATGGTAGCATTTCTTTGATTTAGGAATTACATTATATATATATATATAGTTGGGGCGATAAATATTGCCTTTCAACTTTATTATTTTCCGAAAAATTGTGAAATTCGTGCACCATTTTGACGATAATATTTTCTAAAGGCTTATACCACTTCCTGTTTTATATAATTCACAGAGTACATAAATTTTTTAAATATAATATATCATGAATAAAATTTAAATTTTAAAAAATTCATTCCATACTTTATTAAAAACTGTAAATCCCAATTAATCTCATTGACTATTCCTAAAGGTAACCAGCCTGATCTCACGAAAATTTCCCATCGGTCATTAGGATAAATCGGAAAGTGCACATAGTGGCCAGCCCAGATGCTCAACATCTTTTGATTGCGCTTCCCATTTAGAGAAAATTTTTTACAATTGTACCGTAGTTGGGAGCGGTTAGTTTTAGTTTTCGTATATGATAGTAGAGGAATGTATGAATGAAAAGTAGAACTGTAGCGTCCGTCGTGGGTCCACGTAAGGGCGGACGTTACAAAATGGTATCAGAGCAATCGTCATGTCACTACACACGGGAACTGGGGTAAAGGTACATTTTGAACATATAGATGGCAAATTGAATTTATTTGCAGATACTTTATCCAGGCTTGTCACTGGACCCGAGGTGGTGGCAGTTCTTACAGAAGAAGGTGTATCATCTGTAACTCAACAGGAGGAGGAGGCTGCATCTACCAAATATGCTTTGTTATCCAGGTATGAAGACCTAATTTGTGAAACATCTAAGCAGATACTGTACAAAGAGGAGCATGACAAAAGGAACGAGATGGCAAGCATCGAGGAACAGGCCCTACAGAATATTTTGCATAGCTTGAGTGAGATGGAGTTAATCCTGCAAATGAAGGAAGTGGATTTCTCACATCGGTCAAATGCAGAAGGAGGAAGACGGGATTTACTCCCTCAAAGTGCGAAAAGACCTCAGCCAAGTGATCAAAATTACTGGAGAAAGAGTTTACCGGAGTTAAAGCAAAATCGCAGAGATCTGTGGAATCTGGTTGAAAGAATGAAAAGGATAGGCATGGAGGTAAAGCAGATTCGCCCATGAAGCGTGATGGACCCAAATCTTTAAAGCAAGGAATCAAATCGTCCTCCGCTTCTCTCTTTATGTGAATTATTGTACTATTGGTTTGCTTTATTCGCTGGCACTGAGAGCTGAGCCCCGGGGAGCCGCTCAAAGTGCTTACAGCTGTATTTCTTAGGAGTGAAGAAATGAGCATGGCAGACAGGGAGTGATAAGTATGAAGGACGATGGGGCCCAATGAGCACCTGCTTCATGCATATCACAATCCCTTCTTGCCCTATATAAGTGTGCTTGTATGATCAGTTTAGACACACTTGAGCACTACCAAGTGATCTATTCTGAAGTTTGGGATTTTGTGAGTTTGAGTTTGTGAGTGTGAGTTTGCATCCTGCCTTAGAATTTGTAAATCTTTCTGGAAGAATAAAATTCTAAGCAGAGTCTTGAATTTTCATTCAAATTTCCAGAGAGTCGATCTTTGATTTTTGGTATCAGAGCTTGGTGAAAACTAAGCTCTATGGCAGGCTAAAATTTCTATATTCAAGGTGGAGGTAAGGGGAAAAATTTCATACAAGTCTCTTATATGCTCATGTATATTTAAAGCTTTTCCAGAAAAATAAAGGCCATTTCTGAAGAAAGAATCACAAGATCAGAAGGTGGAGACCCGATAAACATCCTTGGTACGGATTTCCTCAAGGCTAGTAAGTGTGTAAGGTGGTAAGCCTGAAGATCTTATTCGAAGATATTCTTCAAACTGGTCTGAGTTTTCATTTGAAATGCTTAGAAATAAGAATCTTTACTAATAAATTTGCCTGATAAAGCGACCGAAGAAGTTAACTGATCGCAAAAGACCGCCGAGTAACATAAGTCCTCAAAGGAGAGGTCGTTGCCAGTCGGGTGAGCGTGAAAGTTTTACTAATTCCTAAGCCGTAAGGGTAAGTTTAATGGTAAGGAAATTATGAAAGGAAATTATTTCCTGACAATCTGTTCTCAGCGTAATTTCCTCTTTGTCAAGAAAATGAATTTTTAAGGCTGTCATTGTTTCCATTGCTGCAAAAATCTCAGCATCTATCACAGATTTTACTGTGGGGAACTTTCCATGTGCGTATGCACATATTTTTTTAGAATTCCTGGGGTCATATTTACTGTTCTTCCATTTACAGATTCCTCCCCAGCCGGTCATTGATCCGTCTGTTTCTAATATGATATAAGCTCCTTCTGGGAGTATTTCTAGATCAGGTAAAGTCTTTACTTGCTCTTTGATCTGTCTAACTAATTCCCAATCTGAACCCTTCATCCTTTTATCACCATGTATGGAGGTTTTTTCATACAAAGGACCAAGTTTGGAACTAAGGTTAGGTATATAGGTTCTTGCATAATTCAACACTCCTAACCATGACCTAAGTCCCTTCTTTTCCTTAAGCTGATCATCTTTTACTTCAGTTATCTTCTTAATTATGTGGGGTTGAAGCCTAAGCTTTCCTTCCCCAATCTCAGCTCCTAGGAACTCAATTCTTGGTACTGCTAATTTACACTTAGTTGGGGATAATACTAGTCCATGTTCCTGACACAAACTGAGCATGATTTCAAGATGCTTAATATGTTCTGCTTCAGTTTTGGAGAAAACTAGTATATCATCAATATATACCACAATAAATTCTTCAGTACCTTTGAATACATGGTCCATCTTTCTTTGAAATATAGCTGGTGCATTTTTTAATCCGAAGGGCATCACCAGCCACTCGTATAGTCCTTGTGGACAAATGAATGCCGTCCACTCCACAGAACTTGGTTCCATTGCAATCTGATGAAATCCAGATTTTAGATCAAACTTAGAATAAATTCTGGAATTACTGACCTTCTTGATGATCGTATTAATTCCCGGGAGGCTATACTGATCTTTATATGTATTATCATTAAGTGTTCTGTAGTTGAAAACCATCCGCTCCTTGCCTTTGACTTCCTTGCCCGTTACTGGATCTATAGTTGTTCCAGATTGGACTATCATGGCCATAGTTCTGTGCCTGCTCTTACTTGGTCTAATAACTTTCAACTTCAGTAATTGATTAACATGCTTCTCAAAAATAGCTTTCAGTGCAGGAGTTATATGCGAAAGAGGCTTATCTTGAATAGTAATATCTGGGTTGATTAAATCCAGCTTGCATACAACCTTGTTTTTGGCCCAATGCAGTAATGGGTCTTCTCCAATAAATCCTTGAAGCTTCAGCTTTTCAATTAAACTCTCGTGCTTCTGCAACACCTTTGAATTATAAGGGTTATTAGCAAAACATACCTGCTCCTGAATTTCCACATACTCCAATTCATTCAGTTGGAGTTCCTCAATTGCATATGCTGCAACTTGATTAGTCACTATTGAGGTAATATTATTGTAAAAAGTAACATTATTACCCTCAATGCGGACTCCTCCCTTTACACTTCTGATGAAGTTACATCCCAGCACCATTTGTATGCCTTCCCCTAAGGACATTTCAAATGAATAAGTAAAATGGATCCTGAACTTGCTTTCGTCGATTCTCATGTAGCCTCCTTTCAATTTCAAGCTTGCTGTCTGTTTTGAATTTACCCCACTGATCATTACAGTATTAGCACTCTGTTCTAGTGCTTTATCAGGTATTGATTTTGTTAGGATGTATACTGAAAAGACTTGTCTTTTGTATAAATATTTATGAAATAAGAAATCATGTTTTGGTCA